>NC_071626.1:22490000-22853420 GCF_014839835.1 Dryobates pubescens
CTAATTACTGTCAGGTAATACCCTGTCAGCTTTAATGCATTTCATCAGTCATAATGAAAAGAAGAGCATTTTATGACCCATCTAATTATCATTACATTTTAGGGGGAAATGAATGGCATGGAGCTGAATGTTAACTATTCCATTTTATTCCTTTACACATGTGGTTTGGCATATTATTCAGTAAGTTGTGGGTTGTTTTTTGGTTTGCCTTTTTTTTTTTTTCCTTTAAAAAAAAAAATAATCCTTGATTGGTAGGGGGGAGGGGAGTGTAAAGAGGGGTGGAAGATGCAATTAGATCTGGGTGTTTGTTCCTTTCTCTTTCCCGCACACGCACATACACACACATACACACACACACAAAGTGACAAAGTGGTTAATGTCTTTGCAGGTTGGTGTTGACACCGGGTATCTTATTGCCACAGTCCAAATAGAGTACTAATTACTGCGAATGATGTCACCGTAGGCAGAGGAATAATCCCATCATTTAATTAGTTGAATGATTTAAACAAAGATTTGCATAGATGCACTAATCAGTTGCCATGAATTACAGAGCAGCAGTTGCCAGCGAGGGGTAACAGATCATACAGTTGGAGGGAAAAAAAATCTCATCTCCTTGAACATAATTAATTTAATTGTCCTCATTAGCTGTACCATTTGTTTTGATTTTATTTCTCCCTTTCCCCACACATAACTTCTCCCTCCCTCTTTTCTTCTCCCTCTCTGAGTGCATTGGTGGAGAGAGGCACACACACACACACACTCACACTGCTGTATTTTCAGAGTGGTTGTGGCAGAGGTAGTCTATAAACAGAGGGAAGTGAGGCTCTTCTGGGTGCATGGGTGTGAGCAGGAGAGAAGCAGGTTTCTGTCAAGTTTTGCTTTTCTCCATGTGCAGATCAAATCAGCAGAAAGGGGCTCTGTTAGTCTGCTGCCTCTGATTGTGCTTTTCGGGTTCTTGCTCAGGTTAGTTGTGGCTGAGTTTTGTTACTACTTAGAGGGAAAAGGGGCAAGAGATTCAGGAATTGTTCATTGCACAGCATGCTTGTTCCAGGAACCTTTATGTATTATATATATGTATTTTAAAATAGATAAATTTTAAAAAAACTATAGAGAAGCATACTTTAAGGGGAGTGGGGAGAGGAAGGGGACCTGTCCTAAACATATACATTTCTGAGGTTGCTTTGATTTTTTTATTAGAACTGCTGGATTATATGAGGGAGGGGTGTAGATGGCACAGCACTTCAATGCTTTTAAATCTTTCTTGGGTCTTGAAAGACTTCTATAATATAGAGTGTCATTCAAATTTAGGGTATATTGTAAGCTGACATCTTTCAAAGCTTTGTGGAAATCTAGTGTGGTGCTTCTAATAGCAGACAACAGATATTCACTTTGAAGTCTGAAAACTGTATTCACAAATTCTTAATCTGGTCTTTCTCCAACTGCAGATGGCTCTTAGAGGAAGATGCTTTGGATTTTTTTTTTAACTTTATTTACAGTAGGCTAGGCTCGACATCTTTATTATAAAACATGAAGAAACAATCATCTGTGAGCGTGCCTGAATATCAAAGCATGCTGTCTCTCTCCTGTGTTTGCATGTCTGTCTGTCTGTCTCATGGTCAAGGGTGCTCAGCAACACGTATATCACACTCGTGCCTGTTATATTGTTTCCCCCTCCCCCGCTAGGTAGAGAATAAGGATCTGCCTTCAGTTCTTGGGACGGGAATCCTGTAAGGGGGGGGGGGGGGGGGAACGTTTTCTCCTCCTTCACCGTTCAGCTTAAAAAGTATTGTGAGGGTGATGGCACCTGAGGAGCGGTGCCCGCCGGGGGATGCAGGGCCGGGACTGTTCTCCCGGCAGTGGCAGGCGGGCCGCCGGGGACCGCTCAGAGGAGCGGGAAACTTTCATGCTGGAGTTTCCACTCCTTTCCGAGCAGCTCAGATCTAGCACGGAGAGAGACAGCGTTTTCACCTTCAGGGATTTTTCTCATTACTCATTAATAGAGAGATATGTATCTTGCCATTTCTCTCTTTTCCTTCTCCGCCCCCCCCCCCGTGTGCGTAGGCAACTTATTGTTTTGTTTAAAGTATTTTGGGAGGAGTAATGGGGGGGGGGTGTGGGGGGTGTGGGGGTGCTGTATGTGTGTGTAAGATGTTGCCCTGTTTCCCCGGGTCTGTTTCTGGAGCACTCTCTGGGAAGGTGATCCTGAGCCGCTTCAGTAGAGGTCACTTGTGTGTGCGTGTGTGTGTGTCCCTGGTGTTTGTGTCTAGCATATGCATGTGGTTTTGCTGACTGCACTTGCAGGCTTGTAAATTTTCACCATGGGAAATTACCAACAAAGCCCAATCTGTCTCCTGGCTGCTTTGCACTTTCCGAGGGCGGCTGTACTTGAGCGAGCTGCAGAACGAGAGAGAAAGAGAGAGGGAGAGAGACGAAGGGGGAGTTGGGAGGGGGGAGAGGAAGGGTGGGTGGAGGGGGAGAGAGGTAAATAGCCTTAAATCGGAAGGGAGCTGCTTCTCTGTGGTCTTCCACAAGAGCTGCCTGGGCTCTGCTGGCTCAGTAATAACTGAGTGACCTTTTCTTTTGCTGTATTATGTCTGGCTGGTAAGGGATTGCATTTTGCAGCTGATAAAGCCCTGACTTCATTCAACTCGGCTCCTCACACGCTGCTTTAGGTAAGTTGTCTTCAGCCAGGACGGAGACAGACAGCCTTGGACTGCAAGATACTAAAAGGAGGACACCTGTAGCTCGGATGCGGTCAACACAATTACTTGGCGGATCCTTGAGGACCTCATTATTTTAAACTTAAAGCGATCTCCCTCCCCATCTCTCCCACCCCCTCTTTATTTTTTTTTTCCCCAAACAATGCTTCTTTTTGACCTTTCCCAAGGAGAAGAGCTACAAAGCAGCCACTGTGCTTATTGAACTGCCTCCCCTGTATCGCTTAATTGAGAAGGTAAGTGAGGCAACTTGTGTACATAAGCTTTGGGTCATTTGTGTATGTGTGTCTGCATCACTCTCTCCCTCTGAGTCATGAGCCGGGGCTGCAATAGACACACACATCTCTGCACTGCAACTTTCAGTCAAGCTGCAGCTCTGCTGAGACTGTTTTGTTTAAATCATGTGAGGCTTCATTATTTTTATGATGAGACATGAAATACACGCAAACGGAGGATGCTGAGCAAAACCCATCCAACTGTATGTCTCGAGAAATAGCAGTCAAAGTTAACAACGAATTGCAGCAAACACCACCCCCCCACACCCCACCCGTTATTATTATTGTTATTATTCTTGCTTCTTCCAGAGCTTCTCAAAACGTGCTCCCAATTATCAAGGGAGTCGGTTAATTTCCCACTCCCCGGCTTTAATCCACAAGCCTCCCCGTACAGCAGTTTAATTTGCAACTGGTTCGGTGCAGGGTTAACCCTTTGGGCAGAGCGGAGGCAGGAGCGCGGCTGCTGCCGAGGAGGGGGCAGAGCGGGCCGGGGGGCGGCAGGAGGGACGCGCCGGGCGTACACGGGCTGTCTGCGTCCGGGCTCACGCAGCCCCTCTCTTGGACCGGCGTGAGAGAAAGACAGCCAGGCTAGTGTGATGAAACAGTACTTCAGCCTGCCATCCTTTCTCTTTTTTTCTCCCCTCTTATTTTCAGCCCCCACCACCCCCCTTCTCCCTTCATACCGAGCACGATATGGTATGCTAACGCCGCATGTGACAGTTTAATCAAACCCATTTGTTACAACAAAGCTAAGAGACCGCTGGGATTATAGGCTTACGGGCAGAGTTCGGGGAGCATGTGGCTTTGTCGCTCGCCATCGCGGTGCGCGGCCGGCGGCCCGGGGTGTGTGTGCCGCCCCCCAGCCCGCCCCGCCGCCCCCCGCCTCTGCGCCCGCCGGGCTGCGGCGCGCCTCGCTCCCGCTCACTTGACCCGAGCCGGGGAGGCACTTGCTACTTTGCCGGGATTTGGTGCTTCAATGCGAAGGAGCTCTCCAGGCGCCCGTAAATCAACTCATGCAGAAAAAGGAGAAAAGTTTTGGTAAGGCGGCGGGCTGGCTCTCCTCTCCTAGTGCGCGCCGAGCAGAAGCGCTGCGCGTTAAGGTAGAGACGGGGGGGTGGGGGGGCTGGGGGGAAGCAACGAGAGTGTTTCTTTTCGCTCTTCCATCCTGAATGCGTTGCCGTAGCGAGCGCCTGTGTTTGCGTGTCCTCTGAAGAGACCCCAAATACCGCTTCCCAGGACGGCTTTGTAGAACCGCTGTTTAAACCAATTAATCTTGCTAGGTGCAACAAATATCGCTACGTGCTTTCCCCACACCTCCCTCTCCCCTCTTCTCCCCATCGCCCCATCTCTGTGATGCCTGAAAAGGAATTAGCACAAAAGGCTTGAGCGTCTAACTCCGAAAGGGATTCTTTGTTGTAGAGTGTATGTTTCTTATTTATTTTTTTATTTTGCATGTGAGCTGCATCAAAATTGAACTCAGTCTTGCAAATCTCTTGTTGGCCTTTGCCAAGCACTAGCACTTTGCTGCCATGGTAACTGTAATTAAACTGATAAGAGTGGAAAAATGTCAGTATCTCTGAGCCTTGCAGCTGCATTGGAGAAAAAGGGAATCAAATTGGTTCCCAGCACCACTGCTCTAAAAAAGGAGGGAGGGAGTGGGGGGAGAGAGGTGGGGGGGGATCACGACAGGGGTAGGAACATAGCTAGGCAGCTCCCGTCCCTGAGATCTGGGTACATCTATTTGCTGTGTTGTCCCTTAGGGGGCTACAGCCTGCAGGGATGCTCTGGGCCAGTGAACAGAGAGAAACAAGCTTTTAGGCCCAGTCTAGCTTTCAAAAAGAGAAGGGGAAAGAAGAAGAGAAATCTTTTGTTTGGTGTCTCTTGGCAATCGACTAGCCATGTTGGCCAAATTCTTTTAATCTGTATCACTGCTCCCAGCTGTGGGACTGCATTCCCATGTTTAGTTTTTACCTAACCTCTTCTCTTTTCTTTCCGTGTTTTTTTATTTTTCTTTTTTTTTCCCCTGCTTCCCAATTCACCTCCTTTAATAAAAAAAAGGGAGAGAGAGAGAGAACCCACCCAGACTCCTCTATAGAAGAAGGGGCAGGAGGTGAAGTTTAGCTATATACCATGGAAAATTAACTCAAAAAGTATACAGGAGAGTCTATATTCAGGGTACTAAAATCCTTACTTTTATTTAAAAAAAAAAAAAATCCCTGAGTGTTATGGAGTTGCGGTTACTTTGTTGTGTTAACTACAGAAGCTGAGGCTGTGCGGATGAATGGCACAGAACAAGAGAGCATAATGGAGGCAATCAACCGTTAGGCTGGTTCACAATGCAATCCAGGCAATTAAAAGCTCACCAGAGTTTAAATGAAATGGTTCTACTTATTTCTGTGCACCACACTGCATAGGCTATTATTTATGTCTCTTTTTTTAATTATGATTTCCCTTCAACTGTCAAATAACTCAGAATAGCAAGGTCTCAGAGGCAATAAGAATTTTCCACAGAACAATTTACATGCCAATCTAAAACTAGTTACGACTCCTGATGTGTTACATGTGAGTTCTGAAATGTTTCTTAGCTTCTGAAACCTTAACTTTTTCTTTAAGTCTATATGTGTATTGTCCTGAATAATTGGAGCTCTGAACGTTTTTTGGATGGAGCTACGAAGTGGGAAAGCATTGGGAAAGTATTAATTTTAATCTTCTACTAGATCTCTAACTCTCTTGTTCACTGCTTACTGTCTGTGTCAGTTTGCTGTCTTTAAAAGACCAGCACATTGATACTTAATTAGCTCCAAACAGATTTGTTCTTTTAAATCTTGTTTTTAAGAAGAGGTAAGTTTCCCTTTCTTGCTGCAAGTACTACTGTCCTTGGCAGAATCATGTATGTGCCCCGACAAACAAGGGAAAGAGTGGTCTTTAAAAGTTTTATAGTGGTCAAGTACATAATAATATCCAACTTTTCCTCCTTTAATGTGCCTTTCAATTATTGTCTGTACCACAGACCAGAAACTGAGGGTCTTGTGCCAATCCTGCTTACAGATGCTACTACATCACTAACAAAATACAGTTCATTATGTCAAATCTTCATTCCCTTTGATTTTTGAGAAAGCTGATGATTGAAGTGAAATGGATTTTTTTATTTCCCTGCCTTCTTCCAGGAGAGTAATTTAGCTTTTTCCAACAGGCTTTCCTCTTTATCCTGAAATCATAGGTACAAATCAGTTGACTGTGTTTCATCACACAATAATAACAATAACCAGGGGTTAGATTCAGTTGCATTGAACTTACCTGGGGAGACCAAGGGGAATCCAAAAAGCTGCAAGTCATGATATCAAATTCTCCCTTTAAAAACCCTAAAGGTGGTAGATGGTGATGAAGAAGTTTTATTCCAGACACAGCTCTGCAGTTTATGTGCAGTATCTTGGGGACTGGGGGGGTGGAGAGAGGAAAGGACAGAGGAAGCCCTTGAAAGCATATTGGGGTGAAATAAAAAAGGCTCACTTGACAGTGACAGACTAGGCACTGAAATTTTTCAGTTCGGAGAACAGATCTGCTCTGTGGTGCAGAGTATGGGTAGGTCCTTGTACAACTGAAGGCAAAGCTGCTTTTGATATTATTGCTTTTAATTATTTTATGATTTTTTAATATTTTTTTTTTAACAACCTTGATGTAGCACTTATGGAATTGTGTGGATTTTTGGAAGTGCTCTATAAGCTCTATTTTCCTGGGGGAGGGGGAGAGGGAGACGAGGGCAGCCAGGCAGCAGTGCTGTGTGCCGCTGTCTGCTATTTCAGCAGCAGGCAGTTCGGATGGTTTTGTGGGTGCTGTCAGCCTCTGAAAGGGTCCTTCCTGTGTCCTAAGGAATAAACTGATACTTAAACTGCAGCTTTTGAAAAGCTGGCTGACAGTAAGCTGCAGGTATTCTTGCTGCCAAATTAAGAGAGCTAAAAATACACGGGTGCATATCAGAAAAGTATAACTGCATTGGAGATCTTATGGGAACATTAAAGGGAAGAGAGGTGGTCTGTGAGGTGATCTGCATTAAAGTGGCTCACACAATACAGAAAGAAAAAGTAACAAAATGTTCTGTTCTCAAAATTAAGTGATTTAATCCACAGCATATGATGAAAAAAAAAAAAAAAAAAAGGCATGTGCAAAGAATTTTGAGCTATTTAAAACACTTGCTGGAGCACTGTTTTGTGCTTGTTTTGTTTAGAACCTTTGGGGGAAAAAAGAGTACTGTGGAAATTGTATTTCTTTTAACTTTCATTAAAATAGAAGCAGTTTTATTGCAAGCAAAGTGCAAAAAGATCAGAACTATCAGAGGCAAAAAGCTTTCCTTCCCTCCAAAATCTGCTGCAGATGGAATCCCTAATCTGAAGATGCTGCCAGTGGGATGTCAGCACCACTTTCTCTCCCAGCCTTATAGGCATGGAAGGTTGCTAACACTACTTCCATGGGGTGTTTGCCCCTTTGCATTCATCTCTACAAGGAGGGTTTGGGCTAACCTACCCAAGTGCCAATGCTCTGTCTACTTTCCTTATGTAGCAAATGTCTCAGAAACTGGGCAGGGGCATGCATAGGGTTGTGCAGGCTGCGGTTTTACTTGTAATGTTCTTGCAGCATATATCTCAAGAGTTACCAGGCTTGATTGTTGCAGTTTCCTCAAATATTCACTTGTTTAGCCTTGTTTCTGTGGCACTTTGTTCCCTGCAGATGATGCAGGACAGTAGCAGCCTGGATCAGAGACTGTCAGCCTCCGCTCTGTAACTGGTTCCTTATCAGGCAGCAAAATTTTTACATTAAGATTTATTTTTTTCTTTAAAGCTTTTAACTGTGTTAGCTCCTAGTTTATCCTGGTTTCCCTTGAGCTAAAGATTAAAGTCCTGGAACAGCCCTTCGTGCTTTCCAACTTTTGTACTGAGTTCCAAGAAGTTGAGACAAATTGTGGCCAATTTTACGCATTCGTCCTCTATGTGGCTGAAGAAAGGGGCTGGGAATAAGCCTGTTGTTGGCACCTAACAGATATTTATACTCCACTGTGATATGCAGCTTTACAGAGTAAAGCTTTTTGAAGAAGTGACAGTATCTAAGTCCCAGCAGGACTCCCTTTACAGTCTGGTAAAGGTTCTTTACCAAAAATCTCAGAGATTTTCACCGCTTTTGGCTGTTTATTTGTAGCCAAGTTATTTTGCTGCTTCATGCAGGTACCCTGGATTCGGGGCAGTCAGTTGGCAACTGAAAATACTGTAAAGACTCAGCCTTTGTTGCGTGGTGCTTGCTCAAGACAAGATGCATGTGTTCATTCCCAAACTGCCACAGACTTACCGAGGAGCCCTGAGCTCTGGATCTCATCCTTCCCATGCAAACAAGAAACAAGTCTGTAGGTGGTGTAGGAGCTAGGAGAGTAGCAGTGATTGGGAAGAAATGGGAAGACAGCAATGCCATGTTTTGTTCTTATTGATAGAAAATGACAGACCTTACACTTGTTATGAGCTTTACATGTTGCACAGCAGTACTTCCATGGTACTTTGGGGCACCCACTAGGAGAACTGTCTCCATGTAACCAAATGGCTAATTTAACAGATAAAACTATCACTCCAAAATGGGTAGTAGCGAACTGCAAAGAGGGGAATGAGGTTGTTGTGCTCACCTGTCATCATAAGAATTACTATTTCTAATTCAGTGATCAGCTTCATGGGTGAAGCTTGGGAGTTCAGCTTGGGAGTTCAGCTTGGTAATCCTGGAAGGTCTCAAGATTGGCTTTACAGTCCCTGAGGTCCACATGAATTCCACATATGCCTATGTGTACAGATCCCTCAGCTGATGTAGCATTTAGTCTCTTGTCTTTGTAGCTCTAATATCCATAAAGTCACATTTGCTTCAAAACTTGCACTCATTTTTGTGTTTTGCTTATGAGAGCTTTTAAAACAAAACAAACAGAGCCCCAAACTGCAATTTGTTCACATTCTAGCTCCCTCAGCCTGCCTACCAGCAGTGGTGTGTTAGAGCACCAACCAAAATGTCTTGGTTGAAGTTGTGACTGTAAAGCTTTCTTAACAGTAGGCAGTAGAACATTCGTGATGGGGAGCTCTTGAATTTACTTTTCTTTGTTATGAGACTCTGGTTGACCTTTCCAAGTCTCTAGATAATAACAGGGTGCCGTACCTTGAATTTTGAGGTAGGATTTTCTTGTTGGCAATAGCATTTGTTCCCTGGTCTTGACAAATTTTCATTTAAGCATTCAGATGCACTCTAATAAGTAGCTTTTTGTTGTTGCTGTTATATTTCTGACTGGCTTTAAAACAGTGAGATAACCTAATAGTCAAACTGCGTGTCAGTTCTCTCTTTCTCTCCGTTGACGTCCAACCAAACATCTGCGGGGCTATGATTTTTGCTTACTCTAAGAAATGTCTTTCAGAGGATTGGTCTGAGTGTAATGGGATGGCAGTTCGTGTGATTAACCAAGAGACCAGACTGTAAGCACTTTGGGGCAGTGACCTTCTTTCCCCATTTACTGTAAAACTGAGGGTAATCGATTTTTGTATGGATCTCTGGAAGCTGGCTGCAGTGCTCTGCATTCCATTGCTCAACTGTGTTCCGCTTTTACCAGTTCCCTCCCTTAAAACAGTGGTTCAGGCATTTGAATTTTTACTTAAATACTCTGCTATAACGTCAAAAAAATGCGTATTACTTGATGGACACTACTGTACTGCTTGTCCTGAACTAGCTGTTGCCTAAAATTGGGATTGGGAAATGGGGCAGAGGGGGTTTTTATGTATTTATTTTTCCTTTACAAACTAGTAATTCTCTGACCTTTTGCAGATTATTTAAAATCAGATTTTTCAGAAGGTCCTTCACTGCAGATTGTGTCTAAAGTACTGGAATCTCTGCAAAGGTGATTGCTTCATTCATGTGCCTAACGAGAACTGAAATTTCAAAAACCAAAATGCATCCTCCCCAGGTCCAAAACGCCTGTAGCAAACCTTCCTGAAACTCTAGCCCTGTGTTTCGAGCAGTTTCTATCTTTTCTTCTTTACAATCTGAAGTGTTTTTATATTTCCTAGAGATAGCTGAATCTTCATATTTGGACCTATTTGCACTATGTTTACCATCATGGATATGCTATATAATTAAATTTGTTGTTGCTAAATATTGGATACTTGGGGTGAAAGTGATGATTTTTCAAGTAAACTGTTTTAATGATTTTTTATTTTTTTTTTCATTTTAACTGTTCAATCCTATTTCTTTTCAGCAAAGACACCAGGTAAATGAGGTGTTAAAGAGAAGCTGTGGAACTTAGAGCAATGGAAGTTTCTGCTCTCAGATCTATCTTACTGTTGTTTTCGGCTTGCTATGGACTACCTAAGTTATTTTATCCTATCTATACGATTTCCTTTTTTAATTAGCTGGGTGTTGGTGGAACAGTGAGGTGGAGGAAGAACAGGGCAAGGCTTGCACTCAAGTGAACATCTGTTTTCACCCTTCTCTTGTCTTGTTACATTGCAGGTATACAAATGCTCTCAGTCCAGCCAGACACCAAGCCGAAAGGTTGTGCTGGCTGCAACCGTAAGATTAAAGACCGGTATCTTCTAAAGGCCCTGGACAAATATTGGCATGAAGACTGCTTGAAATGTGCCTGCTGTGACTGTCGCCTGGGGGAGGTGGGCTCTACCTTGTACACCAAAGCCAACCTTATCCTTTGTCGCAGAGACTACCTAAGGTAGGCTATGTCCTTCTTTACGTTTGCCGACAAACTTGTTACACCTGCTTAGCCCTTCCTGTGTAGTCACTGTGACAGAAGTGACACTTGAGCACTGCAAGGCTGAGTGTATGTGGAGGATGAGAAAACAAATACAACAGTAGGGAGATAAGACTAAAACCTGCATCCAAAAGTACACATTAACCAGGTGGTTACCAGCTAATGGCTGGGTCCTGTGCTCAGAGGATGAGGAGAATGGAATAACCTAACCCCCCATGATGCTTCTCACAGCAGTGTGGTCCTGGGAAGCTAGTGGTCTCCAACTCCTCCTTGCAATATGGTGATGGCCAGGTATAGTGGCCTGAAACCACACATGTGAATTTCATCAGCTCCAGTGCAGGGTTTGAACGCTGTGGCGAGTGCTTCATTCATCTTTGCTCTTTTTACCGAGGGATTTCATTTGTGGCACTGGAAGCTTTTATGAATTTAGATATTTGAAGCTGAATCAAGATGACCAAGTGACTTCCACATGCTAAATCACCATGTATCTAGTCTGCCTGAATCCAGTCTGTCCTCATTTAACCTGGTAGCCTGGGTGGGACACTGGGTAACCTGTTGCCACTTTTAGAGAGAGCAGTCATCTGATTTCCTATCTTCTTTTGTGCTTGGGTACCAATGCTCTCAAAAGTGTTTGAGGTGTAATTGATAGCAAATTACTGATGAGCAGCACTAGGCTAGTGGATCTGCAGGTTGTATGTGAATAAATAGAACTGCTTTGCAGAAGTAGAGTTTAATCAGGAACTTTAGTCTCCCTAGGCTCTCAATAGTCAATAGAGAAAAAGAGACTCCTCTGGGGTGATTCAGATCACCCATTTCCTATAAGAGCACCTTTCCACCATTCGCTGTAGAGGGGGTCTAATGAGACTAGCTGCTCCAGGCTAATGTGAACTTCTGGGAATACTTCCTCTGCTCCTATGGTGAAGCCTTTTCCTCTTAAAGGGGCATTCAAGTCAGCAGTACACTGGGGAAAAATTAAAATTCTCCTTGAACACATTAACTTACAAGTTTAGATTAAGCTGAGGTACCAAATAGGAGATTCCCATACACTGATCAGTTCCGAAGTTGTGCAGCATGGGTAGCTTGAAACAGGAACAAGACTAAGGCATTATTAATAAGTGTTGGTACCCTGGCTTCCCACACCACAACCTATTTTTGTTGGCTTGGAACAAAAACTTTGCAAACATTGTATATTTTTTGAGCTGGGGTTGCAAGGCAGATCAGTGTTCTTCAGGCATGGACTACTTATTGGTAAAAAACACTCCTTTACCCTTAAACTCTGAACTGAATGCAAGGTCAAGTGTTGGGAATTTAGCATAGAGTCTGCATCTTAAAGCCATTGTGTTAAAACTGCCAAAGAACTAGATAACAAAATCTAACTTCTAAAAACTGGCAGGGAACGGTTCTAATAGAATTGTTGTACATGAACATAAACGACTTGTGATCTTAAAGCATGTGCCTATAGAAAGGAGTTGGAAAAGCTTCTTGGGGGAACATAACATTTGCCCTTGTTTTTAAAACCCATTTTAAGATTCTTTCTCCAAGTGCTTGCAGGAGTGAGGAAACTTTACTATGGCTCTTTCATCCAGTAAATCCAAATTTACTGGAAGCTTTGAACTTACTGAATCTCCCAAGTGCTGGTGTAGCAGACACCATGTTTTAAAATCAAATGGTTAAAAACAAAACCAGCAGTGATCTAGTAGTAGAGATATGAGCAAAGCACTTTCCTGGCGCAGATGCACACACACAGAGTCCTTGAAGATCTAACAGGAGGGAATATTTTGCTAAGAGATTGTTAAAATTTACACTAAAGATTCAAAGGAAGGAAACTTTTAAATCTATCAGGACCACATTCAAAACTGGTGTTTCAGTTATTTGTTCATACACATTGCACCAGTAAAACCAGCAAACATGGGAGGGGCGGGGGGGAAGGCATCAGATTTTTGTCCCTGGGTTTATCAAGTCTTAATGAAGCTATTTTGTCACAAGCATTCTTTTAGTGATTCTTTCAAGTGCATAGATTTAAACTTGGTATTTACACTAAACTTCAAACTGATGCACTTAAGGTAATTGCAGATAGTCATTTGCCTCATTGCATCTTATCTACTTAGTTATGCAGTGAACCTATAAAAGTGATCTTTTTAATGCTAATGTAGAAACTAGTTAAATGTTCTCTAGCTTTGTAGTCAAATAAGCTTTCATATTTAGCAACCCACTTGATATGAATTTAAAGAACAAATTACTCTGTACTAATGATCAGATTAGGGTTCGATTGCAGTTTCCAACTATCCTCTTAATTTTTATTCTTTTTAGCCATAAAGGGAGCCTTTGCTACATATAAAACTGTTCTGGCTTCCTATTAATTTATGTGGTGCCCTCTAGAGGATATGTGGCTTGCTCGATACTGTAAAGAGTAAAATTGGTTATTAACTTGTCTCTCTGTGTTCATTGTGTCTTTCAATAAGACAGCCATTCCACAGATGCTAGAAGCAATAACGTGGCCAGTTTGGGTGCTTTAACACTCACAGTTAAAATTAGTAAACTCTCTGATTGTGTCTTTGGCTATTTGCAAAGGTAATTCCAGCGTCTCCTAGAGATGCCTGCCAAAAAGCTAAATGCTCTCTCAGCCCTTGTCTGTGCTTGCATTCTGCATTTGAGCCCTGAGATACCCTCTTTGCTGGGCTTCTAATAAACACTGTGTTATCTTCAGAACTTCAAAACTTGCTTTGCTTTGGCTCTCTCCTTTTGTGAAATTAGTTAATTTTACTATATCAAAAGCTTTTTCTCCAAGGCAGGGGTTGAGGCAATGGAAGAGACCTTTAATGAGGTAAGGAGCTTGGAAGATGCTTTGGGTTTGAGAGGCTTTGCTGTGGAATCTGATTCATGTCAGTCACTCCAGTGGTTTCAGAGGTGGCATTTGACACCAAGGGTATTAGGGTGGCCGCAACAGGAATGAGTTCTGTTTTGTTAACAAGGATGAGAACGGACTAGAGCGGGGGAAAAAAAAGGACTCAATATTAGAAGTAACACGCTCTGTGAAAATGATATGCAGAGTGTAATTCCCCCGCAGGCTTCTGTCTCCTGCTTATACACTCTTGGGTTAGAAAGTGAAGACTCAATTTAAGGAACTTAGGTTTATGCCAGTATTTCAAGTCCATTTACAGTAAGTGAAATATGTAAGAAAGGTGTGGGTTTCCCTTCATCTCTTTCCCCTCCCCCCTTTCTTTTTCCTTCCAGAGCCGTACAGTGACATCTTAATGTATCAGCCTATCCTGCCCTGTCCTTTCCTCTGACTGGCAGCATGTCCATTTGCAAGCACAATATTCCCTTTGAAATCTGTCATTACTGCCATTAATGACCAGTTGTTATGCTAACAACCGTTGGGCTGTTAACATGTCAAACTGGTTGTTAACTGGAATGTTATTACTTATTTAAGCTGCAGGTATGAGTTGCATGAAATGTGCTTTGGTTGTGCGTTCTGAACTGCTTCTTCTCAAAACAGTGGGGAAACAGCAGAGCATTTGCCTTTGGGGTGCCAAGGGACTTGCTTTCTACTCCATCTGCTCATTTGATTTTGTGCATTCGTGAGGCCCTCCTATCCCTGGGCAGCCTCCTAATTTCAGGTGCCTCTCTGTGCAATCATGTCCCTCAGCCTTGCAAGGAAACGGGCAGCCACAGATATTTCCAGATGCACAGTAATGCCTGCCACATATTTGAGATTAATATCTGGCCTCTAAAAGTGCAAAATGAAAGACCAACAATTACATGTAACTCAGTTGTATTAAATAATGAGCTTCCTCGGATGCAGCGAAAATATGAAAGTACAGCTGTGTGAAGCTAGTAGCAATGTAGGTCAATCACCCTTTTCACTTAGGTTTTTAACTACGCAAACCCTGCTGAGCGACCAATGACTACAAAGTGCTGTTTCATTCCTATTTAATTTTGGCAGCATTTTACTGAAGAGCAGGCATTCGTGCAGCTAAATTATCTTCACCACTTCTAGTTTTAACTCCAGCTCCATGACACTAAACGGTGGAGTGGGTATCTCTTAGTAAACACAAAGAATATGGTTTCTAATTGATTTTTGTTATTATTATTATTTCTCTCTTCCCCCCCCCCCCCCCCCCCCCCAATTGTGACAGTTTAGGCTGTGCCTTTAAGAAAAGATAGCTGCCACGTGGAAATTGAATTAAAACTTTTATTACTTTTATTGCTTTTTTGCATAATTTTCCTAGCTAGGCAAAAACAGATCATAGGAAGAAAAAGATTGACGCTAATACACTGGGGTTGAATTTTGGCCTTTAGACACATCTAGAACCCTATTGAGGATGGGAGAGGGTAGAGATACAAAAGTCTACCCACCCCCCAGCTTTGGTATTGGTTTTGCTCATAAATGTACTGCAGACTTTGAAAGTACCACTGAACAGCTATGAAGATGAGTAGATCCCTATTCCTGAAGACAGGGGCGGATCACGTTAGGGTTTTTTCTTTTCCACTTGCTGGCTTGAAGACCTGAGACAAGCCACCTTTTTGAAATGCATATATTGGATGAGACCTTGTAAATAATGAGACATGACCACAGAAAGCACAAGTATTCAACCCTAAGCCTTGTAGAAATGCTGCCTTTGTAAAATATTTAGCTTGTGAAAGGGTGCAGACTGGAAAGAGTAAAGTTTAGGAAGCAGCCTTTTCCTGTACAACTGCTCGCACTCTAAAGGCAATTATTATTTAAAAATAAGAGATTATTGTGTAGGAGTACTTTAGACTTCAAATGTCTTGCAGCCTGGTACTGTTTATCAGAACCTATTCCTCTCCCTTGTTGTGGAAAGTGCATATTAAATATTGCAAGCACCTAAGTTCTTTTGAATGCGGGTATAAATAGCCTGTATGGGTGTTTTCACAGCCACTGGGTTATGTTTTCGAAATGTACATGAATTGTATAATTTAGCCTATTTAATTAGCATTTTTTAAAAGCAATAATGCTCTCTCTCCCACTAACTGCCAAAGGTTTTGAAAGCCTCAAAACACCTTAAAGAGTTCTTGAAGGGATAAGGTTGCGCTGCAAAGAGAGTAATGCACGTACGCAGAGTGAATCCCCCCAGCTTGCAAGGAACAGTGGGCTTGATTTAGCTCCACTTTGGCTAGTGTAGCTCGTTCTTATTTTAGTTCATCTATGATAGCTTTTTAATAAGAGACATTCAATTAAGCTGTTAAAATGGATGTTTAAGTCATGTTGAGTGTACACATTTTACAGCATTTCAAGTTTGACACTCCTCAGTAGTTTCCATGTGCTTCCCTGTATCTGCTGGTAATTTCTTTTTTTTTTTCTTCAGAGCTGCCAAATTTTTTAATAATTGTGTTATTTTTAGTGGCTTAAAATACACAGTTTAATTTCCAAGAATGTGAATGTTCCCTCTCATAAGGCTTCTTGAAAACCAGATGCTTCTTGTGTGTTGTCAAAATACCTCATTAATCCCCTGGAAGCGTTCAAAGAATTTCAGGAGACTTTTCAGATGAAAGTATAGTGCCTCTTAAAGCCTGTCCTACAGCTCTTCATTATCTTTCTACAGTACACTGTATTTTGATGGAAAAATTATTTTGCTACAAAGATTTTGTCAATACGTAGCAGCTCTATAAAGCTCAATAAATGTGGCGATTTGGGGGCAGCCTACGTAGGTCTGCAGCGACAGAGGGGTGGGACAAAGGTCTTGGGGAAAGAGCAACAATTCTTAGCATTTTCTGTAACCTCTTCTAAAAGAAATGCAGCTTTCTTGATTTCTTCCTTGATAACGTTTTGCTCAGAAGTGACTTCTTGACAGTGTTTTTTCTGAAACATTTAGAACTATACCCACATCCAAATGATTTCCTTCAGGAATAAATATTATCAGCTGTATTATGGCATGTGGTTTGACATCCAAGGTTTAATTGGAAACTCTCCATTTGTGGCTAGAAGCAGAGAATTATTAGAATGGTTTGGGTTGGAAGGGACCTCTGAAGGTCATCCAGTCCAGCCCCCTATGCAGTCAGCAGGGACATCCTCGAGTAGGTCAGGTTGCCTGGAGCTCTGTCGAGCCTCACCTTGAATATCTCCAGGGATGGGACCCCAACCACCTCCCTGGGCAACGTGTTCCAGTGTTGCACCATCCTCATAGTAAGGAACTTGTTCCTAACATTGAATCTAAATCTGCTCTTCTCTAGTTTGAAGCCATTGCCCCCTTATCCTATCGCTTCAGGCCTTTGTAAAGCATATATGAAGCAACGCATCTGTGTGTAGTGCAGTGGAAGACTATTTAGATCATGCTGTCTAGTACAGAGATACCTCTAAGAAGTTCTGATTTCTCCTGTGCAAGAAATCATTTAACTTGTTTGAAGGTTTGATTTTTGTTCGTTGGTTTTGGCTGGTTGCTTGGGGGCTTTGTTTGTTTGTTGTGGTGGTTTGAAGGTTTATTTGGGGTTGTTATACTCTGAAAGACAAGTCCCTACTATGTAATGGAAAGGTTCGTAGTGAATTTTGTTATGTTGTATTTGCTACATTGTTCCCCTGGGCTGTTTAAATGGACAACATTGGTACATGCTTTCAGATCCCCAATTTCAGGAGTTGCTTTCTCTTTAAAATTTCTCACCAAAGTGCTCAAATGTTTTACTAAATGAAATTGGCCTTAGCTATCGCTGTCCTCAAGAATCCACATTTTGAGTATACCCTGTTAAATGCATTGTCTTTATTTCATGGCTAACTTCCCAATGGATTCCTTAGTATGATAATGGATGATGTGTTAAATAAATCTAGATAATAGTCACAAGCTTTTATTATTTTTTTTTCCCCTCTATCAAAATATTTTTGAAGGGTTTTTTTTTGACACAGATAGCTGAGGCAATGAGTCTACACTGTCAAGAAGCTTTGCATGTTTTACACCTACTTCCTTGTAATGTAATTCTGGTACTGTTGTTTCACACCTTCCTAAGGCTGCTTTTTGCATATTCTGAATCAATTAGCCTTTGGCACTTGAGTTTCATTGTATGTGATTGGTACTTCTTAAAATGGCTATGGATATCGGTACCTTTATATTTTAAGAGAAAAGGCTGTTTAAATCATCTCTGGAATGTGCTGGTTTTTAGGCTGTATGTATGAATCTATCAATCTGTCTTTCTTGGAGGAAAAAAAGATGGATGGAAGAGCTCATTGTACCTGATCAGGAAAGAAAGAAAGAAAGAATTCTGTAATGGGCTAATGATAACGAAAATTTGGATTTACAGAAACTGCTGTTTCTGCTTCTTTTTAATATTTAGAAAGGCACCAAAACAAATAAAAACCCCTGAAAATTATCCTGGGTCAAAAATTGACAAAAGAAGTGCCTGATCTTGAGCAAATACTAGTGAGAATATAAATTGCTTAAACAGGATAAGTAGTTGAGATAGAATTGATCTTTAACAGCATAGGGCCGAGATACCTTGCCTGCTCGTGTCCTCTCTGCACATCTGCCTGCTATGATACTTATGCATGTATGAACGCAGAAACCATGGTGGACTGCTGCATCCCACATTACGCAGGTGCTTACAGTGTGGCCCTATCCTCTAACCCCAATTCAGATAGACTTTAAATGTATGCTAAAAATTAAGCATCTCGATAGCCCCATGGCACTCAGGGAGGGTAGTTGCAGGCTTGATTTGAGCACGTGCTAAAAAGTCACGATGGGGTGCCCGTATAGCAAGTGCACAATTCAATCTCTCTTCCAGCCTCACATCAGAATCGCAGCTACCAGCAACTGGAGAGTGTTTGGCACTTATTTTCCTAGGAGTAGAGTGGCCTCAAGTTTTAACTACAAAACATTTCCCTTTGGGACTAGAGTGAACGCTGTTTATCAATCTTAGAACAAAGTACAACACAAGAACTTTAATGGAAAAAAATCTCTACTTTTATGAAAGAGAAGAGCATGTTCAGCTCTGGAACGACATTCCTCTGGAAATCCTCCTGCAGTGACGTTCTGCAATACTGGAGTTTGAGCTTTTCATTTTTCCTTTTGCAAAAGTGATCGTGTCTTATGTTGGCACGTAGCGGATGACAGGGAGAACTGCGCAACCTGCTAAGATAAAATTATTTTGGAGGGGGCGAGAGCAGAGAACATGAGGGATTTTACTCTTTCTTTTCTACATTTGGAGAAGGAAGTGAGTGAATAACTGAGAAGTAACATTGTATGTGTGGAAGTGAGGATGTACTGAACTAATTAGGTATATCCTACATCAGGTAGCAAATCACAGAATCACCATGGTTGGAAGAGACCTCAAAGATCATCAAGTCAATGTCCCCTCTTGTATCATTGCTTTCATATCACACCTTTGTTTTGAGCAAAACTTGAACATTTAGACTTTATGTACAGGACCTACCACTTTTCTCTCTTGATACTAAAATGTGCAAAATGTTAGTGAATCAAACCTGATTTTTGTTCAAGACAAAGCTTCCGAGCCTTTAGGATACCAGGGTCTCGGGTTCTAGTTGTGTGAATAGTATTCATTATGTTGTAACCCCACATGACTGTTCCACATGGGATAAGAGAAATGCTATCTTTATTTTATAATGCTATTTATTTACATAGACCTTACAAAGAAATATGCATTAAGAAATCTCTATGCAAATACAGATTTAATAATTAATCCCCCCCTTTAAGTACATCTGCCCTAAGAAACAGAAGAATTTATTGTTGCTCATCAACTCCTAAAAACAGTTCCAGTAACAATCACTGAACATGGTTTTGACTTCTAGATAAATTTTTAGGGAGGACTTTCTAGGTAGTGATAAGTAAGTTACAGGCTGTGGGTTAGGGGTAGTAATAACAAATGCACTCACAATGAATTATCATCTGTCTTCTCATTTGCTGTCACTGTGCTTGCTTCTACATAAATATGATTTTTTTTTTATTTTTTTTTTTCCTGAAGTCAGTTAGTTTCAGAGCTACTCCTCCTTCTCCAAATCTGCATTTAAAAATTCAGATTTTGTTTGATTTGGACAGTCTTCCCATAAAGAAACTAATCGCATTGCTCCGCTTTCTTATTTATGTTAAGCGAGTTTTACACGGAATGCAGAAGTTCCTAGGGTTTGAGATTTGGGGTTACAATAACATCCTCAGAACTTTTTAGGAGAATTCTCATAATCCTAATGTGTCTGCCTTTGTACAAAGTGTCCAGAAAGGAGCTAGGGCAGTCTCAATAAGGAGCCATTCTGTGCTAATTTCTGTTCGCTTCCTTATTTAATTTGCAGTCTAATAGGTTTCCTAACACTATATACTAAGATGACATTAACCCTAATCCTACGAATGTATACTGCATGCTTAACTTGATGTGCCCTGAATAATCCTATTGAAAGCTATGGGGCCTATTAATTTAGAAACATGCCTTAGTGAAGCCAAATATTTAAAATTAGAACAGCTTTGCCTGCAAACCGATCTTGCATTGCTGTGTCCTTGGTTTTTCCTTTGTGCTATGATGTACTGTACAACAATTAACTCCTACCCACAGCATGGCATCCCTCTTCTGGCCCTCTGGTCCAACTCTGCTCTTGGCCAGGCATCCTGCTGCCCCGTGAAGGATGTAGTCAGAGTTTTGACACCTGTAACAAGCTTGCTCTGTTTCTCTTTGACGGAAAGGAGGGTCGTTTGTATGCTAATCTTAGAATAGTTATGGTTGGAAAAGACCTCTAGTAACAGTGGGTCCAACCATCACGAAGACCACCCTGGCTATTAAACCATGTCCCAGAGTGCCATATCCACATGTTTCTTGAACACCTCTATGGGCAGTGTCTCCGCCACCTCCCTGGGCAGCCTGTTTCAGTGCCTGACCAATAAACCAGAGCAATGTTCCCTTTCATAGAATCAATGAGGTTGGAAAAGACCTCAAAGATCATCAAGTCCAACCTGTCACCCCAGACCTCATGACTACTAGACCATGGCACCAAGTGCCATGTCCAGTCCCCTCTTGAACACCTCTGGGGATGGTGACTCCACCACCTCCCTGGGCAGCACATTCCAATGTCTAATGAGCCAGGTTTGTGGAGGATCTCTGTATAAAATTCTATTGTACACCTATGTTCATGCATGAATGTACAGGACAGCAGAGGTTCAAGGGATACTGTAGAAAACCAGAACAGGATAGGGTATTCAACATCAAGACAACACTAACAAACCAAAAATGTCTAGTCTGTCATACATCAGAAAGCATTCAGTCACAACAGCCCCATGAATGCTCCAGGCTTGGGACAGTGCCTTACATACTGCCACCCCCAAATCAAAGTGCTGGTGGGTGAATTAAGGGTCTAACTCTAGGCTTGTTACAACCCCTTGGCAGCTCACGGGCTTTGCTCTTGACAGTTTCCCTGAGAGATAACAAGGGGTAGGAGAGGGGACAAAGCTGTATTCAAACTGGGATTTAGTGCTGATGTTTGTGAATCTTGGATTCTCAATTCACTTTCTCTTCATATTCCAAAATTGTGCTAATGAATCTGTCCTGTGTAGTTAGCAGCTTCAGGCTTCCAGAAGGCTGGGTTCATTTTCATTAAGCTACCAAGTTCATGCCTTTTGATGCTCCATCCAGTCATTTTTAAAAAGTAAAAATCCAGCATGAGACTGCACGCTTCTAACAGGGACCAATAAAAAGCAAATTGAAATACATTCTCTCTGCTCAGAATTTCACTTATTAAAACAGTCTTAAAACCAAGAAGAAACACTGCAAACGTTGCAGCAAATGTGCTGGTTTTAATGAGCCTGGCTGCAGCCTGAAGTTAGCCAAGAGCACTTTCCCCAGCACCTTCTTTCCTACTTCAGTCATAATGCAGAGTGAACTGCTAGTAAAGAGAGTCAGTGAGCAAAACAAAGAGAGGTGACTACTTTGTGAGCACACAGCTAAGATGGGAGTCTTCTGAGCTTTTCTTGAGGCCTTTCATTGCAATCCCTGATGGTTCCTTGTCAGGGTCTCAATTACTCTGTCTGCAGGTGCAGGACTGTCTGCACATTTTCCTGTAATAGCTAAACCAGCATCTAGCGACTGCTCTCTATTCCTTGTGTGCAGGTCCTCATCTGATAATTACAGGTAAAGTACACATACACACTTTGCAAGAGCACATCTGAAATGTGTATGGAAGGTGGCAGTGCCCCTTGCATGGTTTTAACAGTATGGTCATGGAATAGTTTGAAGGTGAGCACAAGCACAACTTCTTCCTGATGTGGTAAGCAGATAATTACTTTGATCCAGTTCTTTTCCCTCCTTTATACAAATACACCTTCTCTGCTAAGAGATGCCAGAGGTTTACTCTGGAATAAAAAGCTACTATATATTGGCAAAATTTACTGGAATTTGTCAGATGATCAGTCTTGATAGGAACGTCCTCTCTGTCTGAACTCTGGAGCAAACTGTTCCAAGTAATCTTATTATTAATGTAGTCTTACCATACAATAGAATAGAATTAACCAGGTTGGAAGAGAACTTTGAGATCATCAAGTCCAACCTATCATCCAACACTATCTAATCAACTAAAGCATGGCATCAAGAAACCCATCCAGTCTCTTCCTAAACACCTCCATTGATGGTGACTCCACCACCTCCCCAGGCAGCACATTCCAATGGCCAATCTCTCTTTCTGTGAAGAACTTCCTAACACCCAGCCTAAAAGCTCCCCTGGTGCAGCTTGAGACTGTGTCCTCATGTTCTGGTGCTAGTTGCCTGGGAGAAGAGATCAACCCCTACCTGGCTACAAACTCCCTTCAGGTAGTTGGCGAGAGCAAGAAGGTCTCCCCTGAGCCTCCTTTTCTCCAGGCTAAGCAACCCCAGCTCCCTCAGTCACTCCTCACAGGGCTTGTGTTCCAAACCCCTCCCCAGCTTTGCTGCCCTTCTCTGGACACCTTCCAGCAACTCAAAGTCTTTCCTAAATTGTGGGGCCCAGAACTGGACACAGTCCTCAAGGTGTGGCCTAACCAGTGCTGAGTACAGGGCCACAATGACCTCCCTGCTCCTGCTGGCCACACTGTTGCTGATACAGGCCAGGATGCCATTGGCTTCCTGGCTACATGGGCACACTGTTGGCTCATGTTCAGCCTACTATCAACCAGCACCCCCAGGTCCCTCTCTACCTGGCTGCTCTCCAGCCACTCTGACCCCAGCCTGTAGTACTGCAGGGGTTGTTGTGGCTAATGTGTAGAACCTGGCACTTACATGTGTTAAATCTCATGCCCTTGGACTCTGCCCATCTGTCCAGCCTGTCAAGATCCCTCTGCTGAGCTCTCCTACGCTCTAACAGATCAACTCCTGCCCCCAGCTTGGTGTCATCTGCAAACTTACTGATGTACTCAATCCCCTCATCCAGATCATCAATAAAGACATTAAAGAACATAGGGCCCATGTTGGCAAATAAACATTTTTCCTCATGGCCTGCTGGAAAAGTAGTTTTAGTCTATTTTTGTGTATGTGTGTGTATACATATGTAAGCTTATTTTAGCAAATGTGCAACCACTTCATTATCTTTTGGTTTTCCTCTTTTTTGTCTGATGCTTTTATTTTAAACACTGCTAATCCCTCTCTTCTGAAGTCCATCTCTTTCTCCCCATAAGCTGATCCTTCTGGTTTTAAGGTGTGCATTTTGGGAAAAGTTAGTTCTTGCCACCAGCTCCTCCATACCTCCTGTTTAGCTTACTGGTGCAATACTGTCAAAATCATGGAAGTAGCATACTGGTGCTTTTTGCAGAGTATCTAAAAGCTGGTACAGGGACAAGTATTCCTTTTTCCCCACAAAACAAAAGAAGGGGAAAAAATGGAGTGGGAAGGGGGTAAAAGTTAGAAAATTGTTTCAAGTGTGTTTAGTTTTTCAGAAAACCTAAGTGGAAAGCTCTGGTTTTTTGATGGTGTAAGCTTGGAAATCCCTATCCCTGTGAAACACTCCGTAACCAAACCTCTTACGTTACAAACTTTGAATAACTGTTTTATGCATGCTATTAAGCACTGCTGCTTTGATCCTTAAGCTCTAGCTGTCCTCTTGTGGAACCAGATCTAAGCTAGACCCATTGCACTGGCCTGTCGAGGAAAGGCATTGAAAAGCATAGTTCTGCAGTCCATATGCTATGTTGTATTCCAGGAACGCCTTGCTTTCCAGGTTGGGTGGCCATTCACAGATGGCATCTTCCTGAGAGGAGAAATTAACCAGTGTCTTTGCTGCCTGTCTCTTGGTTTGTCACAGGGGGAAAAAAACCACAAACAAACCAACCAATACAGAGCAGTTCCTGCTAGTTCAGCCTCTCTGTGGTGTTGCTTGTTGCTGATGGGTGGAGGATGCACTGGCAAGTTCTGCTTCAGTGGTTTGTGTCTGGTGAGCGCTGCAGTCCCTTCTGGCTTGAGCACTTTCCCTGTGGGGACAGGCTGCAAGAGCTGGGGCTGTTCAGTTTGCAGAAGAGAAGGCTCCAGGGAGACCTTAGAGTGGCCTTCCAGTACCTGAAGGGGGCTCCAAGAAAGCTGGGAAAGGACTTTTTACAAGGTTTTGTTGTGACAGGATGTGGGACAATGGCTTTGAGCTGGAAGAGGGCAGATCTAAACTGAAGATTTGGAAGAAATTCTTTGCAATGAAGGTGGTGAGACGCTGGAACAGGTTGCCCAGGGATGTTATGGATACCCCCTCCCTGCAGGGGTTCAAGGCCAGACTGGCCAAGCCTTGAGCAACCTGGGCTAGTGGGAGGTGACCCTGCCAGTGTCAGGAGGGTTGGAACTTGATGATCTTTACGGTCCCTTCCAACCCAAGCTATTCTATGGTTCTTCCCTCTGCTGTGTAGGAGAGGCAAAAGTAGGTATAATTCATGTACTTTTTTAATATGAAGAAGTCAAAGCATCAACAGCTGCACCTTTTCCCCTGCCTTCCCTGATATTTCAGCCTGGTAAAGATGACAGAAATGTGACACTGGTGTAGGCAATTGTCCTTCCTCATCAGTAATGTTTGGGGAGGAAAAAAACATTAAATTGCAAATTTAAGAAAACTTGTCAAGAGAAGACAACATCACTTGTCACTAGATGAGACCCCTGCTTTCTGTTCCTAAAATTAAATGCAATGATGAAGACAGCTTCATCTGGGCAAACCACTCTCCTGTAGGCTTGCAGTCTTGCTGTCAGTTTTCCATCCTCCTCGTGCTCAAAGGGAACACCATCAAACTGGATGACTCCTCACTTTTTACCACTTAGGAAAGAGTGACAGTTTTTGTGGCTCCAGACAGAGCAGTTTTGCTGCAGGATTAATTCTGGAGATCCTGTGTCATTCTGCATGTGTGGGGGGGTGTGAACAGAGGCTGCTCACAGCACGCAGAAGTTTTGGTAATGAAGAACTCCCTCTTGGGAGTAACCCAGTCTTTCTTTGTGCTCTGTATCACTGTTGACAAACATCCCACCTCCCCCTCCAAAACCAAAGCAAAACAAACACACAAACAAAAAACCCACCCCACCACCTCCACAACAACAAAATCCACCAACCAACCAAAACACCCCAACAAAAGAAAAAGAAAAAAGTCTTACCACATTCTACTAACTCCTCCAAATTAAGGATATGAAAAATAATAACAGGCACTGACTTGAAAACACATGAGGCATCACTGAGGGAGTTTGGGCTATTCAGTCTGGAGAAGAGAAGGCTCTGAGGAGACCTAATTATGGCCTTCCTGTATATTAAGGGGGCCTACAAGAAAGCTGGGGAGGGAATTTTTAGGGTGTCAGGGAGTGATAGGACTAGGGGGAATGGAACAAAAATAGAAATAGGTAGATTCAGATTGGATGTTAGGAAGAAGTTTTTCACCATCAGGTTGGTGAGAGACTGTAACAGGTTGCCCAGGAGGTGGTGGAAGCCTCATCCCTGGAGGTTTTTAAGATGAGGCAGGGTGTGGCTGTAAGCAACCTGCTGCAGTGTGAGGTGCCCCTGCCCATGGCAGGTGGGTTGGAGCTAGATGAACCTTGAGGTCCCTTCCTATCCTAACAATTCTATGATGCTATGATCATATGCAGCAGGTCAGAGGATGGCTAAATTATAGCAGCAGGCGTTTGGCTTTGCCAGATTCAAAATATCAACACCAAGAGGCAGGCTGGGAAAAAAAGATCCAGTAAAGGGGCAAGAAAGAATAAAGGCTTGAAGTCAAAGAATGTTGATATATTTATCCTAACATAGCCAAGGTCTAGTCACACTCATGATATTTATATTGAATGTTTCTTGTTGTGCTCCTAACTATACTGAGCATGCTGTTGTTGCTGCTTTAATGCAATTTCTAAAGGTCAATCAAGTTAAAGAGTCAGGCTGATGAGATTAGGTATTGCTTTAAAAAATGGCCCAAAAGAGTGTGTGCAGAGAGAGGTCTGAACATGTCTCCAATATAATGCTGTCTGGTTTGCTCCAGGTTCCTGGAGCTTTTCCTGGAACCACTGTGTGAGCTGAACTGATCTACTTCAGCTCCAAGTGGCCTTTCTCATTCTCTGGTGATAGCTGAGGTATCTGCATGTTCTTGGGGAGAGATGAGGGAGTCTTCTGGGCACGGGACAAAAATAAAATGACATATTTTTGTGTTTGTTTTTTGGGTCTTTTTTTAAAATCCTCTGGGGAGATTTTGCTGTCTGGATTGTGTGCAGTGAGCAGGGATTTTTCCTTTCATACATCATTCACAACTTGCTGCAGTGATTCCAAAAGTCACACAAGATGAGCAGTTGCTTGCACCAAAGCAGAGGATTTTTAGTTTGTGAGTTTTAACAATGGATGTCAGAGCTTTGTTAAGGCTTCACCCAAAACTTGCAATGGGGAGGTGTGATGTTAGGTGTTGGAGGAAAGGAGTAATGTATCTGAGGATGCATATGGCAAGACCCAGCATGGGTTTTCCTTTTCCTCCTTGTTCTCCAGCTGCTATTTAAGCTTGGTGCACAAAGAGGGTGAGCAGGTCAGCAGCTTTGTCTACATATTTAAATCTTAATGTAGCATTAGTTGAGGACTTTGGTTCACATTAGGCTATTTGCACTAATATATTGCTGTAAGCTACATGTGAGGTTTGTGTCTGTCTTCACCCTCACCTGCATTTATTCAGGATTAGTCAACACCTCTTCCAGCAGTTGTGAAGTGTCTACGATGATAGACTAAAGGTGAAGATGATTTTAGTTTTAGAAGCATTTTTCATCTGCTTTAGAGATATTGTAGCAAATTCATGAATCTTTAATTGTTATAGGAAAGAAAAATAGAGTGGGTGAAAGCAAAAACCTTTTCTATCAGTGTCATCTATGACTGTTGAAGTTAGACTGACCTTCTGTGTCTGTCAGCAGAGCTGACATGAATGGGTACACAAGGCTCTGGACAGATGGGTGAGCATCTTGTTTTACAGTGATACATAGCAGTTACCACCCCTGTGCCCACGGTGGGCTTTCTGGCTTTGTCTGTAATCTCAAGAAATCAAGCAACCTAATTACCTGGCAGCCTGTACAGATCAACAAGATAGAGTTGTTACTGGTGCCCTGACATTGCATTCATTAGAAATGAAGGAATGCAAATGTGTTAAATTATTGCCTTGTTTTGTTTTGGTTTGGTTTCTGCAATGATGTCTCCAAAGGCAGGCTACAAAGAAGACAAAGCTTCTCTAGGAGATAGGCAAACCATTCCCTGTTCAAGCAGGTGACCTTTCAAGGCAAAGGAGAAAGCTACATCTACTATCAGCACCTTTACCAGGACCCATCTCTATTAATACCCTGAGCAGTCAAGAAGGACCTCAGGGAACTGCTTGAAAGAGTCCAGTGCAGAGCCACAAAGATGGTTAGAGTGGAACATCTCCCTTATGGGGGGAGACTGAGGGAGCTGGGGCTCTGTAGCTTGCAGAGGAGGAGACTGAGAGGTGACCTCATTCATGTTTATAAATATGTAAAGGGTGAGTGCCAAGAGGATGGAGCCAGGCTCTGCTGGGTGATGCCCAATGACAGCACAAGGGGCAATGGTGGAAGCTGAGGCATAGGAAGTTCCATGGAAACATGAGGAAAAATTTTTCCCCTGTGAGGGTGACAGAGCACTGGAACAGGCTGCCCAGGGGGGTTGTGGAGTCTCCCTCTCTGGAGATATTCAAGACCTGACTGGATGCATTCCTGTGTGACCTGGTCTAGGTGATCCTGCTTTGGCAAGGGGCTTGGACTGGATGAGCTTTCAAGGTCCCTTCCAGCCCATGGCGTTCTGTGAATGTGTGATTATTTTTTGTTGTGCAGATGTCAGAGCAGGGACATGCTCCCCCTCGTGTTGTGGGGGCATGGGAGGGGAGAGGCTGCAGACCTGACACGTAATGGAGTGTAATGGTCAAGACAGGGAAAGACAAGCTCTGCACCTGGAGGGCTCTGTGCAGTAGCTTTCTGATCAATGTTGGTTGATATGACAGCACAGCAGATTCTCCTTCTGCCTCTGCAGTGCTCTGTGTCCTTTCTGTTCATTCTCAGCCTAGGTTTTCCAGTTACATGGCTGCTTTCTGTAAGGGTGAGGGAAGCCCTGCTGGGAACCTCCCCAGAGAGATCCTACTGGAGGCTAGACAAACTATTCAAGAAACAGTTAAAAGGCCAGTAATTGTGATCCCACTCAGTGCCAAAATGTCAGCCTAAGATTCTTGAAGTTATTTTTGTACCCTCACAGCCCTGCGCTGCTTCAGCTGCCAAAGGAGCTCAGCATAATGTTGACACGTCTATCCAGAACATCTGCTGTGAACTCTCCTTTGGTTCTGCCAAAGCAGAATTTGTAGGATGGGCCCTTGGAAGGGAGTTTATGGTCACATTTCCCCATTCTCACGGCAATCCCCCCTCAGTTGGATGCAGGGCCTGCAGAGCCCATTTATCCTGTTCCAGCCCCTTCATCTCACATTCGCACCTGCAGGAGGGCAGGAATCTGAAAACAGGCTTTGTTATGACAGATATCTCCAGATCTTGTAGCAGATGTTGCTGGTGAGAAGCAATTTTGTTCCAGCCAAACCTTCTTGAGCTCTGCTGAGGAGATGCATAGAGAATCTCATAAGGCTACAGGCTTTGGCAAAGAAACTCAGTATTTACCAGTGCCAGCTACTCTCTATATTTCTTTTTGAAGGCTATGTAGAGCAAATGATCTCTTCTCTGTCTCTGTGAAACAGCTGTAAATTTCTCTTCCTTTAAAACCCCCACCCATTAAACAACGCTGACAATTGCCAACAGTTATTAGATGCAAAATGAACTATGTGCCTAGGATAAAGAGCTGTGTATCTGCCTCTCCTGATCGATGCATGGGATGTTTTGTATGCCAGTGCATTCATTTAAAATATTCCTGGGAAGTAGAAATCCCTGGCAATTTCCATAACAGCCATTTAAAAAATCGTGTCACCTTTAAAAAAGATACTTGCTCCCTCTTTTCTGTCTATATCTAGATCATCTATATCTATAGATCATCTATTCTAGATAGATACCTATATCACAGGATGTTTTCTATCTATAGATCATCTATACCTATAGATCATCTGTATCTCAATAGATATCTATATCACAGGATATTTTCTATCTATATCTATAGATCATCTATATCTCTACAGACATCTATATCGCTGGATGTTAGTTAGGGGTTGGAAGGGACCTCCGAAGATCATCGAGTCCAAGTTCCCTGACAGAGCAGGACAATATCTATATCTATCCATCTCTATCTCATGACAGGTTGGACTTGATGATCTTTGAGGTCCTTTCCAACCTTATTGATTCTATGATTCTATATCTATATCTGTAGGGATATCATCTATATCTATGTCACAGGATATAAGGGGTTGGAAGGGACCTCCGAAGAGCACTGAGTCCAACTCCCCTTGCCAGAGCAGGACTGTACCTGTATCTCTATCTCTATCTCTATCTATTTCTATTTCTATATCTATCTATCCATCTCTATATCTATATCTATCCATCTCTATATCTCTATCTTTATCTATATCATCTATATCTGTATCATCATCTATATCTATATCATCATCTCTATCTCCCCAGCTTTAACCCTGTTCTCTGTATGCAGGCTGTTGCTTCACCTTGTGCTGCAGGTTGCTCTGCTTTGGGCCCAGAAGATCTAACCAAGTTATTTTTAGCTTACTTTAAGTCAGTGTTTGTGATAATCCCTTTCCAATAATTGCCAGGAGCTAAAAAGCCTTTCTTCATTTTGAGGAAGGAAGTTTTGCCTTACATTTGGACCTGGGACTGTATTATTTCTGTGTTGCTGCCCAAGGTGTCTGTTCCCTTGAGGGTTACAAAATGTCCTGTTCTGTTTCTTACAGTAGAGGCAACTAAGATCTTGGGAGCAATTTTCCTACCACAGAAGACATTTTGTGAAGCAGTGAATTCACCTCAACCCTCTAAAAAATGCCTGTCAGTCCTGCTTGTTTTCTTATCATGATGATTCTGTCCCAGAGAGGATAGGGGAAGCCCTATTTCTTTAAAGGAGCAATTAACAAGTAAATAATGCCTCACTTTTGTATCTAAGTACTTTTGTGTACTTTGATTTTATTCTTGTGAATAAGTCTGTGCCCCTTACCCACTTAGGGTATTTGTAGTTTAGGGTGCTGGAGGAATGTCACATTAGGGTTCAGCAAAGCTGGTGAGATTGCTGAAAGTTATCTGTGCTCCTGCTGGTCTTTGAAATTGGAGGAGAATTGTGCCAGTGTTGCTGCTCATAAATGCACTCTCAACCTACTGATTCACAAAGAAAGAGATGCTGACCCCCACTGCAGATGGCTCACATGAGGTTGTATGCACCCACGTAATGTATGGCAAGAGACAGAGTCTCAGGGGTGGTCCCTCACGGCTAAAGGGCTCTTCCCGTACACCAGCACCAGAAAACCTGAGGGGCTTTTAAGGTAGCTAGGAGTATAATAGTCTGATTAACTATTCAGCTGCAGCCCCTATGTAACTTTACTGCAGGTTTTGAAGCTGCTGCCATTGCATCCCTCATACTGTAAAACTGCAGAGTTGGGCTGCTTTGCACACAGAAAATTTGCCACTTTTCTTCTCCTCTTACTAGGTCCCTATTAAGTGAAAAATAATACCTTTATTTTACAAAGTTCTTAATCCTACTTATTTTGGGGAGAGGGCACTGGGGCACTTGTGTGGTTTGTTAGTTTGTTTGGTTTTTGGTGTGGGTTTTTTTTTTTAATAATAATGATTAATATTGGTTACAAGGCTGTTAGTTAAGCAGCTCAGCAAGAGGCTTGTTATTGTGTTTTTACTATTAAAATATCCCCTAATCCACCTTGCTGGGTTTCTACCATTCTTGTACTATTCAATCAAGCCCTTGTTTTGTGAGAAATGTGACAACGTATTGTTGGCACTTTACAAACCTACAGCCCTCGGCAAGAGTTAATGAGAGGCAGGGTGCTGGGGTTTTTTCTCTCTTGGTTTTTGTTTTGGTTTTGAGGTTGTTTTTTGTTGTGGAGTTTTTGTGGTGGGTTTGTGTTTTTTTTTTTCCCCCTGTGCAGGACACAATGAAATTTTAGACAGATGAATGCTAAGAGAGCCCTATGTACCAAAGGCAATGTTTACTGCATGTAATACATATCATTGTTTGTCTCCTGTAGTGAAAAATACTTGTGTCATGCTGTTAAAATGTACTCCTGACAGAACAGAGCTTGCTATTATAGGGTCCATTGCTTAAAAAAATGATATACTGACAGAAATACAATTTAAGAAAATTTAACACCAAGGGTAGTCGACCATGTAGGCTACTATTAAAGGGCCAAAACTCAAGGCCATGGTTTTATTAAAACAAAAAAAAAAGAGAGAGATAGTTTATTTGCTAGTAGTAGGTAAAGTTTAGGGGGAGGGGGGGAAAAGAAAGGAAAATAGAAGCAAGAAAAGGAAAAAACAAATATCAAACTTGCATCCCTTGGTCTCTAGTGTGTAAAAAAATTAATAGAAGCAACAGTTCAATAAGATTTTATTGTAGGAATGTTGAAGTGGAAACATTTTAGGAAGGCTTCAGATTTTTAAACAGTTACTTATGCTGTGGAGCGCTGGAGCGCTGCAGTGCGTAACAAATTGTTGCTGTTGGATGCAAGGCACGCCCAGTGCCTTTCATCAAATGAATAGTGAGACCTGGTTAATTCAAACCAGTTTGTGCATGCCTCCATATTCTTCTTTGATTTTTAGAAGCATGTTGAGATTAACAGCTTACGGATGTGAGCAAATTCTGTATTGTTATTTCCCTAGCTAACCTTGCACAGGTAAATTGTCAGGTGCTTGCTTTGAGCCAGTCATAGAATTGTAAGGGTTGGAAGGGACCTCAAGGATCATCTGATTCCAAACTCCCTTGCCATGACCAGGGACACCCTCCACGAGATCAGGTTGCCCAGAGCCAGATCCAATTTGGCCTTAAAAACCTCCAGGCATGAGGCTTCCACCACCTCCCTGGGCAACCTGTTCCAGTGTCTCACCACCCTCATGGTGATAGTGGTCTAATCATTCATCACTAATTTTGATGTAGAATTTACTTGCTTCTCCTTTCTTCACTGTAAATTTCTGATTGCAAATTGTTAATCCATGATGTGCTTTAGTCTATGGGGCACCAACAAGCCTCTTTTTAAAGTATCTGCCTTGTGCAATTAATTACTGAAATCACAACTTCTGTCCTCTGGTGAAGAAGCTTTAACTTCTCAAACACTAAAAGGTAAATAGAAAATACTTGGTTTGTCTGGAAAATAAACAGTATTAAACTGGTAGGTTCAGTAGAGTGTACAAATGGGCATGTCTGAGCCCTCAAAGCTTGAAAGAGCACTCCCCAGCAGGGTTTGGGTTTGGGTTATGCCTGGTGATGTTGCAGTACACAAAGGCAGCACCAGAGTGGGTACCCTGGCCATACAAATGTTGGGTTTGGATTGAGTAAACACTGTTAATGCAGACAGAGCTTTCACATTTAACAGATGGTGTGCTCTGGGGACAGCTTCTTGCTTGGAGACTTTTGGAAAATCTGGCCAGCAATCTTGAAGATATGGCCACTTGTTTTTAACACCTAAAATAGCAGACAGGATCTTTTTCAGAGCTGCTCCTTACTCCTGTAGAATGTCCTACTGTTTCTGTGTCCCTCATACCATAATCATCCCCAGGGATGAGAGGAAACCAAAAGGTTTAAATGAAAGAGCAATTGAATGTGTATGTTAAGTAGGTTTTTAAAAGCAAACAGTTATTCAGCTCCCTCTTATTTTAAATGGAGAAATGTGAGGAATATTTTCTGATACCAAAATACTGTATTTTTCATTAACAATATTTGGTCTTCAGGTCCAAGTAAATCACAAAAAATAAATAGTCACAATAATGCAGGAGGAAAGTCACTTCTCTTTTTTTTGTCCCCATCAAAGTGATGAGAGGTTTGATTTTGATTTTTTATTTTTTTGGTTGGTGTTCTCTTTTACTCCCTTTCTCCCATGTAATAACCTTATTTCATTGACTAAAAGAACACTTCATGATGCTGATGGTGAGACTAACACATCCACCACAATGCAAAAGGAAAAGAATAACTGAAAGAATTATCCACTAACACAGTCTTATTCCTGAAGGTTGCCAATGATAGCATAGTGTTACCATGAATTATTTACACACACACACACCCCTGGTGCCTCGAAAATGTTCCAAGCCTGTATGTACCCTTTAAGGCACCTACAGAAGTTGTCTTTCGAAGAGGCCTGAATTGTGAACATGTAGATGGTATTAAGTGACAGCAATGGGTGGTCATCGCTCGTATTTTTCATAGAATCATAGAATCAATAAGGTTGGAAAAGAACTCAAGGGTCATCAAGTCCAACCTGTCACCCAGCACCTCCTGACTACTAAACCATGGCACAAAGTGCCACATCCAATCCCCTCTTGAACACCTCCAGGGATGGAGATTCCACCAGCTCCCTGGGCAGCACATTCCAATGGCTAACAACTCTCTGTGAAGAACTTTGTCCTCACCTCCAGCCTAAACTTCCCCTGGCACAGCTTGAGACTGTGTCCTCTTGTTCTGTTGCTGAATGCCTGGGAGAAGAGACCCCTCCTGGCTACAACCTCCCTTCAGGTAGTTGTAGAGAGCAAGAAGGTCTCCTTTGAGCCTCCTCTTCTCCAGGCTAAGCAACCTCAGCTCCCTTAGTCTCTCCTCATAGGGCTTGTAGTTGAGGCCTCTCCCCAGCCTCATTGCCCTTCTCTGGACACGCTCAAGTGTCTCAATGTCCTTCTTAAATTGAGGGTCCCAGAACTGGACAAGGACTAAATGTTTGTTAAACTTTCAAGATAAGCTATTCTTGAAGCTAAGTATTAATTTTGCCCAAGATTTCAACAGGCGCTTAAAAAGGTGTTGCCAAGTTCAAACGGTCCTGCGCACTGCAAAGAAGCTGCAAGTGGTTTGTTTATTGCAAGCAAGACTCAAATCCTTTACTTTTATTTTAGTAATACTTTTTGTTTGCTGTTATTTATTTATTTATTTTTACATTTCTCATAGATTACCAGAAGTCCACAAAGCCAACTTTTCAGCTTTTTAGTCAATTTTACTAGCAGGTTCTGCAACATGTGGGTGTTCCACTTTGTATTATAATTATTCAATATTGCAATGTAATTTTAAACTGCAGGGCTGTTTTTATTCTGTCACACATTGAGCAAACAGACAGTTTTTATATTTTTATTTTGATATATATATATATAAAATTCTTGGTGAATATGCATAATGTTTTTCTTAAGAAGGGACAGGTTTTGAGCTGAGCTGACAATAATACAGCACACTTTTGTATAATGCAGATAAAATGACTAAATTGCATAAAAAACATTGTGTCATTCTATTAGGCTGGCCTTCTCTTTCCCCCCAGAGACCAGTTTCAGAATGAACTTGCTTTCAGACTTGAAATAGCTGCCCCTTCACTAAAAGTAGCAATTAAACTTTCTGGCAGGCTGGCCAAGCTGTTGAACCACTTTACCATAGGGAAAGGTTGCCAGTGAGTGTTGGAAAAGGGCCCAAATAAATACTGAGGGGAAAAAAAAGATGGTAAATGGATTCATTGTGAAATTGGACATGCACTTGAAGCCAGCAGCAGAGAACATGTGAACTTACATTCCTGACATATTTCAACATAACTTCCAGAGACTGAGGTGCTGCTGGGAGGGTGAAAATGCAGAGGTTGGTTAAGAAACACTATGGATGATAGCTGTAGAACCTCCCTACACCTGACTTATGATTAATCTGCTGATGTGCTGTGCACAGGGCTTAGCACTCCAGTTGGGAGAATTCTTTATTGTTAATAATTTTCTTGTGGTTTCTCTATTTTTGTTGATGTCACCTGGGATTTTCCTCTGCCTCAATTTCAAATTCTTAGTGGTAGTGCCATGCCTGAATAGCACCAGGTGCCTTGCTCAGACCTGTGTGAGGCCCTCACTGTAACTCTGCAGGAGTTACAGCAAAGGATGGCAGTGTCTGAAGTAGTGTAAGGGTTGTGAAAAAAGCTACACAATTGCTTCTGTCAAGAGATATGGTAATGCCAGGAAAGGCACTAGAGAAGACTCGTGGTTATAACAAGAAGAACAGAACTGGTGGAAGCTGGTGATCTGCTGTGCAGTCACCCAACCCCCCCTGTTGTAGATGTGGTTTTAGGTTTTCTCATTCCTATCCTGTAAATACATTCCTGTCCTGCACACACGTGCAAAACAAAAAGAGAGAAAGAGGATTATGACTATTGTTCATTTGGTGCCTGCTCCTGCAAATCTTCCTAGTACAAGTGAACCTACTGGGCTCAATAAGAGTATTTGCTTGATTAAAAATTTATACAACTTATTGGAGAAATGCTTATGATGTAGTGATGTGATATAGCAATACAAGCTTTCCCCCTCATAAAATAGGGAGCTCTTACTGTGAATCTGTTTTATATACTGAATAGCACTTGTGTGGAGGTACCTGATACTGCAGGGACCGGTGGTGTCTTTCCATCAGTGCTGTAATTGTGGCTCCCTGGGAAACACTACCATTGGCTCTCATTAGTGCACAAGGACCGTGCAACACTTCTGCCTGGTCACTGCTATCACAGCTTTGCACACAAGAGGCCCTGCAGCATGACTTGTGTCTGCTCATCTAGCACTGTCAGTGATCGCTTGCAGAGTCAGAGGTTGCTTTGGGTTGGAAGGGACCCTCAAAGGTCATCTTGTCTAACCCCCCTGCAGTGGACAGGGACACTTCCAACTAGATCAGGCTGCCCAGGGCTACATCCAGTCTCATCTTGAATGTTGCCAGGAACAGGGTCTCAATCACATCCCTGGGCAACATGTTCCAGTATTTCACCACTCGTTGTGAAGAGCTTCCTCCTTTTGTCTATCCTAAATCTGCCCTGCTCCAGTTTAAAACCATTGCCCTTCAACCCGTTGCTACAAGCCCTTCTGAATGGTCCTTCCCCAGCCTTCCTGTAGGTTCCCTTCAGCTATTGAAGTGTTCTCCCCAGGGCCTTCTCTTCTCCAGGCTTAGCCCAAATTCTTTCGTCCTGCCTATGTAGGACAGGTGCTCCAGCCCTCTGATCATGTTTGTGGCCCTCCTCTTGGACCCACTCTAGCCAGGTCTGTGTCTCTGTTGTGTTTGGGATGCAGTACTCAAAGTGAGGTCTCACTAGAGCAGGGTAGAGTGGAAGAACCACCTCTCTTGAGGTCCAAATAGATGACATCTGTTGGTCTTCCTTTCTTCACTAATGTAGTTACACCACTGTAGAAAGCCACTAGGTTGGATTAGAGAGTAATTAACACACCTTGCTTTCTTCTGGAAGGTGACCTTCTTCCTATTCCTAAGTCTGTCTAATAGAATTAGTTCAGAGGAACAAGAAGCCAGAGTTTAACCTAATTCTGAATGCTGTACTCTCACGATGGTGTCGCAGATGCTGGGGGTTGGGGAACCTGTTACCCTAGGCATACAACTGTTGGGTTTTTTTTCTCCCTGATGTTCATATCGGGGAGTTTTAGATCAGCTTCCATAACAGCAGTAAGTACACCAATCATAAACTTCAGCTGCGATTCTCCTTCTCCCATTTCGTTTTCCAATATTCTTGGTGGGTGATGAATTTGACAGAAAACTCAGATATTTCCCAATTCCCATTCTATGTACAGCGAGTTGATTAAATGTGGGAAATCACAGAGTTTTACATTTAATTCTTTTGCCCAGCAAAAAAAGAAATCATATTTTGTAAGTATTGGAGGTTTTTTTAATTGAGTTGAACTGATACTGGTACTTAGACTGATACTGGTACTTACACTTTTCCATGAATAAGCTTAGTTCTTGGTGAAAAAAAAAACACCACCGTTCTAAGGATAGTGTGCAATATTTAATTTCAGCTGCTGTCTGTGCCAAGAAGCATTTTAGTTGAGCTGTCTGCAAATCCTCAGTGATTATAAAGCGACCATTTACACTGTTGAAACAAATTTCTGTCCTGTACTTCCTGAAGTATTCACTGATGCTTGAATTTCAGGTCTGCTGTTACTATGTAAATAAATTCAAATGCTATTTGGTGTCGTATAAAACACTTCTTTGTTGGACAACCATTTGGAATCAATCTCAGGTGAGGGGAACATTTTTTGGAGGGGGAGATAAATAGGAAATATGGAAGGCTGTGGAACTGCAGAGCAACGATCTACAGGCACTGTCTCTAACTACAATATGCTGCTTATTATTGCTCCAGACCACGGGGGGTGTGGTGTGTGTTTTTTGTTCCTACATTTTATAACCTTTGTATTAAGACATCTTAGATAATTAACATGTACTCTAATTATTTTTTAAGAGTAGGGAAATTAACAGCCCTGTGGGACCACTCTAAATAAAAACAAAGAACGCTTAAGTAAAGGCTACTTAACAAGGAGACTCTTATTAGGAAAAAAAAAGGAGATTCTCCATGGTATCAGACATTTGTTGTATTCTTTCGTAGTTGTTGGTTGTTGTTGTTTTTCTAGACAGACTCTTGCAGCGTGGTAGCACACAATCTGATCCAGGGAATCAATGCTGGTATGATTCATCTCTCTGAAGCCTGCAATCTTTTCTTCATAAAGCTAAGGAATATTCCACACCATGAAAACTTGCATGTCTAGGAATATTGACATTCAATATTGGCAAAATACTCCTAATAGGAGTGTACAGTGGCAGTATAATAAAACAAGCTCCCATGAGCAGAAAACCCCTTATTTGTACAAACCTGGTCTTTATGATAGCAGGTTTGCTGGTCAGCTCAGTCAGAAATAGCACCTCTTACCCTATGGGTCTGCTAGCAGATATGTGGGGCATACATGGCAGAGTTTGTGGCCATTATCTGTGTGAATAGCCCTTCAATAATTTCAGGTCAGTTGAATGTATGAATAGTGGGGAAATCCCTTAATGGAACTTCTGGGCAGAGTCACGGAGAAGAAGTTACCTTTGCTTGTATGGGGCAACAGGTAACAAAATCTCTGCCAAGTGGTGGTTGCACACAGACTGCAGTTACCTGTATTCTGCTAGGGGACTGCTGGGTCTCACAGGGTGGGCTGGGCTTGGGCATGCTATTGCCATGGCATTTATTTGCATGACTCGTGTCTGTCCTGCTCTGCTGAGCTGGCCTTGGGTGTACTTCATATCTGATGCTGTAACTGATTGTTCTGAAATGTCTCGCTGCCCTCTGATTAATACTTCTCCAGCTTCAATTAAAATGTAGCATGAAGGGCTTTGGCCTTATTATTTTCCCTTTTACATGCATGTCTGGGAGGAGGATAATTTTCATTTTTTTAAATCAAGATGAACTCAAGTTATCCTCTCATACTAAGACGAACCATGTCAAACTGAAGAGCTGATGCTGCTGCAGCTCAGACCTTCTCTAGCTGGTTGCTGTCTGGGTCTTCGTGTACACCGGATCTGATAGGGTAGACAGAACAGTAATCATAAGTGGTACTTGTAGTTATTATTTCATGCATTATTAAGCTTTAGGTGGGCTCCTTTACAAGGGATCCTCTCCCCATCCCCTCCCTCCCAGTTCTTACAACCAGTAGCTGGCTGTAAAGAGAGGGAAAAACACCTCCATTGCTTTATTTACCAGTGCATTGTCCTTAGAGGGTAGTCTTAAGCAACCAAGATAGCAACATGGTTTCCTCTTCTCTGATAGGGCATGATAATCCCACCAGCTGTAGGGCTGGTTTGTGCAGGAGGCATTTAACCTCAACTGAGGTACATTTGCATTTGTAGGCAAATTCTTCCCATCTACCCTCACAGCTACAATACTGATAGGAAAGGCAGGGCCCTAAATGGATAGTGCCCTAAACTTACCATGTTTGCCCATGCCAAACAGTTCTTTAAATCCTCAGTAATGGAGGTAGCTAGCTGACTGGAAGTGTTGGAAACTTCTCACTGCAGTTTACAAAAGCTTCATTTCTGAAAGGTAACATCAGTCAGAATAAAGAGAAAGTCCAGTGGAAGATCAGAGCTGAAACCTGAGTGGAACGGTGAATTGGGCCAGGGTCTACACAAGAAGAAAATATATCAAGGGAGAGCAAATGAGGTAACACAGCAAGAATAGACCTTGCAGAAATGGGGGAAAACTGAGGTAGAAGAGAAAGGTAACAAAAAAAGCAATAATGATAAGAATGAGGGAAAATTAATGGGAACGAGGTAGCAACAGAGGAAGAAAAAAGGATGAACCATTGCAAGGAGGAAGAAACAAAAGGTCTGCAATTTAAATTAGCATTTTATCTAATGGCCTGTGTATTGTCTGTGAAAACAAGATGGAAAAGGCTGAGGTTGGCATCTCAGTAGGTTTTACTACATCCTGGTTTTCTAGTTACTTTATTTTTGAACCTCCTGCTTACAGTGCTGGAGCAGGGGTGTAGATGTATCCCAAGTAACTAGGGATCGGACAAGAAGAAATAGCCTCAAATTGTACCAGGTGTGGTTTAGATTAGATATTAGGAAATTTTTCTTTGTTGAAAGAGTGGTGAGTCATTGGCACAGGCTGCCTAGGGAAGTAATGGAGACATGATCCCTGGAGGTATTTGAAAAGTGTGCAAACATGGCACTTCAGGGCATGGTTTAGTGGTCATTGTAGTGTTAGGTTGAAGGCTGGACTTGATGACCTTAAAGGTCTTTTCCAGTCTCTATGATCCTATGCTTAACACTGCTTCAGTGTAGGAAGCAGTAGTGGCATGGAGCCACAGCAGTTTGGCAGCATCCAAACCCTTATCTGCACCTACACAAAGGCCTCCAAACGATGCAAGAAGATAGAGGATGCTCCCACTGTGTTGCCAGATGTCTCTCACTCTGAGGTTATGAGTGGGTTGAGGTATGTCTGTCAGATATTTTTCAGATACCATTTGGAGCAACAGCAGCTGGGATAGACATGACTGGGTTCTGCTGCTCCTCCAGCAAAGAATGCATCCTCAGGGAGAGATACACTCACAAACTCAGGGCGACCTCAGTTTGAGGAAAGGCATGAAAATGCCTAGAGCAACCATGTCTGTCCTTCCAAGGATGCCTTCTCCTATATTGCTCACTTGTTTGTGTTTGAGCAGCACTTTAGTTTTTAAGAATGAAACCCCCACTGCTTGAGTGGGAGAGTCATCTTTCTTCCGTAAACACGTGGAGGTGTCTGCACTAGCAACATATATGCAGTGCAGCAAGAAGAGCAAAGGGGCTGCTGTGCTGGGCAGAGTACATGAAATACTGTGACTGACTCAGAACTCCCTCCTCCCGGCCCCTGAAACTGTTTCAGTAGCACACCTCCTTAACTTCAGCAGTCTCCTTTTACCTTGGGTCACCCTCACAGCAGCACAGCCCTGGAATGTCACAGAAACAGCCCAGAGCAGGATAAATTTACCTGCTCCCATGCCTAAGTGGAACAGGATCACTTCATTCACACTTTCCCATGTTGTTATCACTCCCCATCACTTAAACTTGTCTATGCTTGCAGCAGTGCCTGCCGTGCTGTCTGCAGCTGACCGCCACAGCAGGGAGGCAAGGGATAAGCTGTAATATCAGTTCATCTTCACTGGCTCAGAGTCGTAACAGCAGCAGAAACCAAACAAAATTCCCATTTCCCCTTCTCCAGAGGGGTACTTGGGAACACTGGATATTGCCATGCTGTTTTAATCTGACATACCTGGTATCCAGCAATAGGTTGCAGGGGAAACCAGTTTCAGAGGGAGGGCAGTGAAACAGAGCAAGCCAACTTTTACCACCAAGCTGTTCAGGATTTGCTGGGGCTAGAGATATTGCAGGTAGAGGAGGATTTCATCCTGATCCTGCAGTTATCTGTTGTCGTGCCAGAGATGTAATTTGATGACCCCCATTTAAAAATACGTGCTAGTTGGTGTGTAATACAATACATACGATGCAAGTGACCTATAGCTAGGTGCCACTTCTCATGTAATATTCTTTATTGGGGCTTCCAAGTTTGGCTGTTGGTTTTTTTCCTAACTATTCTCTCCTTACACTTTTATCCCCCTCCCCCCCCAAAAAAAAACATATTAAAGCCTTATTTAATGCCATATTTCACAGAAGGTTTCCCATATTTCAGGGGAAAACACGGATTTATGCAAAGTGGTGGTGAAGGTGGAGGTTTTGCATTATTTTTTTCTTCTGAAAAACAGGAGCTCTCTCTCAGCGTGGCTTCAAAGTAAAGGCGAAAAATATCATCCATGGAGTCTTTTTCCAATGTTTTTTTTTTCCCCCTAGATTGTGTTATCCTGCTTTGCCCCGACTTTGTGCAGTGCTTTTTCTTTTGGATTTAACTAAGAAGTATAGGAAGGGATTTGAAGTGTGGATTTGACAGTCCTACTATAGGGCATTTTTTGTGGCATTGTTTAACAATGTATGCTGTTTGTAGAAAAAAAATCTACTCATGTTTTTAAAATGTCCTCTTAAGTGTCTGACTGTGACTGCCTGCATTTCAGAGACTGACTATTCCCATCCTCTTCATTTAAAATGTTACCTCTGTACGGTTCAGGAGGCCTCCTGTTCTACATAAATAACAGCTAAATTTACAAGTCAACCTTGACCACATTATGGCTGCGTCTCCTGAATGTACAGGAAAATAAGAACTGCCCTCTTTCAAAGTAGATGCACACTGAGAACTGTGGGGCAGGAACTGTTGAGTTTTAATCCTAGACAGGATTAAATCCCAGACTCTCTCTGTTACCTTGATCAAACTGCTGATGAGGAGGATTTTCAGGAGTGTAAAAGACAGCCTGGCATCCCTCTGTGATCGAAAAGCCAGGGAGCTCACTGCTTTATTGTCCTCTGTTCCCCTGCCTCAGTGTCTCACTCTACAGTGAGGACGTGTGCCCTGCACCCTCCTACAGGGTAGCTGAGAGCACTTGGAAATTCATGACTGGAGACTGAAGAAACACTAAAGTTCTCTGGGCTAGTTCAGCTTTGAACAACAGATGTAGCCCCCTGAACACTCTCCTTTCCAGAGCAGTTCTATGCATAACCGTTCAGCATGGAACAAAGAATGAATTCTTCTAATTGCTCCCCTTGAACCGAGAGAGTGCCCATCTGGTTTTCTGGAGGGGAGAGGAAGGTGGGCCGTGTGTGTAGTGGGAGCCAGCAGCGTGCTTCCAACACCCAGGCACGTTTGCTACTTTTGGGAAAGCTGGGGAGCAGCAATTAGCCGCCACAGGCAGCTCTCTTAAGGGGCGCGGGCTCCACTCCTGTAATACATCCCTTCCTTAATGCGACTTGATGTAGATAGAGAGGGGGCCTCTCAGGTGTGAAAAGCCCTGCTGCTCCTGGCTTGGAGTGGCCTCCAGACAGTGATTTGGCGACGTCAATCTAGTCATGCTTGATTTGGACACTTAGCATGGTAAAGTAGGATCCCTCTCCCCCTGATCAACTTCTCAATTAGCAAGCTGCCTCCTGGAACCGCCTTGTTTCACAGTCCCTCCGGGCCGCTTCAGGGGTCATTAGGGTGAGAAAACGCTGGTGTGAGCTCTGGCTCCAGCGAAGGCGAGGGGAGCCGAGAGATTTCCTAAACACATATAACCCTTTTTCAAGTTGTTTGCTTTCATGGGATTGATTTGTGGCACATTAAGAAGCTTAAGGCTTCGGTATCTTCTTTAAACTGCCCACCTTATCGCCTTTACAGCTGACAGTTTCCTGACAGCCAGAGTGTAAGCAGAGATAACTAGTAGGTTAGTACACACATATATATTACATACGGAAATTATATACGCTGCTTGGTATTTTCCCCTTAAAAAGGGGACAGGGGAAGCTTTTATTTTGTAGTCTCTGCGCTTTTGGTTAAAGAGCAGCCACTGTGAGCAGTCACAAATTTTCAGAGCAGATCCTGGGAGGAATACAGGGGTGCCAATACTCAGCTGCAGTCAGGGTAAAATAATAAATAGGCAAATTTATGTCCTTGTCTCCCAAATTTCTTTCCTTTCTTTATTAGGGAGCAAACTATTGCGGCATTAAATATTCAAACTACACAAAATCTCAAGGGCTTTCCTTTCCCACAATGTGTTACCAGTGTTCATGCATATGAAGAACAGTAGCCCATATACAAACGGCACCTTTTTTAATGAGCAATATATGTCAACATGACACCTTCTTATGAAATGCAGCTTTTTAGGTTCTGCCTTTGTGGATGTAATAATTGAGATGTTTCTAATGTATGCAGTTACATTACCTGCTCATTGTTTGCGATTTTGCTCCTCTCCTAACTTTACGCTGTTTGCAATGCTTCCAGCAGTTGCCTCAATTCATGCTCAGTTTTATTTAATTAGAAATATAATTTTCTGCTACATTAATTATAAATTTGAGTGAGATGTTGGCACAGAATTTCCTCAAGCGTTCTTTTATTTATTTATTTATTTTTCAGATGAGCAGCAAAAAAACAAAAAATAAAATCACAGGGAGTGGGGAAGAAACTATAAAAAAAACCAGTTGCAGGTGTAAAAATGTTGACACCTTGAAGCCTAAACAGTAAATAGGTGAGAGGAAAAATTAGGTTACTTGCAATGAAATAATTAGCAATTAATCATAATAAATAATCATCAATAATTTGTAATTCATGAATGCAGCTTCTTATTTTAGTGCAGTATTTATTGAAACAACTGAGCTAATGCAAGGGGGGAGGGGGGGGAAATCATGGCAATTTGTCTCAGAATATTTTGAAAGCAGACTTCTAGACCCAACCCTAAATACACTGAAATCTGAGTTTGGAAAACTAGTTTTTAAATCATCATTTTAGTGTTTGCATTTGGCTTGAAATACTCTCCCCCCCAAACAAAAAAGGTGATATTTCTGTGAAGATGTCGATGCTATATAGATCCCAACCATAAATACACTGACATCTGAGGTGGGAAAAGTAGATTGTTTTGAAATCATCATTTTAGTGTTTACATTTGGCTTGAAATATTCTCCCCCCCCCCAAAAGAAAAAGGTAATATTTCTGTGAAGGTGTCGATGCTATATAGATCCCAACCCTAAATACACGGACGTCTGAGTTGGGAAAAGTAGATTGTTTTGAAATCATCATTTTAGTGTTTACATTTGGCTTGAAATATTCCCCACCCCACCCCTCCCCAAGGCTGTAATATTTCTGTGAAGGTGTCGATGATATATAGATACCAGCAATGCATATGCATGCAGAATGCAATGTATGTAGTGTATGTGCTGCTTCAAAGTACCCTGATGCTTTGATTTGTAACTGTTTAAGGTTTGACTTAGAATTCCGAACGCTGCGCAGAGCATAGCCGTTTCAATGGAATACTTCAAATAGTCAGTCCTAAAGGTGACACAACAAAGGAAATACCTTAGATGCCGTGGCTTTTATTTATAAAGGAAACGCTCACACAGTCCAACGAAGGAAAACTTTACCTGCTTCTATTTCTATGGGAAGAGGAGCTCTATTAAACCGTCGCTTTGTTACGTGAATTTGCAAGCGCGTCATGATTTGTGTGAGCAGAATGAAACCCTTGAAAGCCATCTAATGGGTTGATGCACATCCTTTTTCCTAATTTCTAAACATTTTGCTTAGTGCAAACATTTGAAAAAAAATAAAATAAAATTAAAAGACAAACCAATCTCCTTGCTCACTGTGCAGCACTCATCTGACAATGGTTTTTCTGGAAGGGAGGAATTCCAAAGACAGGACAAGAAATTGTTACGTTGTGCAGAGGGGAGAAAAAAATTACTCTTTTTATTCCATCCCATGGAATTATTTTGCTATTTTTATTTTACACACTTGCTTACACATGTGCATGCATATGCACATCTAGTTTAGCTCTGTAAGCAAATTTCCAGAAAGCAAGTGTCTGGTAGTCTGAGTACCATGTATCTGAATGCTCTGCTTGGGCAAATGTTTATGTCAGTGAATAGCTACAATAAATACTTAGATTTTATTCTTCATAGCTATCATTCAGGGCTCTTAAGGGACTTCTGCACACCAGGCTTCCTGTTGTCCTTTTAATGCAAAGTAAAGAGGGGAACGCTGAGGTGCAAAGGGGAGATATTTGCACAAGGCCGCTTAGCAAGGTAGCACAGGGATGGAGACTTCTTTTCCCTGCTCTAAACATTGACTCACACTCCCTACCGGCTTTCACCATGCGCCTCTTAACGTAAAAAATACGACTGTACCTCAGCATTCGTAGTAGTCCCTTTGGTAACTTCTAGGCACAGCACACCTCTGCAGCTCGACAGATCCAGACCGGCACGAGGGTCCAAGGCTCTGCAGAGGTATGGTGATGCACCTGCTTGAGAAGCTGCCCATTCAGGGCTCACAATGCCACATGTAGCATCTTCTCTCTGTTACATGTGTGCTCTTCTACAGCTCACACCATAACTCTCATTCTCTGACAAAAATCTCCAGGGTGATTCCCACGAGCAGTGAGGTTTCTGGGCAGGGGATCACCACCTCAGAAAAAGCAATTCTTCCCACACATTTGTTGTGTTCCTGGATACATATCTTCCAGCAAAACAAGATGTGGAAACACGATGAGAACCTTGTGGCTGTACTTTCTACTGAAGCACGTCTTTGCCTACAGCGTCATAGCATGAAAGAGCCTGCTAATGATTCTTAAATGTTCATTACTGTAGATCTTCTCCCAGAATATACTTCTCACCTTGAATGACCCATGTGTTCAATTTTAACTAAGGGAACCTATGATAGTAAGTCTGTCATAATGCTGGCCTCTTTTTTTCCTCTCCAACTCTTAAAAGCCTTTTATTATAGGACTGCTTAAGGCATTCTTCAATTAGCATGTGCTGTATTGTGGCTGGAACAGCTGTTTACCATTTAATAAAGCGTGGCATAATTTATTTTCAGAGTCTAGCAACCGTCTTTGCTATTACACCAGGGGAGAAACACAGTAACTGCATTGTTCACAGCACTGATGAAAGAACTATAGACTTTATTATATGACCTCATAGAACTATTAACTTACCCCCCACTTCTATTTCAATATGTATTTACCTGACAGTCTGTGCATTGATTTCTTACCCAGAGGTTCTACATTCTCAGTCACCTCTGGGCAAAATGAAAAATGTCTGTGTTTTATGTCCCTCACATTAGGCAGCTAATTATATATTTGTACCTTAATTTCCTTCCCTTCCGCTGTCTCCGGGGGCAAACTCCAGATGCAACACTTAGACCTTTTCTTTGCAATCATTGGAGAAACAATAGAGTTGTTGAGAGCTTGGCCACTGTTCATCAGGGGTCTTTTGGTTCAAATGAAGATCCTTTTCTTCCTAGATCCCTCCTTCCTTGATTTGATCTTTTGTGGGAGGTGGATAAATCTGAAGCGTACTTTAGAAGAATCTCTGTTGGGTTCTGCTTCTCTGCGGCAATGTGGAGCCATATGCATTTGTAGAGCAAGTGACAAACTCCCCAAGGTGGCACTGGGTCCCTCCTAGTATTACTGAACTTGCCATATTTATCATGTTGACTGATGGCAGCAGAAGCAGGTCATCTGCACCAACTGACATCAGTTGCTTGGTGTTACCATGAGGACAGTTGGCTCCTGTGCAGAGTAGCATCCATGCAGCAGGTGACCATGACTCTTACATAGGCACTGTAGTGAAGGTCTTCCCTGAAGGTCCCTCACCTCCTGCCTATTCCTGGAAATCTTGTCAAATTGTCAATGAATCATCTTTAAGACCGTTCCTTCAAGTAAAAAGAAAGGGAAGCGAGTGGCAAATGGAGCTCAGCAATGTTTTGGCACAACCAAGAGGCACAGCCTTGAATGATCTCCATATTGCACAGCATGTGGCACAGAGCCCTAAACTAGCTTCCAGCTTCAGAAACTGTGTAGATGCATCCAAGTGGCAATGCAAGTGGCTAGTTAGCTGGGACATGAACCTAATTAGCCCCAGTGGAGTGCTACACAGACGTAGTCACAGCACTTTGCTGACCCTGAACCGTATCACTCTGCTGTGCCAGTTAGACCTACCCCCGAGCTGGGAACCAGCCTGGAATATTGCATTCTTATTTGAGCTGGGACATAAATTTGGGCTTAAGTTGCTTGAGTTTGACAATGAAAATACACCAGCTGAATATCTGCAAATTTTTAGATTCAGCTTGTGCATGTAGATGGATTTATATGCATGATTTAAAGTAGAGCATGTGTAGAAAGATGAAGTTTATATGGTTGCTTTGTAGAAATGGATGTAATATTGATGTTGACTTTACTGGTAGAAGTTTAAGGATGTCACGATGCATGAGTGGTAGTGCAAAGCGGAGCCCTGAGTGCATTGGGAGGTCATTTTTAACTTGGATTTATTTCCACAATATCGGGCATAGATCATTGTGCACGGTGCACAATCATCCATGCATTTCATCTGAGTCAATCAGCGTGGTTAGAGAAAATTTAAAATGAAACAAAATTGTAACTTGATTAAAAGCAGATAGTAAATTAGGACAGAATACTCCTTGAAATTCCATTTGAGCTTTAAACTGGAAGTTTGATGATCTGACTGCATGACTGAAGGGACAGGGCAGCAGACTATGACATTAATGATGTAGTTATATTTGCTCCTATGATGAACAAGGATTTTTTTAAAGTTCTGTGATTTAGGCTTCAGAGTTAACACTCCATTGACCAAACAACAAAATCCCCACCTCCCAGAGCTTTTTTCAAGCTATGGATTTAGAAAAGTGGTATTTCAACCATGATGTCTGGTCATGCCTCAAATTTTTCAAGCCAAAATTAAGGCTGGTAATACTTACTTGAAATGAAAGCTCAGATTGTTTCACAGAACACAAATAACCTAATTAGAGGAGGATATAGAAGTAAACCTGTATTTATTTATTTTTTAATGTCTGGTTTGGAGGTGTTTGAAAATGGAATTCATCCATGTTAACTTTACATAAAGAATTCTTTCATGCAGTCTGCACAGGGGGAAAAAAAAGGCTCAGTTACATGAACTTCAGCAGGCAGGCAGCACAGCTTGGCAAATAGCTTGGTCCACACAGATGAAACAAACTGGAAGTCTGAGCTGAGTGGAACAGCTCAGCTACTTTCAATTATAATCCCCAGTGATGAGGGCAGTACCCAAACCCTGGATGCAAAAAGACATAAAAATGTTTTCCCCCACAACAGTTGCATACAGAATGGTGTGAGGAACAGCAGCTTCACTTGGGAGAGGTTTGCACCCCATATCTTAAATGTGTGGATCATGCTGCAGGTACACTAGTATAAAACACCACACACAGCCCAGCCAGAGGCAGATGGGAGAAGCCAGATACCCAGGTTAGCTAAATATGAAATCAAAACACACCCAGGCAAGTAGTGTGTGCACTGCGAGGCCACAGCCACGCTCGAACCTCACTCTTCCAGCTGCCTGCAATACAGCTACCAGCTGACATTTTCAGTAGCAGAGGCCCTAGAGATGTGCTGCAGCTCACCCTCTGCAAAGTGGAGCTGCATTTCCCAAGTGCCACATGCTGGGTATCCTTACAAACAGCGTTAGGAATAGCAGCATATTTCCAATGTCAAGTTAATTCTTCACTGTCTGAGTTTGCTTTTAAAATAAAATGAATAGTACTGAGGTGAAAAGGTTTCTCTGCTCTAGCCTGGCAAAACTAACCCTCTTTTCACAGCATTACCAAACAAGGCAAACATTGAACTAGCCTTTGATTTTGGTGGACATTTAAGCACACTTCAGCAGTTGTGTCTGAAAGCCTTCCTTAGCACGCTTAAACTAACTGGACTGTTCTGTTTGACTTTTCTTTTTCTTCACGGTTTTTGTGGGTTGTTTTGTTTTGTTTTGTGGTATCTAGAATCAGGGACAAAGTTTCAAGCTAATTTGGAGGGGCATCTAAGCCATTTTATTTAACTGCTCCCATGTTATGACACTTGTGATTTTACATTTTCTAAAAGCAGTGCTCAGAGAGCTGAACTCTCACGGAAATCTGACTGCCTAACCTGCAGCTGGGAAATGCTGGAAATCTAGCTGAAGGCTCAGTGCTTCAGTCTAAGCATCCTAGTTTTCAGCTTCATAGAGTTCCCCTCTATTGACACCACAGTGTTTGCAAAAGATTTTAAAGGAGAGTGACTTAGAGAAGGATGTGTGAACATCAAGGAGGATAGAGGAGAGAGTGCAGAACTGTTTCACAAGCAGCCATCTTCTCCTGCATTCATGTTTTTTCCCATCTTTTTCCTTTCTTTCTGAGGAGTCTTCGTTTTGCTGGCCCCTGCTGATTGCTAAGCCAGCATTAGAACCATAGAATCATGGAATTGTTGGAGTTGGAAGGGACCTCAAGAATCATCCAGTTCCAACGCCCCTGCCATGGGCAGGGACACCTCACACTACATCAGGTTGCTCAGAGCCATATCCAAGCTGGCCTTAAAAACCTCCAGGCATGAGGCTTCCACCACCTGCCTAAGCAACCTGTTCCAGTGTCCACCCTCACGGGGAAGAACTTCTTCCTAACATCCAATCTGAATCTACCCATTTCTAATTTGTTTCCATTCCCCTTAGTCCTATCATTACCTGACACCCTAAAAAGTCCCTCCCCAGCTTTCTTGTTGACCCCATTAAGATACTAGAAGGCCACAAGAAGGTCTCTGCAGAGATTTCTCTTCTCCAGATTGAATAGCCCCAACTCCCTCAGTGTGTCCTCATAGGAGAGGAGCTCCAGCCTTCTGCTCAACCTCGTGGCCCTTCTCTGGACACATGCGAGCACCTCCAGATCCTTCCTGTAATAGGGGCTCCAGAACTGGATGCAGTACTCCAGGTGGGGTAGTTCAAGCAGAGCCACCAGAATTCTTACTGGATGCAAGTGGGTTGCATCCAGGAGGTGTGTGGATGAGCAGGGCAAATGGGAGCTCTCTGCTCTCATTTCCCCTGTGCTTGCACCGTTTAACTTCAGTCGGCAAAGTGGGGCAGCTTCTCCTCTCCCCTTGGCTGGAAGCATGTTTCATTTTCAATGAGCATTTAGAAAGCTGTTCCAGAGAACAGAGGATGGGTGGGAGTGAAAGAAGTTTTCCAGGCATTCATAAAAATGTATGTGGGACAAATTTACCCACTTCCTTTCTCTACGATTTGACAGGGAGGATTTTAAACAACATCTTGTGGGAAGTTAGAGAATGTAGACTATTTAAATCCAGTAGTACTTGTGTCCCTAAATCACTTTGAAACATCTAAGAAATCTCCATCTAATAGTGTAAGTAATACTCAGTGTGGAAAAATTGCATATTCTTTAAAACCATGCTTTTCAATGTGCTTTGTAATCTAGAGTCTTTTATGTGGTTTTATGCTTCTCCGAATAGCATCTTGTGCTGTCTGAAATATTTGCTGAGGGCCAAATTCTGCCTTTCAGTTTGTGCAGCTTGAATAATACACAAACCTACTGGGAGAAAATAAAATACATAGAGAAAAGGGGGAGGGGGGGGAGGGAAAAAAGGTTGATTGTCTATTTCAGTAAATGTCTGCTCATATTTAAAACTGTGTGCATTGTTTTGATCCCTCGTGTGGTGTGAAGAACAGAGGTTTGGAAGTAGCATTTCCTTTCTTTTTGTAGGAACAATATCTATCAGCAATATTACAACGTGAAGATTAGGTCTCACCTCTTTGTAACAAATAAATTGAGACCAAAATTAAGTGAGTTGCTGGGGTCACCCACTCAGTTAGTGGCAAAGGCAGGTTTAGAGCTCGGCTCCCCTATCTATATTTTTTCCCTGATGAACCTAGTTAACCCAGTAGTGAGAATGAGGAGGAAAAATAATTTGAAACCATGTGAAACCATCTGTAATTACTGCACCGCAGGAGAAATTCCATTTAATGTCTGCTTTGCCATTCCTGATCCTCAAGGTGTGTTTTCTCCTTGATTTTCCACTGTGCAAACAGACATTTTGTACTCCTACTGGAAACCCAGATGTCTTATCCAAATCGTGCACCATCTTAATATGAAATTGAAGTAGGCAGAGGAGTGCTGTTGGTAGCAAATCAATGGCTCTTACAGCGGACAGTTGTCAAACAAGAATAGCAAAAAGGAGGAAGCTTGTGGGAGCAGCTGTACCCAACAACATTAGATGCTAAATCTTGTGGAAGTCCCACGTAATTTGACAGGGAATTATGACCCAAATCATAGGGAGTTTCATCTCAGTGCATGCAGTTCTGCCTAATGGTGCAGTCGTGTGATGGGGCATTTCAAAGGTAATGATGAGAACCAGGTTCCCCTTCCTTACTCAGGACATCACCCAAAATTTGTAGGAGTGGATGGAAATTAGTGTTGGTGTGGTTAAATTGTGTCCCTCTGGAAAGCACATGCCTCCAGAGTGTAGTGTAGTTCAGTGACATTCTTGGCTTTTTTGTGTATCTCTCCATTCTTCCTTTCCTCTTCTTTTTGTTTTTCCTGTCCCTGCATTTCCCTCTTTTCTCATCTCTCAGTACTTAACCTTCAGGTTTCTGTTTAGTAAACCTACCAAAGTAGAATCAATAGCCTGGTGCTTAATCACACTTTTTGCTGCTCAAAATGTCAGGTTTGGGTTTGTTTGTAGAAAGGCTTCTGCACGTCTTTCATTTTTTAGCTCTGTGCAGGATGTTCTCTGCTGATCAAATCCATTAAGAATGAAAGCTTTTGCTGGGGCAAATTGCTCTAATCTGTTGTGGTATATATGGCATAAATACAAAACTTCAGGTGTTGTTTCAGAATAGCAAAAAGAGATCTGTCTTGGTGCTTTTAGATTTTTCTCATCCTTTCTTCCTAGGTGAAATCAGTAAGGATTAGTTTTCTAACCTGCTGTGGTAGCTAGGGCATACTCTAACTACCTGTAATCAGGTGTTCAAGAGGGGACTGGATGTGGCACTTGGTGCCATGGTTTACTCGTGAGGTCTGTGGTGACAGGTTGGACTTGATGATCTTTGAGGTCTCTTCCAACCATGGTGATTCTGTGATTCTGTGATTCAGATGTTAGTGAGTTTAAATGTAGAATCAGAATCATAGAATGGTCTAGGTTGGAAGGGAACTCCAAAGGTCATCTAGTCCAACCCCTTCTGCAGTCAGCAGGGACATCCTGAAGTAGATCAGGTGGCCCAGAGTCCAGTTGAGCCTCACTTTGAATATCTCCAGGGATGGGGCCCCAGTCACCTCCCTGGGCATCCTCTTACCACAGAGAAAATGGTAAAGCACAGAATAATACCAGGTGTCTGTGAGTACTAGTAGATACAAAATCTTTGCCGTTTTTGTTGTCAAATTGACAAAGCAAGAGACCATATCTTGGTGCATCAGCTCCAGCTAAGAGCCTGTTGAGAAACTCTTCCTTCACTCCAGTAGTAAAATTCATACATTCCAGAAACTCGTTTGCGTAACAGGTTTGAAGAGAAGAGGGAAACAAAACAGCACATGCAGCTGAGTGCACATACTGCTGTGCAAAAGACTACATGAAGGTGGCTCCTGACTGATCTCTTGATCTTTGGACAGAACTGAGGAGAAAGTCTAACAAATGCGTCGTTTTGCAGTAAATTAGATCAGATTTCCGCATCTCCGCACTCAGTCTGCGAGCTGACAGTTCAGTAAAATGTTCCCTTGTAAGGTTCACCCTCTTAGGAAAAGGGGCAATAATTCATCATTAGAATTTCAGAGTCCAGGTGTAGATGAAAACTGATGGAGCCTCCAGCGAGGCAGGGAAAGCGCACAGAAGAAGAAAATTTTATCTGAAGCCTAATTCCCTGGTTACAGCAGAGAATAATTAAGATAATATTGCTTCAAGAGTTCTTTAATGATTAAAAATCACATATGCAGAATCCATAAATTGGAGGGCAACAAATTGGAAGGATACAGCGCTGGAGATCTGTTTTGTGCATGTTGTAGCAGGAAGCACACTGGTGCCACAACAGCAGCCTGGGCAGCCACAGGAGACCAGGCCCATTCCAAGGACTTTGTTTAGATGCAACAAATCATTTGTCTGTTATTAACCCAGAGCTTGTAATTATGCAGATTGCCATAGATTTTCCTGGGCCTGGAAGTGAGATTGAGGGTTGTTCACACTATAGCAGGCAGCTTAGGGCTGGCCATGCATTACTGAACTTGCCACATTTATCATGTTGACTGATGGCAGCAGAAGCAGGTCTCAGGTCCCAGTGGTTAATGTAGTGGGTAATTAACTGTCATTTGCCTAGTAATAGGCTGATGATCAATGGTTTGTGTGGAAACAAATTCTAATCAGGTAGCTGATAAATGCTCAGGGAGCGAGAGCAATTGAAATTGGGGGAAACTATGTCCAGAATTTCAAAATGGCATTGTGGGGGTTTTATTATTATTATTAATGGGAGAAAACTATGTTCTTCATATAAACAGCTTTATCCAAAATTAACAATAGCTCATATAAATCTCACGTGTTTGTTTTGTGGGTGGTGGGGAAGAGCTAACTGGAAGGAAGGCCTCCTTCCCCTTTTACATAATTGAAAAAATTTTAATGCATCTGGTGCTAAGCTGGAGCAGCATCCGGGGGGCTCTCTCGTTTTAGGATGGTAGAAGTCCGCCCAGAGTGGCCTCTAGTGCAGTAAATCTCCATCCTCCATACCGCTGAATGACACTCCCAAATTCTTTCACTGCTCAGCAGCACGCAGGATGCAGTGCTAGCCGTAAGGGATTTACACTTTCTCGTGCACACAGACACATCCCTGCAAAGAGGACATGGCTGGGGAAGGTGACACAGCCTGTGCCTAGCAGCCTCTCCAGCAAGGGCCTTGAGCTGCAGCTCGGGTATTCAGTTGTTGCACCTACACTACCTAAGCACTGAGGTGCTCTCTGATCCTTCCACACAGAGCTTGAAGGCAGTGGGACTGTTCTTATGCTTGTGTCTAAATCTGCTGTAGTTGCTTAAGGTCTGACTTTCCTTCTACTGTAAATGTATAGAATTGGAGTGCTGTGCACCTATAATCCTTACCTAGTACCTTTTGCAGCCTGATCTGCTTTTCTCATACAGCTAAACTACCCTCGTCTCCAGAGTAGTTGTGAAGGTAAACAGCTGGCACTTTTGTCCATGATTATAGTCTTTTCTCATGTAAAGCCAGCCAATGACTGCAGAAGGCAGCTGAGTCTTGTGTCCTCACAGGTGAAGAATGAAAGTCTGAGTGGGGTTCAGATAACCTTGGCAAAATCCATGCATGATGGGCATAGAACAGGAACAGAGTGTTTTACAATGGGAATATGTACAATAATGTTAAGCGAGATCTGGACAGACTGGAGAGCTGGGCAGAGGGGAACATAATGAAATTCAAAAAGGATAAGTTTAGAGTCCTGCACATTGGGAGGAATAGCACCATGCACCACTACAGATTAGGGGTTGACCTGCTGAACAGCAGCTCTGTGGAGAAGGACCCTGAAATCCTGGTGGACAACAAGTTATCCATGGGACAGCAATGTGCCCTCCTTGTGGCCAAGGAGGCCAATGGGATCCTGGGTTGCATTAAGAACAAGGTGTCCACCCAGTCAAGGGAGGTTCTCCTCCACATCTACTCTGCCCTGGTGAGGCTACATCTGGGGTATTGTGTCCAGTTCAAGAGAGTCCAACAGAGGACTACAAGGATGTTTAAGGGACTGGAACATCTGTCTTACAAGGAAAGGCTGAGAGACCTGGGGCTGCTTAGTCTGGAGAAGAGAAGACTGTGAGGGGATCTTATGAACATATACAAATACCTGAAAGGTGGGTGTCAAGATGAAAGTGCTGGTCTCTTTTCAGTGGTGCCTTGTGAAAGGACTTGAGGCAATGGACACAAACTGGAACACAGGAAGTTCCACCTCAAAATGAGGGGAAACTTTTTTTATTGTGAGGGTGACAGAACACTAGAACAGGCTGCCCAGAGACACTGTAGGCTCTCCTCCTCTAGAGACTTTCAGGACCCATCTGGATGTGATCTTGAGTGACCCGCCCTAGGTGATCATGCTTTGGTGCAGGGGGGTTTGGACTTGATCTCCAGAGGTCCTTTCCACCCCCCTACCATTCTTTGACTCTATAATTCTTTGAATCTGTTTAAATAATCTACACTTTTAGTAATCAGTCTTAACTGAAGTCAACTTGAGTCATTCTAATATGAGCTGGTGAGGATGGCCTTGTCCCGGTGCTTCTCCCAGAGATCACAGTAACCAGAATATCAAACAGGAGAAAAAGAGCTGCAGCTTCAAAAACAAACAGGCACCATACCTTAAGTAAAAGCAGAAGGTAAAAGGATTTGGAATTAAGTGGGCTTGTTGGCAACCCATGAAATACAGTAAAATGGAAGGATGTTACGGAAAAAAAAACCCGCTAGGTTCATTTTTGTTACCAAACTGAATTTTCTACAGAGCACCTTTGAATTCATTAGTTGAGAACTGCTTTTAATTTGGTGTTTCCCTTGAGAGCCATTATATTTTTCTGCTGTCAGCCTGATGTTGAGGGAAAAAAGAAAACTGGCAGATGTGGCGTTTTCATCTAGTGTGCCTCATAGTTAAAAACAGCATTAGCTGCTATGCACAAGCAGAGCAGTACTTTTAATAATCCATCACAACTATTAAGTAGTTTAAATAAACTTAGTTTCAAAGATTGCTGCCACGTAGCGCTAACGTGGTTTTTTTCTTGTTCATTATAATCCTTCTGTGTCACAAAAGGATGCATATGTATGTTTGATTATTTTTTTTTTCCTTAATACACCCACTTGAAAAGTATTGAAAAAGCTTTAACAAAGAGAATTTAAATATAAATAAATAAATATATATATCTATAAAACAATTTAGATAGATGTCTGGCAAACCCCAGCATTTCATACTGTTCCTACAGTATTTCATACTTCTGTTCCTGATCTCACTATATATAGTTTACAGCCTCATTTACTTTAATGTGCTACCTGAATAACATAATCACAGCAATAACTATGGTATAGGGTTGTAAGGTGCATGAACCGCTAATGCTTTCTGACGATTTAAATGACTTGCTCATAAAATGTTCTTTTAATAATAGTGGTAAAGCTTTTAGCACTAGATGTCAAAAAAAATGCGAAGAATATTGGCTTTCTCGAGTGTTATTTCTTTGCTAGCTAAAGTGTGTTTTAGTAATAAATAGCACCAAAAGCCAAGGTTATGTGGCTCTCCTCTCTACGGCAGGATCCAGGCAGAAGACTCTTCCCACCTATGCAAACGGCTTGACCTCTGGCTGCACAGTTATGTAACATCCCTAATGTGTTTACTGTTTCTTTGTTTAGTTTAACAAGGTGTTTCTTTTATCAGGAAAGGTCACTGTAACCTGCTGGGGGGGGCGGAAAAAGGAAACAAAAGAATAACACCACAATAGGTGCAATATTAGTCTGTCACAGCTTCATAAAGCTCTCTCTGGCAAAATAAAAAAGATTATGCCTTTGTATTGTAAATTGACCAGACTTGTACCACCAAAGACCAGCCTCTCCAAAGGCAGGCATGCTAGGAGTCAACCAAAGGCTAGACAACTACTGCTGAAGGGAAAAAAAGGGGGGGGGGGGGGGGGGAAGAGAGGAAAAAAAAATGCTAGATAACTATTGCTGAAGGGGGGAAAAAAAAAAGAAAAGAAAGATAAAAGTGTGGTTTTCTTTTCAGTTCAGCATCTTCAGGAATGCGTTTCTTTCTGTATCTCCAGGTTATTTGGTGTTACAGGAAACTGTGCTGCCTGCAGTAAACTCATACCTGCTTTTGAGATGGTGATGAGAGCAAAGGACAATGTTTATCACCTGGACTGTTTTGCATGTCAACTTTGTAATCAAAGGTAAGAGAATTTCTTGGGTCTGTTCCACACGCTAAGTGCTGTTTCGGCACTGGTACAGGCATACATTTAAGCAAAGAGGAAGCATCTATCTGGAGTGGAAACCCAAGACTGGGATTAAGACTTGGATACTTTTCCTGGGACTGACGCAGAGCAGCTTGTATGGCTTGGGCAGAAAACTTTTTATGTGCCTCAAATCCCCTATCAATGAAAAAAGAATAATTTTGCTTCCTCTCCACCAAAAGGTTGTCTGTCAAGTTTAATTATTTCATATTTGTAAAGGACTTTGAGATCCTGTTCTGCAGAAGAGCATAAGCAGTGCCATTTGTCATTATTACATTGATTTAATTTTAACTCTTCATGTTTATCACACGTATTTCTTTTAAAGTACATGTTGTTTCTTCCTGTTGCCAGAACTGTCATCATTTACATTTAAAAGATGTTGTTCCCACCATTTTCCCTGTAGCAGCACTGGACTTCTGCTGCTGTATTTTTATTTCCATATCGCAAGTGCAGGTTAGAAAAAATCCTGAGGAGCCAAACCTGACACTTCCTTCTGAAGCATCACCCATATGGTACAACTGCAGAATGAGTGTCAGATCCATAGCAACTGAGTTTTTCAGAGGTGAATACAGTTATGAGGACAGCAACCACATTCAGACCAGTGGCCAGATGCTCTCAGAAGTTTCACCAAGAGCTCCATTCTTGACTCCGAGAGAATCAAAGAATCATAGAATCAGTAAGGTTGGAAGAGGTCTCAAAGATCATCAAGTCCAACCTGTCACCACAGACCTTATGACTACTAAACTATGGCACCAAGTGCCACATCCAATCCCCTCTTGAACACCTCCAGGGACAGTGACTCCACCACCTCCCTGGGCAGCACATTCCAATGGCCAACAACTCTTTCTGTGAAGAACTTTCTCCTCACCTCCAGCCTAATTTCCCCTGGTGCAGTTTGAGACTGAGTCCTCTTGTTCTGGTGCTGGTTGCCAGAAGAGACCAACCCCCACCTGGCTACAACCTCCCTTCAGGTAGTTGTTGACAGCAAGAAGGTCTCCCCCGAGCCTCCTCTTCTCCAGGCTAAGCAACCCCAGCTCCCTTAGCCTCTCCTCACAGGGCTGTGCTCAAGGCCTCTCCCCAGACTTGTTGCCCTTCTCTGGACACATTCAAGAGTCTCAATGTCCTTCTTAAACTGAGTGGCCCAGAACTGGACACAGGACTCAAGGTGTGGCCTAACCAGTGCAGTGTACAGGGGCACAGTGACTTCCCTGCTCCTGCTGGCCACACTATTCCTGATGCAGGCCAGGATGCCATTGGCCTTCTTGGTCACCTAGGCACACTGCTGGCTCTAGCAGCTTTGCCAATGACTTCTATGAGGTCTAGGAAATGAGGGAACCAATTATGTCCTCTCCTTTTATGTACCTATTATTTTCAGTTATTTTCCAGTTATTACATGATTCAATTTAGAGTTTTATAGCATTCATATTTTTACTTGTTTCATTTCCAGGTGGGAAGAGACACGAGATGTAATTTTCTAGGACAGTAACAGAAAAGTAGGAAGATAGTAGCCTGCCAGAACAAAGTTAGATACATCTCTAAATAAGCCTTGCTAACTCACCTTGGCCTACAGTGTGTGTTTTTGGAACACTGTAGTCATTTAAAAATCAAACATCCCTAAGGAACCATAAAATGCACAGCTGCTAATAAGTGTAGCACGCTACAATTACACTCTTAAAAAAAATAAAAGGGAAAAAAAAAAAAGCCAAATTGACCTTTTTCATCATGTTGCATGGGAAATTAAAATACCAGGCAAGTAATAACCAGTGCTTAAACTATATGATAATGCAAAGTAATTATAGGTTCTAATGCTATTTAAAGTCCTATATCAATTTTGTCTTACCGCAGAACTAGGAGGCTGTATTGTAAGGCAGGCAGAGCCTTCCATAGTACTTACTTAAGTAAGACACATGCACACTCCTAGGTTTCCTTTCTTAAACCCTTCATGTCCCTATTTTTTTCAACCCACTGTTCTAGTATCATCATTAAGGTGCCTAATACATTTCTGTTGTTCGCTTCATTTATTACGTGCCATAATGGGGCTGCATATCTTTAGTGTTGGTTATGCACAATTAGCACTTAGTTATTGTCTTGTCACTTCAGCCCATACAAGACAAACTTCTTTAATGTAAGAAGTCAGCTAATCTTCATCAGTTAAGCAAAGCAGACAGTGTTTGTTACCCTGAGTGCAAAAGATTTTCATCATAGTTAGCGCTCTTGGATCTGAGGAAGGGAACTTTCCTTTTCTTCCCCTCCCCACCAAAAGCAAAGCTATTACTCCTCTTTCACCACTACAAGTGTGAACTAATGTCTGATTTCACTTTGCAACTAAAATATGTACTGTGCTCTATGGCCACTGATCCCCCTGGAAATTTGCAGTTAAATGCTTCTGAGGCAGATCTTTCCTGGGATATTTAATAATTCTTAGTCTTATCATTCCTGAGCCTTCCATCTAGTCTCTCATTTGATTGTTACATTGCATGTAGTATGGGCAAAGGGTTGCTGAAATAGTCTGGCAGGATTCTTAAGCTGGGAACAAAAGAATATATTTACCTGAAATGCAGTTAATTTAGTCAAAATGGGGAGCAGTTCCAGAAGTTTCAAAGAATTTCAGAAATTCTCAAAAGTGGCCCTAATCCTGATTATATTGCAGTAGCTCTCATGGAGCCTAATAGACCAGACTGCCTGAGGGTACCTTTCTTCCTCACAATTTGGGAATAGTGGCACTCCAAAGAATTAATTTTCTTGGTTTTTTTATAGTAAATCCTATTTCATGGATGCTCCCACATAGATAGCGCTTCCCTGGCATCTGTAGCAAAGCATTTCACTGACTGCATTCCCTCATTAATAAGTATCTTTAAATCTTTGGGGTTTCATTACTTGTACGGCAATTAAAACCCACAAATGCTAGATGCCTGTCCCATCACCAGTTTAGGAGCTGTTTTTCACTTGCCATGATACATCTTTATTTTTATGAACTGAATAATCATGTCAATCCCTATAGCATTGATGATTTCTGTTGCACTTCCCCAATTATGGTTTTTCTCCCCTCTAGTTAACCTAATCAAAGCCAAAAAGCAGAGCATGAGTGAGTTTTCAAGATAGCAGCTTGATTTTCTTTATTCCATGCTGCCCTTTTGTGTGCAAAATAATATTATTGAGGTTTTTTAGATCTACTCTTTCCTTTCAATCCATGTGAGTGCTTCACTGCCCCTAATGTGGAATTTATTTACTAAGAATATTTCTATTTACAAACACATCAACAATATCCAAAAATCACCAACAGAGGTAGCAAGGCTCACCAGCTATTGCAAGATCTATAAGGCTGACTTTATTCCCCACCTTCACTTTCTCTTTCCCCATTGAACTTTAAATTCTTTGGGTCATTCTTTATATCAATAAAAGCCCAGCATATCTGGAGTACTACTGCAGAGCATGTAATGTCCTCTGCTTGATTCCAGATTCTCAGTTATCACCTACCATTTAGGGTTTTTTCCTAACAGAATGTATGCAATATCCATGACTAGATCAAACCATTTCCTTGTTATTTTGGCTTTGCCAACACCAAATTTCTTCTTAAATTCTGTGCCTGCTTGCCTCTTCCAGTCCCTTCTGCCTTCCAAGCTAACTAATAATTACATCAACTCATAACACACTGACTCTTGGAGCAACCCATTCTTTGGGCTTCCAATGGCATGACTCCCATATTTCTACCCTTTGAACAGGATATCTTGGCCCAGTGACAGAGGCCCCAGTCCATTTTGTGGGTTTTTTGGAAAGATTTGGTGCTTTTTCTGCTTTTATGTACAACTTTACTGTTTGCTGTATTATTTTTTTAATATCTTCACAGCATCCATCTCAAGTCTCAGTGTAGATCGGTAGTTAGACCTCCTTCATTTCCAGGACTTCTGTTCAGGCAATAAAAACTCTGAACTAACTCATACTGTAACTGTCCCCTTTTATTGGCCTCCTAAAGGCTGTGTTTTCAAAGTGAGAAGAAAAATGCATTGACTCATAGTGTCTCTGTATTCTAGAAAGGCAAACTATAGACAGAGCTGAGAGATCTCCTCAGCCATCAGGCTTAGTCCCCTGGTATCAAATAGGCACTATCTTAGAATCATAGAATCAATAAGGTTGGAAAAGACCTCAAAGTCCAGCTTGTCACCCAAGACCTCATGATTACTAAATCATGGCACCAAGTGCCACGTCCAATCTCCCATTGAACACCTCCAGGGACAGTGACTCCACCACCTCCCTGGGCAGCACATTCCAATGGCTAACAACTCTCTCTGTGAAGAACTTTCTCCTCACCTCAATAACAGCCTAAACTTCCCCTGGCACAGTTTGAGACTGTGTCCTCTTGTTCTGGTGCTGATTGCCTGGGAGAAGAGACCTGGGAGAAGAGATCTTGTATTTTCTCCTCCAGAAGCTCTAGGATCTAATTGCTCCATCCAGTTATTTTCTGACATATTTTCCCTATTTTTTTCTTGATGCTTAAAGCTGTAGAAATTTTGTGTGTATTAAGTTCTGCTCCTAGCCCAAAGGTTTTTTGCAGCCCATTATCTTTCACGCCTCTGTCCAGCTTACTCCTAATTTGAAGTTTTCCCATCTCCTAAATACCTGCAGAATAAACTGACAGTCACCTGAATGGCATTAGCACTCCCATTCCTTCCCTGTAAACATACTAAACTTCTCAGAAGCATTTCACCTCACCTTGGCAGTAGCCTCATTATAGTTAATTTCTGCAGAAAATATAAAGACAAATAAAAAAAAAGGGGGGGGTGGAAATGTAAATCACTGGAAAAATGAACTTGTAAAGAGACACTGCCTTTCACACTTTGTCAGGTTGCATGTGTGTGACTGGCAAAACGGAGTGGGAAATCTTGCGAGTGAGCTCAGCTGTATCTTTGCTTGACACTTCTGACTTGCAGTGGTGATGTCAGCCTGCCTTCGGCTTTCCCGCTTCCCGGAGTTTCCCTGCCCTTCCTTTCACTCTCTTGTCGGCTGCTTTAGCAGCTCATTCCCTGTTTGAAGTCATCTCAGGGTATGTTTAAAACCCCCATTTGCAGCCACAGCCCGGTGTTTAAATCAACCAGTTTATTCTTCTATCTGAAGCAGCCTTTATTGTAACGGGAACTGGATTGAAAACGTTTACACACTCATTCAAATAGCTGTAGAATCATAGAATCAGTAAGGTTGGAAATGACCTCAGACATCATCAAGTCCAACCTCTCACCCAACACCTCATGACTAACTAAACCATGACTTCAAATGCCACATCCAATCCCTTTTGGAACACCTCCAGGGATAGTGACTCCACCACCTCCCTGGGCAGCCCATTCCAATGGCAAATTACTTTCTCCTCACACATGGAATGTTACTGTTTTGCTCTAGGCAGCTAAGGAATTGGTCAGCTAAGGAATCCTGCACTCTGCATGCATCCAGCAGCTGTCCTCAGAGCAGTGGCTGCAACATATAAAGTTTTAACTTATTATTCCTATTGCAAATGTACCCTCTTTCATTCAAACTGTGGAGATGTTACCAGTGCTGCTGGTGACACGTGGAGATCAATGCAGTTGCATATAGTCAATTTTTCTCAGTTCACCTCTTTAACAAATGTCAGAAAATGCACATGCACAGAGGTGTCAGCTGAACATTGAGGCTGTGAAGTCAAAAAATCAGGAGACAGGAAATACCTGAGCTTGACAGTAGAAAGAATAGAATAGAATAGAATAGAATAGAATAGAATAGAATAGAATAGAATAGAATAGAATAGAATAGAATAGAAACACTGTAAACACTTAAAATAGAATAGAATTAAAACACTGTAAACACTTAACCTTCAGCATAAACTGGAAAATACCCACACAATGCTGCCTTTGTTCTCTGACAAGTCGTTGGGCAGGGAATGTAATGCCAGGGACATCCTTTATTCCAGCACCAACACTAGTGGTCATTTTATAACAATATATTCATAATGATATATCTACAACAATACATTTACAATGATATATAATGATATGAGGCTCGGGGGAGACCTTATTGCTGTCTACAGCTACCTGAAGGGTGGTTGTAGCCAAGACGGGGTTGGTCTCTTCTCCCAGGCAACCAGCACCAGAACAAGAGGACACAGTCTCAAGCTGCACCAGGGGAAGTTTAGGCTCGAGGTGAGGAGAAAGTTCTTCACAGAGAGAGTTGTTAGCCATTGGAATGTGCTGCCCAGGGAGGTGGTGGAGTCACCATCCCTGGAGGTGTTCAAGAGGGGATTGGACGTGGCATTTGGTGCCATGGTTTAGTCATGAGGTCTGTGGGGACAGGTTGGACTTGATGATCTTTGAGGTCTCTTCCAGCCTTGGTGATTCTGTGATTTTTATATATATATATATAACATATATATATTTTATAAGACTCAGTTCCATTTAGTGTATCTAAATTTAGAATGAAAATTACTACATTTTTCCATACCTGCTTGTGCAAACCCAGGCACACAGCTCCCACTTTCCAGTCTTTGATAGTAAATGGACCTTTTGACAGGACCCTAGAAGTAATAAACTATAGGTGTGGACTGATGAACTGTGGTTGTGTTCTCTTAGTGATGCATAGATCTCTTCACACCTGGTCCTATTCTATTCTATTCTATTCTATTCTATTCTATTCTATTCTATTCTATTCTATTCCATTCCATTCCATTCCATTCCATTCCATTCCATTCCATTCTATATAGATTAACATTCATTCGATTTACACTGGAAACTAAAATGAGCTTTAAACAATCAAACAAACAAAAAACAAAGAAAGGCAAGAAACACAAAAGGAAAGGAGGAAGATCAGAGGACAATTTCCATCACTGAGTACACTTGTGCACTTGTGCACTCAGTAATGGAAATTGTCCTCTGCTTTTCCTCCTTTCCAAGGGTGTGGCTCTAGTCAATCTCAGCTTTCTTTTTCCTAGAGGAAATCAATTAAATGCTTACAGATTTTGTTTCTTTCTACAACACCAAAGACCTGACATTACCAGGGGAGGCACTTCACACACAGCCATCTTGTTCACAGCACTATGTCTCTCACTTTCTTAAGAAGTCTTCTGGACCTTGACACACATCCTGTACATTGGAAAAGATGACAGACAGCAGCAAGATCACCTTAAATACCTGTTCTGAACAATAGAACAGCTGTTCCTCAAAAGAGAAGTTTTATACTTCTCGTGCCTATTCCAGGCACACCTTCCCCTTCCAAACAAGGTGATAACAGAGGTCATTTTGTAACATAAATGGCCTTCCTCTTGCCATTGTAAAATCTGACAGGAGTTCTAGGATGTAGGTTAATTATAATGGTCATTCTACTAATGTCACAGTCGTGTCAGATGTAGTATTGGCAATTTATTGTGCTGGCCAATCTAGCACGTTAATGCAGCCTACTGTATATTTTTTCCTCTCCATCTTACATGCCTATTAAATAAATTGGGTGAGGGTTTTAGGGAAGGCTGAAGACTAATATCTGCCTGGTAGAAGAGGAATAGTCTTGCTTCATTATATACTCCTAACCCAGTGGCATCTCAATATGATTCTTGACTCCATTTGATATACGTGCCCAAACTATACCCTGATTTACATCATATGCCACTTCCATTAAAAAAACATACCATTTGCTGGGTGGAAGGCTAGGCTTGCATCTACCCTTCCATTTTAAAGCTGAGCCAGGTTTAAATCCTGGAGTGTGCAAAACCATTGTTGAGTCATTGCGAGATTTAGATCTTTGACTTCAGAATAGGGTGAATCTGCTTTTGAGAGTCAAATCAGGTTGAAAGTGTGGATGGGCAGAATTTGTCATGCTCCCATTGTATACTTGCCTAGTCTCATTGTACTTGGGAGCACACATTTCATACCCAGGAGCTACACGCAAGCCTCAGTGTCTTTTCTTCATTGAACTTGCACAGTGTGAAAACAGTTGCAGAATTTGGACCATAGGTATCACAAGTAACAGGCTTCCCCCAAGGCACAGAGGATCACCTCCAGTGTGCAAACACACCTCATGTAGACAAACCCTCACCCCACAGGTTATCACACAGCCAAGCATGTCTAGACAGGCCACTGGCAGCTTCTCCACAAGAGAGCTGTACACTTGGAAGGTAAATGATTTGTGGATCTGTGTATGTTTATAGTGACTCATGCATAAAACTGTCAAATGCCATGTAGACAGAGGTAGAGCATTTCTGGCACAGCATATTAACATAGCAAAAGCAAAAGGCATTGACACTTTTTATTGGAAAAGGCATCCTGACTCCCTCCTGTAGCTGGTGCAGTTTAATTCAAACCATGGCACATCTCTGAGGGCTGAGAAAAAAAAATCTTTCAGCCAGGATATTGAGGCAAGCAGTGGTGCAAGAAGTCACATGTGAAAGTATTGCCATGCAAGCAAGTTGCACTTCAGGAGCATATTTTTCATTTACTAACTATTTTAAACAAATTAGCCTGCTAAACTCTGCATTAGGCTGGAACACAAAGGGAATACAGAGCTGAGTAACATTCACAGTTCAGAGTTAGTGCTTTCTGCCAGGTGAGCAGAGGTGGTTGTGTCTCCCACTGATGCCTGGTCCTCAGCCTGCAGTGCAATAAGCCTCTGATGCAGTGAGCACTGCTGGCTGGTCATCCCCGGCTCCATCCCCATCAGTATTGTTGGGTTAACTGTAATGCAGTGACTGAGCTGTCACAATACCTAACTTCCCCTGCTTTAGTCCATGCTAATCCATATGTTCCTTTAAGAGAAACTAAGAAGGGCTTTTAGTTTTGTCTTTAAATGTAGCTTCTTTGGGAGAAACTCTTCTTAACACTAGTTAAGGCTCCTCTACCTCATCTGGTGAAATGCACAAAAGAATTTTGTCCACGTTGCTGCCAATGGACAAAAACACAAAGGACAGAAACTACAGAAGCTGAGACAGAACTTGTTTGCTTCAAGAATTCTGCATTTCCACTCCCCTACTCAAACTACTTCTCTGTCATTAGTAGCCTAATACACCAGGACTGAAGGATAGCAGGAACCTGTAAATTCTCTAAAAGAGTCTTGACCATAAATAACTTAAAGATTTTGGGATCATTCCATAATCTCTATGTTCAGTCATCATCACCAGCAGCAGGCAGTAATCCTAACAAGAAAAAAAAAAATATGTAAAAATCCACAAATAAACAAACCAATTTTCCCTTAGGAGCAGAGTTAATTCTTTTCAATCCACTTTTTTATTACACTATTTTCCCTCTATCTATTTAGCTAGCATAAGGATAAATTTCCAAAGCTACCCAGTTGGAAAATAAATGGGTTCACTGTTTGTCTAGCATTCCAATCTTCACAAATGTAAATCAGTCCAACTGCTACTCATTTAAGCCTCCAACTTCACAAAACATTAAAGGGCTGCTTGCGATACGCAATTTAATCTGCGACAATTCACCAAGATTTCTGCTGGAACATCATTGGAAATTGACTATCTGATAAAGAGAGACCACTATCAGAGGTCAGGCGGGTCAACCCGTGTCGTTTACCCACTTTTGCTGGGTCAACTGCAGCAGGCACCGCTATTTGAAGGTTAAATTGTTACAATTAAATACATATACAGCTGTTCCCATAGCTGCTCCGTTGTTAAATCTACCGTAAACAACACAAGCATTTATATCTGACCCTTAATTGTGTCCGAGATGTCAGCGCTTGGAAATTGGACCCAAAAAAGGACACTATAATCCATTCCACGTTAAACAATACTTTACATAGCCAGATCCATAATTAGCTGGGGGGGGAAACCGGTTTCATTTATTCACATCAGTGTTAAGGGGTTCATTTAGGTTACTTTCTTTCATTTTAATTGGAAGAGTGTGAGCGGTGCCTCCCGATATATGTTATAGCTGGAGAGTTCACTATAAACAAAGGCACGTAACCCTGCCAAGGCAGTCACTAGGGAAACTCTTTCTCTATGCATCGGCCCTATTCACTTGCTCCCCAAGTATCTTCAAGAAGATTTGCTTTGTCAGGGGGGAAGGGTTGAGGGGGATGTCAGTGAAGAACCTTCTTATATTCAAGTATACTGCTTAGTTGGAAAATCCTACTTAACTCGAAGTTTGAAGCCAGCCAGCCAGCCAGGAGTGTTAATGTTGTGTGATTTTCCTACTCGGCAGCGAAAATCAAATGAAATATCTCAGTAGCATTTGGTAGCAATCAGATCATTTTGATGCACCTAATAGTATAACAAGGTGGGTATGCTGATACCACAAGAGAGAGTGGTTAGCTCAGAAACTAAATTTATAATCAATTCCTACAGGGGAAAAAGGAAAAAATGTTTCTCTGCATACCTGCCTGCTGTGCCTATGCAGTTTGCTCCACAGTATCTGTAAAGTTGTGTGCATGCTCGAAGCAGTTCTCAGAACCACCAGTTTAAATCCTAGTCAAATACCCTACTGGAATATAACACAAAATTCTTCCCAGTATGCCTGCATTAGACAAAGGTAGCATATCTTGTATGACCTTCCTACAGGGCATGACCACTTTGTTTTCTTTCTGACTTGTGCAAAAGCTGGACATCTACTTTTCACTCACCTCAGCAGCCTGGGATACTTAAACTCTGTGCCAGTGGCCCGAGCAGTCTTTGGTGGGCTTTGACTGAAGTCTTTGGCTGGGGAAGCAACTAGATTTTGTGGAAAGAAGAGGATTCATTCTGAGAGCACAACAATTCCTCTCCTGGCCTTTCACATCCTTGCACACATGTCTCTGTATCACAGTATCACAGTGTCACAAAGGTTGGAAGAGACCTCGAGGATCATCGAGTCCAACCTGTCACCACAGACCTCATGACCAAACCATGGCACCAAGTGCCACGTCCAATCTCCTCTTGAACACCTCCAGGGACGGTGACTCCACCACCTCCCTGGGCAGCCCATTCCAATGACGAACGACTCGCTTGGTGAAGAACTTTCTCCTCACCTCGAGTCTAAACCTCCCCTGGTGCAGCTTGAGACTGTGTCCCCTTGTTCTGGTGCTGGTTGCCTGGGAGAAGAGACCAAGCCCTTCCTGGCTACAATCACCTTTCAGGTAGTTGTAGAGGGCAATGAGGTCACCCTGCAACAGACCAGGGAGGTGTGAGCCGCCCAGTCAGTGCCACAAAATCCTCAACAGCACGATCTTTGTGTTTAAGCTCCTATCACATCGTTCATCCTAAACCTACTCTTCCCCCCCTCCCCCTTTATTGTTGTAATTTCAGATTTTGCGTTGGAGACAAATTTTTCCTGAAGAACAACATGATTCTGTGCCAGACAGACTATGAGGAAGGTTTAATGAAAGAAGGTTATGCACCCCAGGTTCGCTGATCCGATGCCACGTCGTTAAGAATACAAAGCACTATGTCCTTTCATCTTTTCTGCTCGACATGTATATAAGAAATGGCACAGGAACCTACTGAATAGCATAGATATAGGGAGACAGAATGGTTGCGTGAAATAAAAGGCGGACTGCATCTGTATCTAGTGAAAATTGCTCCAGTTCAGAGTTGAATGTTAATTAACAAAGGTACTGTACATACAGCTGGATTCTTTTTGCTTGCTCTTGGGGTTTTGCTTTTGTTTTGGGGTTTTTTTTTGGGGGGGGGGGGGTGTTATTTTTATTTGGTTCGTTGGGGTTCCGTTTCTTTTTGTGTCACTTGGCATGAGATGTTTATTTTGGACTATTGTATATAATGTACTGTAATATTTGAAGCACAAATGTAATACAGTTTTATTGTGTTACCATTTGTGTTCCTGTTTGCTTCTTTGTATTGTTGCATTTAGTACAATCAGTGTCTAAACTTCCTGTATATTTATGCTTTCTGTATCTACCAGCTATTTTAAATGAGCTGTATCTTTCTAGTAAAAAGCATTAAAGAGCATATCCCAACCACTATGCTACACTAAGAGCTTAAGAATACTGTTTACATTAAAATCTAGAAAACTAATAACTCTAGCAGCACCTGCTGCTAACGATGCTATGGTGAAGGGTCTATCAGCACTTCTCTTTTAGGCCTCTATTTTTCAGGGGTTAAGCATCTGCTGTTGAATTGCATAGAGTTGTTTTTTTTTTCCTCACAGAGCACTTTTATTTTACTACAAAGTTTTGAGAAAACAAATCTGACCAGTTTGGGACATAGGATAAAAAAAAAAAAAAGAAAGGTGTGGAAGTTAATGATTTTTGAGTGCTGCTGTTGTGCCCCTTAGGCATTCAAAATGCCTAGATCTGATTTTTAATTTAGCTGGAAATTAAGCCCTAATGCAAACCAGTGCCTCTGGGTATCTTATTTTATATATATATATATATATAGACCAAAAAAAAAAAATTATATATATATGTGTTATTTTTCTGCAAGCATTTAATTTGGGAAGGGAGGAAATGGAGAGGATTTCTGATTATATGCATTGAAAAAAATTCTTAGCATTTGAGGCATCTCTCTCTTACACACACATTTTTCTTTGTTGTTTTTTAGGGCTTAACCCTAAAACTTTCTAGGGCTGTATTCTCAACAGACCCTGGAAAAAGGTGAAAGTAGAAGGCACTGTTAACAGTCCCCTCTAAGGGTCTATGTACATTAAGGAAACGAACCCAAGCTGACACTAAGAGAGTGACTGGTTGCTGATTACCCACCTCAGTGAATGCTGGAGGTAATTTTAAATGCTGATGTGGATGGGACAGAACTTTGAAACACCTATACAGAACGTGAGACCTACCACACTCAGCTGCACAGGTACTTTACTAGCCATGCCAACATCCTACAGGTTCGTCCCATCAATACTGGCAATTAAAATCCCTTTGACAGAGGTGGGAGTCACAGCTGACAGCTACTGCTGGCAATCAGTCCATTTTCTAGGGGAGGTGGACCTCTGTTATTAAAGCCATGAAACTATTGCATCAGCAGAATGTCCCTAAGTGCTCATGCCCCTGACAGAGCTTAGAGATGTCAGGCAAAGGAAAGCAGGATGAATGTTTAAAAAGTTGTTAAATGCATATTTAATTCTTTCCTCTCTGCCACTGGATTCTAGCTCACTGGGAAAATAGCCTGCATTTAAAAAACAGAACAAAACCAAAACAGACAAAGAAACAAAAAAACCCAAACAAAAACCCCAACAAAACCACCACCCAAGATTAAGGGGAAGGGGGGGGAGGGGGGGGGGAGAAGAGAGAAAAAAGGGAAAGCCAACTGTAACCTGTGTTGCTATGAAGCTAAGCTTTTGTTTTTATTTAGACCAAGAACCTTCACTTCTGCTCAAGTTGAGTGCTACTCTTTCCTGCTCTTCCTGTCCTGTTGCACAGTTTCAACATGGTTTTTCTGGGGATGGGGAAAGGAACTTTGTAATGCAGTGGTGTAATTCCACTAAGTGTATGTGGTCTGGAGTGCACTGCACAGTGGCTTGGCTTTGAAATGGATATTTAGTTCTAATTATTATTGTTACAGTGTGGTTTTGTTTCTGGCTGCAAACCCTTTCCAAAATAAGCATGGCTCACAAAACTTGACTTTGACTCAGATGGGACCAGTAAGAATTGCAATGACTCCTCAGGCTGTTCTTACTAATTAGAAGAAATAGCTCCACATAGTTTCTCAAATGAGATTTAGCCCTGTTTTGTGGACTATCTTCCTAACCTTGAGCACAAGTCTCTAGTCCACTTCCTTCCACAGTCCCTTAATGTCTTTGAGATAATGAAGCAGTTGATGTCAGAGGTACTATTAGGCTCTTCCAAAGCTACTTCAAGTGCAATAAACAAGTTGTCCTTTACATGACTGTGAAGATGGCCAGAAAAGGAAGAATCACGTTCTCGTAATTTGATTCAATTTCAGTTGTCTCCTCCAACCTCAGTTGTGCCTTTCAGTTAGAAGTCAGAAAGATCTCTCTTCTGCTTTCTGCTAGTAGACTACAAACTGTTCAGAAATCCCTGGTTTCAGAAACAGCAATGGGGAACAGGAAAGAAGGGACCTGGAGTACTGTGTGCAGTTTTGGCCCCTGCTGTACAAAAAGAAAAGGTAGAGACAGACTGGGAAGTGTGCAGAGAAGGGCCATGAGAATGATAAGAGGGATGGAAGATCTGACATAGGAGGGAAGGCTGAGAGAAATGGGTTTGTTCAGCTTTGAGAAGAGAAGGCTTAGGGAGGACTTTATTACCACATACCAGTACATAAAGGGTGGCTACCAGGATGGTGGAGACTCCCTTTTTACAAGGAGTCACGTGGAAAAAACAAGGGGTGATGGATCCAAGGGACTCCTGGAGAGATTCCAATTGGACTCCAGAAGAAAATTTTTCACTGTAAGAACAGTTAGACATTGAAACAATCTCTCAAGAGGAGTAGAGGTCCAGTTTTAAGACTCAGATTGGCAGGGTTCTTTGCCATCTCATTTCAACTACACTATCACCTAGAGAGGTTAGACCAGATGATCCCTGGGGTCCCTTCCAACCTGGCATTCTGTGATGCTGTGAACTTTGGTTCTGCCTTTGAACTGCTGTAATCTCAGGCAAGTCACTCAACTTCTCTGTGCCTCAGTTCCCCATCTGCTGACTGGGGCTAATGCACACACTGCTTTGTTAAGCATTTTTGACTCGTTGGAAAACCAAGAGCTCAAATGCCAACGTTACTAGTAGCATTAGGACATGCTGGGAGAAGAAGAGCATTTGTAAGCATTTGTGGTAGGTAACCACAGTCCTGAGGTAGGAGAGCACCAAAACCAACTAAGCCTGTGGAGGGCTTTGTTGAGGATGTAGGCAATGAGCCACTAATAGCTCTGCAAATGCTAAAAGCACAAAGTGTCCCCGCTCAGCTCTCTATGGGGCAAAGGAAGAGAGTGAAATAGGCAAACAGTGGCTTATTGTTCCATGCTATGTTACTCCTATGTGCACATGTGGGTTCTGGGACACACTCAAAATGGGGAAGAGGAGGGTGGCCCTGCTATGGAGAAAAAAACCCCAAGTTTCACCATTCTGTCAATTTTAATTAATGTAAGGATAGAGAAATGTTGATATGCCTGTCTGAAGTATGCTGCAATGGTATGGCATTGCTCTGAGCACTTGAAGTTCATATATCTTCTTCACATACATATCTAATTTTTTCTTTTATAGAGAGGATACACTATAAACTTGGATTTGATGGAGGTCAAAGATCAATTACACATTTTCTTATATTCCAAACTTCCATCCTGCCTGCCTGTTAAAATAATAACTGGGAGTTGAAATATTTAATGGAAAGAAACATTTACAACTCCAATAAAGTAGAAGAAAGATTATCTGCCAGGCCACTTTATTGATCTTTCTGACAGAAGCCCAGACCATTTCCTCGGGTTACTTTCAGTTATCTACCTTAGGTTTCCTTCTCCACTACTGTGTGTATCAGGATGCTCTGTCTGCATGCAGCAAAACCGTTCTGCTAGTGATCATTGCTCAATGAATGCTCATTTTCTGGACAGGAATGCACCCACTGGTATCTCTTATCTTTAGAGTATTTTATCTCTACCATGCGAATCTCAAAGTTTAACCAGACAACATTAACAGTAACAAAAAGCTTAAAAAAAAATAATCTGTTATTCTTGGTTTGTTGTTTGGGTTTCTTTTTTGCCATGTGGAAAAGTACAAATGACCAAATTTTGATTTTCACCTGTAGAAAGCTTCTTTGCCAACCATAACCTGACTGTATCCATTACCTGCTGTGGCAGGTTATCACAGAATCACAGAATCACCAAGGTTGGAAGAGACCTCAAAGATCATCAAGTCCAACCTGTCACCACAGACCTCATGACCAAACCATGGCACCAAGTGCCATGTCCAGTCCCCTCTTGAACACCTCCAGGGATGGTGACTCCACCACCTCCCTGGGCAGCCCATTCCAATGGCTAACAACTCTCTCTGGGAAGAGCTTTCTCCTCACCTTGAGCCTAAACCTCCCCTGGCGCAGCTTGAGACTGTGTCCTCTTGTTGTGGTGCTGGTTGCCTGGGAGAACAGCCTCGGTTCTGCAGAAGCAGTGACCAGGGTTAAAAGTTGACCTGTTCCACAACTGTACTTTTGTCTTGCTTAACGTACTTTTTGGTTGGTTGTGGGGTTTTTGTAAGCACACTTTCTTGCCTCTTCCTTCCCTCCCAAAATGCTCACATTTATGCTCGTGTAACATGAATAAAGAAAAATCATCCAGCACCCCCTGAAATGATCCTAATTGCCTGCAGATAAAATTACTTGAGAAAAGAAATAGATCACAAAGTGGTCAGTTAGAAGGGAGAGCATGGGGAAAAGAAACAAACAAACAGGGACTGTGGCAAGGTTTTGCCTGTACAGACAAAGTACTTTAAAGGCTTTTTTCAGCGTAGTATACAGCAGCTTCTTATAATTTTCTCAGCAGTAGGTAGTTTACAGTCATCTGTACCTAGAACAAATCTTGTCAAAAATGAAAGTCTGTAGTGATTGCTGGGTATAATTTTATACATTTAGCTGATTCTTCTGAAAGCTTCCACTGTGCTGCTGTTGTCAGACTAAATTATCAATTTAGCCATTTGTTGTTTAATGAATAAAAAACTCCTATGGCATTGGAGATGTTGTGGTTTCAATAAAGCAAAAGCTTTAACAACTCGAACTACAGAAAGCAAAGTGTGTACTGAATGTAAGAACAGTGTTTTTATTCTTTTAAATGCCACTTTAGATTAAAAAAAAAAAAAAGAAAGAAAGAAAAAAAGCCAATTACATATTCACTTAATACATTTCTCCTGCTTCAATCCAATGATGCAGACCAAACCTGTTTACTGTTCAGTACCTTGCAAAAGGAAACCAAAATACAATATGTGCAAGGTAATAGGCCATTAGCACAAACATGCTCCCAGTAAAAATCTTTTGTGTAGGCACACATTCTAGAAGCTGCCAATTGTGGGTGATGGAAGTATTATAAAGGAAGTGATTTTAATACTATTTAAGGCATTAAAAGCCAAAGAGTATCTGTTTAAAGCCTGAAAGTAAGGGTTGCATGTGTCTAATACCTTTTATAATGCCCTTCTGCTGATTTATATTCATCCTGAACCTGCTCATAATGAGTATACATAAGCAAATACCATGTTCCACCTATTCAGCATGTCATTGGTATGAAAGCCCCAGAAAATATCTCACGTAATCAGTGTGTTCAGAGAGTTATCTACCGCAAATTACTCATTAACTCAATAGCACATAATAAAAAAGAACATCAATTAATTAATGAGTCACCCTCAGATCACTTTGATTACAACACAGCTCTGTTGAAACAGCAGTTATAAATGGAGCTGCTTCTCTTTATTCATTGTTTGCAATTGGCCCATTATTTTGCAGAGACCAGTGTCATATTTAACACATGCCTGCAGGTAATTGTGTGATTAGTTTCATAAATGAAGATGCAGAGGGAGAAGGCAGAGTGTCTTGCTCTGCAGTCGAGTCTGAAGATGCAGGAATCCACTGCACCTCCTGCGACCTGCCGTGCTGGCAGAGCTCTAGCACCCATGAGGCCATCCTGCCTCGGGACTGCAAGGTCTTAGTGACAGGACAGCGCTCAGTCATACTGACCTCTACTTTAATCTGAAGATCTCAAAGCCCTGGGCAAACACCTTTGACTCTGGCCTCCCAACAGGCCATGCTGCTGGGATTTTGCAGGAAAGAATACAGAGGTGTAGAAATTAAATGAACTGCCCAAGATTGTGCAGCAAGTCTGTATTCTTTGAAGCCCACTATAAAGCATGACCGGTAAGACCTTCCTCAGCCACCCCATCCTGCGCCTTGCCACCACAGGCTTCTGTGCAGCATATGCACAGTCCTCCGTGATGCTCAGGGTTGACTGAGGAGTGAGGCTAATCATCAAAACCTTCTTTGTTTGGAGCTGTGTGTGATGGATATGAGCTGGGGACTCAAGTGAGGAGGGCTGGTTGGTTGGGGTTGTCTAAAGTTTTTTAAAGGAAGGCTGAATAAAAGAACACAAAGTCACCACCTAAAGTTCCTAAACTATCTTGGTTAAATGCCATTCCAATAAGCTTATAGTATAATTATAACAGTTCCCTTAGGTAAGTAAGAAACATCTGTTAGTAACACATAGCAGGTGTTAGCAATTACACATACTGATTTTTTTTTAAAGTGTTTTTAATTAAAAAGAATTCTGTTTTCTGCAAAGGAAAGCGCGGCGAGTCCAAACAAGCTTTTGTTTGTGTGGCTCTAGATCACGTAGTATGCAAAACGGTAAAGGGAGGAAAAATCAACTTAAATTAGCAAGGGTTTGCACATTTGACTCCAGATTATTGCAATCAAAACCAAATTGGGCTTCACTGCCTTGCTGCAGAGCACGGAGTATTAGCATGCTGAGCAAAGTCTCATCCAACGTATGAGATCCATACAGCTCATGTAATCGCTGAATGCATCTAGGCTGAACGTTTGAATCTAGGAAGATTGCTGCAGCCAAGCAAAACATGGAAGGTATTGTGAGAAAGGAGCATATTGCAAGGAATTCTGTGTAATAGTTTCTTCGCAGTCCCTTTGTCCCACTCCTGGGAAAGGCTTTCTAGATTGTGTTAGAACAAAATAAAACTCTGTTGTCAAATTACTTTGGAAAACTAGCCAAGAGCAATTTCCATTTAGCAAGGTGATTTGCTGTGCCATTGAGAAATAACAAGGGTGAGCCACGTTGGAAGGCCAACTATTTAGAGGTGTTTTAAATCCAAATTAGAAGATAATGAGATGACAAATTTGTTTTCCTCTCCTGATGCTATCTCTCCTTAGATGCCAAGATGAGGATCTCAGGTACATCAGGATCTAAATCGTGCCATAAAGTTTGACTTTCCTTTTCTGTGAAATACACAAGCAAACTAATTGTCAGGGGAAAGAGTCAGAAGCACCATCATCAGGACAATCTATAGATCTGTCTTTGTGTTCAGCTGGGATCCAGGTTTTGCTTTTTTGTCATATCCAAGTCTGTGGTTCCTTTCAAGTGTCTCTAAGTCCCAGTGAAGAAAAGTAGTCTTTATACCTACTGTCGGGAACAATATAAATGAGGCCATTTTTATCTTCTTCCCAATAGTGTGGGTTTTATGAGGAGAGACATATAACAAGTAATGGATAAGAAAGATCCCATCAGTAGATGGTTACACCAAAGGAAAAAATGCACACCTGTTTGATGGATCTAGCTGAATGCACAGATCTGGAAAGAAAGAGCAGGGTTTTTAGGAAAGACCTTCTGTTTTCAGAAGGGGCTTCTGGGGCTTCTCTTTTGTTTGAGGTTTTGTTTGTTTGTTTGTGTTTCTTTTCTCTTATGTTATCCACAAGTATTTCTAAGCATCTTTATCACTTCTTCAAAATACATAGCGTTTGTTTAAGCCTTTCTTTATATCAAGGTCATTAAAACTTCTGTCAGTTGCACACAACCAATACACTGCTAGGGTTGCAAGCAGCTTTCTGGATGAACAGAATAAGAAACAAACAAACAAACAACAACAACAACAAAAAACCAAACCAGGATCTTTTAACTCTTACATTTATATTAGTAAAGATTTCTAAGTCCTTACCACATAGCTTTATTAGCCATTCATGATTATAGTGCAATATGCAGGTACACAAGCCAGATGTCACACAGTTAACCAAACATATCAGCTGTGAACAACAATCATGTAGCAATAGCTGCAAAAGCATTTTGATGATTATTAATTTTTTTCTTGTTGTTTTAATTTTCCCCCTTTTTTTTCCTTTTCCTTTTGTTGAAGCAGAGCATTTCAGTATTCATTGTGCAAAATGCCTTTCTGAAGTACAGTAGCCTTAGAATCATAGAGTCAACCAGGTTGGAAAAGACCTCAGAGATCATCAAGTTCAACCTATTACCTAATACCTAACACCTCATGACAACTAAACCATGGCTCCAAGTGCCACATCTCTCAATCATCATGTAATTGATAAAATATCATTGCTAAGACTGTAGCTGTAAGGAAAATTTCTGCATTGGCCTCTTGTCCCAGTTTGGTTTTAGAGCACTACAATAGGCATTTTCACTCTCTTCCCCTCACAGTCCTCTTCAAAAAAGGAAATTACCATGGCTGTGTTTTTTATGGCCAGCTGGAAGATTAACCTGGAGGTAAGGTTCCCAATCTGTGAAGATCAAGTGAAGACAGAGATGTAAGCTTGTGAAATGAGCAGGACACAAGTCCCACATCCCTCTTGAAAGTAGAGCTTAGCATACTCTTACTCACTAAGAACATGTTAACCTTGAAACCAAGCACATTGTCACATCAGCAGCACACAGCTGGATCCACCAGTGTGGACTTTACTCTCTATCTGTCTATCCATTTAGAAAATAGTGCGAGAATCCTCACTATGTCTTGCAAGTGATATGAAGGCAAACACAGCAGTGATTTTGGAATGCTAAAGCAATAGGAAGGTCCACAAGTCAACTAAGCAGGACAGAGCATTGAAAACTTTCTAGATAGAGTAGCAGGACTATGTCAAGGCAGTGGAGTCCAAGGGATAAAAGAGATCTGCATATTGCCTGTCTTTCATCTTAGGCCCGCTGGGATACATTCTTCTATCTCTCCAAAGTCTTCCTAACCTTCAAGTTACTTATTTCAGTAGTATGATGTCATTGTGTCACAAGCTAGTGACATTAAACAATCTGAAAATTGCTGATGAATCACCCCCATGTCTATGCACCTTTCCTTCATTAATTTGGGATATCTGATCTTGAGTTTCACAGAATCACAGAATGTTAGGGACTGGAAGGAACCTCAAAAGATCACCCAGTCCAATCCCTCTGCCAGAGCAGGATCACCTAGAGCAGACCACACGGGAATACATCCAGGCAGGTTTTGAATATCTCCAGAGAGGGAGATTCCACAACCCACCCTGGGCAGCCTGTTCCAGTGTTCTGTGACCCTCGCAGGGGAAAAATTCTTCCTCATGTTTCCATGGAACTTCCTATGCCTCAGCTTCCACTTACTGCCCCTTATCCTGTCATTGGGCATCACCCAGTAGAGACTGGCTCCATCCTCTTAGCACTGACCCTGCACATCTTTATCAACATGAATGAGGTCACCTCTCAGGCTCCTTCTCTCCAAGCTAAATAGCCCTCATCTCCCTCAGTCTCTCCTCATGAGAAATATGTTCCACTTCCTTCATCATTTTTGTGGCTCTGTGCTGGACTCTCAAGCTGTTCCCTGAGGTCCTTCTTGAACTGAGGAGCCCAGAACTGAACACAGTATTCCAGATGCAGCCTCACCAGGGCAGAGTGGAGGGGGAGGAGAGCCTCTCTCAAACTACTAACCACAGCCCTCCTAATCCACCCCAGAATGGCACTGGCCTTCTTGGCCACAAGAGCACATTGCTGGAGTTTGAAAGTCATCTGAAAGCAACTCTGTGTAATTGAAGCTGTACTATATAGATCGTGGTGCTGGCATTTACTGGTAAAGCGAAGCAATACAGAACTATCATAAAATTTCAGGGTTGCAGTCACCCTTGTCTCATCATGTAGTATTGTAATAAGAAGTTTATAGAGAGGTTGGATTTTTAAGGACAGGCTGGGTATCAATTTGTTCCAAAGTTTTTATTGTGCTAATGAACTGTAACAGCTCTAATCTATTTTTAGATGGTGGCATTTCAAGTCTGTCTGCTTCTCAGTTCAAAATCCATAATGTGGAGATAATATACCACTTTTCTACCTTACAGGGTACATGAGGGTAGTAATTGTGAGATTTTGCAACAACACCAGCTAAGCTTATACAATACCTAATCAAGAGAACAGCAGTATATATGAATTCTAGTTTGGGTATTGTCTAAAACCACTAATTGCTGGATACTAGAGAAGTACTGGATACTCTGCCTTTACCTTCATTAATCACATCTCCAAAGGTACTACAAGGACTAATATGGTGCAAAAGAATGAGGGGAAAGGAGAACAACTACAGCCTGTACAGCTGATCTTCCCATGCACAGTTATTTTCCTACGAAGTGCATGCCAATTATCCCTGCCTGATTCTCAAGCCATTATTAATTGGTTGATTTCACAAAGCAGAAGCAAGTGAAATGGGATCTGAAAGACCTGAAAGAGAGAGCAAATAAGATCCTTGAGGCTAAATTCACAGAAGAAGAGAATGTTGCAGCTGTAGTTTAAAAAGATGGTACCTTTGGATGTGCTACAGTTGCATTTCCTTATGATCCTTGCAAAAAGAAAACCAGGGAAAACGGATCCCATACTTTCGGACGACGGAGGTGATTGGAATCAATATGGCTGACCAATATGATCGGGTATTGATCCTTTATTCCAGTATGGCAGGCCTATGGCGCAGGCCTATGGTGGGAGTATAGCACAGTAAAGTAAAGCATGGAAGGAGAAGGGATAGGACAGGCAGAAGTGCCTAGCAAGGGAACTTCCACAACTTATATAAACTCAGGGTGCCTTGTTGGCATGGACTCATTGGTTCCCTGTGAGTGACCACACATCACACTATTATAGATTACTGGTCCAACTACTGATGACACACGAGGTTTGTTGGTGCAGGTGCATGTCCTGTTGTCCCAAGATAACTTGCTATGTTTCTAGCTACCAGTTTCTATGCTATGTTGCTATGTTTCTAGCTACTTGCTTTAGTTACCGTGCTGCAAGACAGCAGTGTTTTGGTACTCTGCTAGCTGGCTCTGCACTTATGCTGAGCATGGCCTACCACCATGTCAGGCTCTAGGCCTGCACTGCCAGATTGCTCACACTGCTCGTCGCTGGCATTGCCACACCATACCTTATCTTTGGAAGGTCTCCTGTGCCTGATCCACTATGGACAAAGAGCACTGAGAAAACACATGGTTTGGCTCTTTTGGCAGTACTCTAACCAGTATAGCAAATCTCTGTTTTTCACCTGCTTTCTGATGCAGGTCTACCTTGCCCAAAGAGATGATTTAGTTCTGTTAGAACAGTATTGTCCACTATGTAGCATCACCCATAGAAACAAATTCTTTTCACTCTCTGAAAAAAAAAACACAAAATTAATACCATGAAAGCTTCTTTAAATTCAGTTTTTCCTCTCATATCCATGTCATTCATATATCAGCTCCAAGATGGAAAATCTGAACTTTGACATTTGCTCTTTCATTCGTTATTGCTCAGCATTAGTTAACTCATTCAGATAGAGCAAAAATCACTTACAGAGGCTCGATTTGGACACATCTCTGATCATACACAAGGGCCATATAAATCAGATTCATTCTCACTAAAATCAAAAGAAGTGCTGCTGGGGACAGCAGCAGAGATAGGATTTTACCTCTGGGAAGAATAACAGAGAGCAGGAGGCAGCCCTCTGCCATTCTACATCAATTGCTTGCCACAGCCCTGGCTAATCTTTTTAGCTAGTCAAAGCATACAGTATGTTACAGAAGTCCTCTGAATAACTCGATTGGAAGCCAGTTCAAGCCATGGCAAACTGACTTTCACTCAACATCTTAGTCAAAATCTTAGTGTAAATTTTTGGAGTTACTCTGATAAGTTATCATGCCCCCTTATCTCTCTCAAAGACACTAAAAAATGTTCTCCCTCAAGGCTTCTCTCCTGTATGCACATCTCTCTCTCTCTCTCCAGTTAAACATTAGTCCATTAGGAACTAATAATCCACACATCTGTGGACAGCAAAATATTGGATTCCTACAAGTAGCAATGCAGCCCAGCAAGAACTCACATAGAAAACCTGAGCACATGAGATTAGCACACACCCAGTTAATCTGGCATTTAGTGGTCATAGAGATTTTTACCCTTTAAGAAAGTAAGCCAGTTAAAATAAGTCAAAACCAACCTCTGACAGACTTTGCTTAGCAGTTCAAGATTTTTTTTCTGTTCCTTGCAAACTCCTGTGACTTTATTCCAGAGTCCTCTACCACCAGGACACTATAGACAGCCCATTAGCTTAAGCCATCACTGAAAGTGGGTTGACAGCAAGGCTCTGTGGCATGAATGGGGCTGCTGAGATGCAGGCACATACCTGTCCACCACAGGTATTTGGCCTATGTGGTTACAGAAGGCAGAGACAAGTGGCAATCTACTTGGGAAAAAGAGGTAAGACGCAGTGCTACATCCAGCCTGCTCATCTGTCAGAGCCCACTTATATTCCTCATGAGTTCTCAGAAGGGGTTTTAGCCCTTTCAGTCCAGACAGGCAGGCCATCATCTCACGATTTCATACAGAAGAACTGAAAATGCTGGGAGACAGGTATTTGTTGCTGTTGAAAAAAAATCAGAAAGGTAGGACTGTTCTGGTTTTGATCATTGGATATTCACTGGGACCCTTTGTCCCAAAAATGCTGGTTTGCATTTCCCTGCTGCCCTGTATCGCCCTTCCTGATGTCGCTTCGCATCAAGCCCACAGTTCTGCCGGCACGCTGTTAAAACGCTCAGGCAATGCCAGTGGCTGTTTAGCACGTAAAAGGACAGAAATGATTAGTGCTATCAAACTTCTTATTTTAATGGAAGTTAGAAAAGCCCCAGGCATATTTTGCACCTGCAATTGCTTGCTCCTTCCACTGTTGTGCCCCATAGATCTGCTTGTTGCAATCGACCCTAAGGCAGTAACCCTCAGAATGTATCCATATCATTTTCTGCGTGCTGCTGACATGCTTTCAAATCACAGATTTAATGGTCATAATTTTCACATTTCAAAACTCAGATTCTGCAGATTTATTTCCAGACAGAAAAACCAAGATCTTGGTTTATCCAAATTCCCTAAGTTGCATGTAAATTAACTAAAGGAGTGAGTGGGATTGCTTGTGGGTTTGGTTTTGTTTGTTTGTTTGTTTTCTCCCAGACTTTAATCTTTGTGTTAACTTGTAGCAGTAGAATTTGCAGGTGCAGGGGACCTCACAAACCTGGGTAGTTGTGTTATTCAGTCTCCAGTACAAAAAAGCTCCAGACTCAAAGAGTTAACAGAAAAAAAGAATAGAGAGGAAAGGTGAGGGAGGAATCATCATCATCGAGGAGATGAAACGGTTTCCCCCCAAATCACAGAAGTCTATACCCATGGAAGCCTAATTCATGGGAATCCCTTATCACAGACTGTGGCAAAGGTCCTGCTTCTCCCAGGGCCAGACTGTGCAGGTTTACACACAGGTTTATCCCACAATCTATCAAAACAGAAACACATTCCCCAACAATGGATCATATACAATAATTATTTGCAGAGCAAATCTTTAGTCCAGTATGGAAATCAGTTCTACTCTGTCAAAAATTATGAGTCATGCCAAAGTTCCTTGACTGATTGTTTTATGCCTGCCTCAAAGGAGTCTGCTGTGCAGACGTTTCAACCTTGAAATCCCCTTTCCACTCCCTTTTTTTCCGGCTTTGCTTCACTACCATGTATGAAACCTCACCTCTTGGTCAGAATTACTCCAGGTGAAGACAGCGAGGGATGACTCTGGAGCCAGTTAAGAGATATTTTAACTGGAGCATCTTGGAGTACTTTGTTGTTGTTTGTTTGTTTTAACAGTGGTTCTGCATTATTGGTTTGGGGCTTTATATGTTACAATACAGGAAGGAAGAAAGGATATTTTTTTAACTGCCAAAAAGATGATAACGTTTTTTAGTTTGTTCTCCCTTTGCCAGCGGGACTAAGTGCATGTTCACTTCTCCAGTTCCTCCTGTTACAAGCTGTTACTGAAGGCTCAGAAGAAGTTCCTGTTTGCATTTCCTTAATTAGCCTTTAACTTTTCCCGAAGACAGAGAGGAGAGATTTAAACGGCTTTTAAAGACTGCCATTTCTGTTGCAAGAGTCATAAAGGGGGATTATGTAGGTGACAGTAGACCTTCTGAACAGATGTGTCCTCTGGGAAAGTAAGTAAGGGTTATAGAACCAGCAGCCATTTGCTGCAATTTTGAGGAGAGGTGTCTTTCTGTTGCAGATTGAAAGGAATCATCCTGCTGCAACTACCCTACCCTTTACTCATATATTCAAAGGGGATTGTGTTTGAATGTAATGGATTAATAGATAAGCAGTTGATGGAATTTTAACATCTTTCCTTTTTTGTTTTTCAGAGGTGGCAGTCTCAGAGCCTAGCAATAGCAGCATCCTAATTTGCTGTGTAATCAAATCACAGGTTCTTAGAACAGAATAGAATAGAATAAACCAGGTTGGAAGAGACCTTCAAGATCATCATGTCCAACCTATCATCCAGCACCATCCAAACAACTAAACTATGCAACCAAGCACCCTATCAAGTCTCCTCCTGAACACCTCCAACGATGGTGACTCCACCAGCTCCCCGGGCAGCCCATTCCAATGGGCAATCACTCTCTCTCTGTAAAACTTCCTCCTAACCTCCAGCCTAAACCTCCCCTGGTGCAGCCTGAGACTGTGTCTTCTTGTTCTGGTACTGGTTGCCTGGGAGAAGAGACCAACCTCTGCCTGTCTACAACCCCCCTTCAGGCAATTGTAGAGAGCAATAAGGTCACCCCTGAGTCTCCTCCTCTCCAGGCTAAGCAACCCCAGTTCCCTCAGCCTCTCCTCACAGGGCTTGTGTTCCAAACCCCTCACCAACTTTGTTGCCCTTCTCTGGACACGTTCCAGCAAGTCAACATCCTTCTTAAACTGAGGGGCCCAGAACTGGACACAGTACTCGAGGTGTGGCCTAACCAGTGCAGTGTACAGGGGTAGAATGACCTCCCTGTTCCTCCTGGCCATACTGTTCCTGATGCAGGCCAGGACGCCATTGGCTCTCCTAGCTGCCTGGGCACACTGCAGGCTCATGTTCAGCCTACCATCAACCATCACCCCCAGGTCCCTCTCTGCCTGGCCGCTCTCCAGCCACTCAGACCCCAGCCTGTAGCACTTGTTGTGGATACCATGAGTATTTTCATTTAGGTCATCAGGCAGCAGAGTATATGAGCTCATAATTGACATTAATATGTGAAAAGCAACATTAGCTAGAGTTTCACAGGCTTGATAACATCAAAGTAATGTAGGAATGGATATAACTGGCATAAATGGAATATAGAAAGTCACTACACTGGGTCAGATTTCCTCCCTGCCCAGTATTCTTCCCTTTCTGGCTTCTTTCAGGTTGTTTCTCATGCCATCAGTCACAAATGCAAAGAAGGGCAAGGAGGATTAGAAAAATCTTAACTCCCCACAGAAATAACAAAATAATTGTAAAACTGATTTCTGAAAGGGATAAAACTTAGGAAAGTTTCTGAAAAGGATAAAACTTTGAAAAGTTTATTGCTGCCAGTAGGTCAGTCCTCACGGGTGGTGGAATGAAAAGTAGTTGTAATTATCAGCTCCGCATGTTTGTAGTCATTAGGGATTGCTAACTACCTTTAATCATGGCTACAGTTCAGTTCCCTCAGGGCAAGGGAGCAAGCATTTACACCTGCAGCCAGTAATTACAGCTACTTTCACTCCCCTGCCAGGAAGGGACCGAGCTGCTGCTGGCATCGAGCGCTGGGCTTACAGGAGCTGCATATACAGCCAAGACCAAAGGAGAGATGCCTCGCAAGATACTCGGGGTGCACCACTTTAAAACAAAGCAATAATGCAGGCACTCCAAAGTGAGCTAAAACACGCCTCACCTGAAGTCTCTCTTAGACCTATAATAGTTTAAGACCAGCTAAAACCATGTAGTTTGATGCAGTTTCAAACTGTGATATGCCAATCTGCAAACATAATATTCTTCAAACAAACAACAAACCCAAACCAACCAAACCAACCAAAAACCCCAAACAAAACTCAAACCAACCAGACAGACAAATAACAAACAAAACAAAGGGGAAAAAAAAGAACCCCAAAACTAAATTCTTGCCCTGGAACAGCTCATTCCCTACACAGTGTTTTACACACAGCCCTTTGCAAAGAGGCATAAAATGTTAATATATTTCTAATTAAAACATCCTGTGCAAACCAATGCTTTGCTTTTCACTGCAAAAATAACATTTCAATGAAGCTTAATATTACATTTATGAGATTTTTCAATTTAACTTGATATCAGTTAAATTATCTTCTTTTTTTTTTTTTTTTTTTGTCATCACCATTTCATTATTATTAGATGGAAAAGACCATGCTCAAGTCAAGCCTTCACCTTAAGTTTTCAAGTGCCTCAAAGCAAGGAAATGTCAGTTACTTACAAAATACAGAAGCACTGAGTCCATCATCAGTAAGTTTGCAGATGACACCAAGCTGGGGGCAGGAGTTGATCTGTTAGAGGGTAGCTGTGCAGAGGGACCTCAATAGGCTGGACAGATGGGCAGAATCCAAGGGCATGAGATTGAACACATCCAAGTGCCGGGTTCTGCACATTGGCCACAACAACCCCATGCAGTGCTACAGGCTGGGGTCAGAGTGGCTGGAGAGCGGCCAGGCAGAAAGGGACCTGGGGGTACTGGTTGATGGTAGGCTGAACATGAGCCAGCAGTGTGCCCAGGTGGCCAAGAAGGCCAATGGCATCCTGGCCTGCATCAGAAATAGTGTGGCCAGCAGGAGCAGAGAGGTCATTCTGCCCTGTACTCAGCACTGGTTGGACCACACCTTGAGTCCTGTGTCCAGTTCTGGGCTACTCAGTATAAGAAGGACATTGAGATACTTGAACGTGTCCAGAGAAGGGCCACAAGGCTGGAGAGGGGTCTGGAGCACAGCTCTGTGAGGAGAGGCTGAGGGAGCTGGGGTTGCCTAGCCTGGAGAAGAGGAGGCTCAGAGGAGACCTTATTGCTGTCTACAACTACCTGAAAGGAGGTTGTAGCCATGTGGGGGTTGGTCTCTTCTCCCAGGCAACCAACACCAGAACACCAGGACACAGCCTCAAGCTGTGCCAAGGGAAGTTTAGGCTGGAGGTGAGGAGAAAGTTCTTCCCAGAAAGAGTAATTGGCCATTGGAATTGGCCATTGCCCAGGGAGGTGGTGGAGTCACCATCTCTCGAGGTGATCAAAAAAGGATTGGATGCGGCACTTGGTGCTGTGGTTTAGTTGTCATGAGGTGTTAGGTATTAGGTTGGACCTGATAATTTTTGAGGTCTTTTCCAAGCTGGCTGATTCTGTAATTCTGTGATAGAATGGTCCATGCTAGAAGGGACCTCCAAAGGTCATCCAGTCTGAGCTCCCCACAGTCAGCAGGGACATCCCCAACTACGTCAGGCTGCCAAGGGCCTCGTCGAGCCTCACCTTGAATATGCCCAGGGAAGGAGCCTCAACCACCTCCCTGGGCAACCTGTTCCAGTGTTCCACCACCCCCATGGTGAAGAACTTCTTCCTGATATCCAATCTAAATCTGTCCTTCTTAGTCTGAATCCATTGCCCCTCGTCCTGTCACTGCAGGACAGGACTACAGGACCAGAGTGGATCAAACAGAAGGATCAAAAGGACAGATGGAGATGCTGAGCACTATGACCCTTCCCTTTTCACAGACAAAGGAATTGGTAATGCAACAGGAGATTAATGACATGACAGGGAGTTAAAGTCCTGCCTCCTCTAAGTTAGTTGTGGGTTAAAATTAGGCATGCATGGCAACCAGCATGTTTCCTCAGGAACTCCAGCTTCCATATAGGAGCTCTGAACTGCAACACTCATCTCTGAGGTAGCACTCATGTACACTTACTGTATGTTTACGGCTTGTGGTCACAGACCGCTAGAGAAGGTTGTGGTAATGTGTTGCCTCAGTAGATCCCAGTGGGCACACTTCAGGCTGAAACATTATGTCATTTCCCAGGTGACCTGGGCAGAAATAAGAACTGGTGTGACTCAACCCTTTGTTTCTTATGGAATTCATAGGAGAGCTGTGACTGTGATAGAGACCCTGTGCATACATGATAAGAATGAAAGTATCCAGCTTTCAGGATACAGGAGGAGCAGACTCATCATAATGTCTCTCTGAATCATTCTATAGTATGCTACTAGGCCTTCCTGGCTTTGAATCTTAGATAATGGCAATGCAAAATGCAAATATTTCTGTTTGTTACAAATCATAGAATCATAGAATTGTTAGGGTTGGAAGGGACCTCAAGGATCATCCAGTTCCAACCCCCCTGCCATGGGCAGGGACACCTCACATTACATCAGGTTGCTCACAGCCACATCCAACCTGGCCTTAAAACCTTCCAGGGATGAGGCTTCTACCACCTCCTTGGGCAGCCTGTGCCAGTGTCTCACCACCCTCATGGGGAAGAATTTCTTCCTAACATCCAATCTGAATCTATCTTTTTTTAAGTTTATTCCATTCCCCCCACTCTTATCATTAGCTGACATGCTAAAAAGTCCCTCCCCAGCTTTCTTGTAGCCCCCTTCAGATACTGGAAGGGAACAATTAGGTCTCCTCAGAGCCTTCTCTTCTCCAGACTGAACAGCCCCAACTCCTTCAGTCTGTCCTCATAGGAGAGGAGCTCCAGCCCTCTGCTCATCCTTGTGGTCCTTCAAAGGTCTCTTTGTAGTCAGTGTGATGTATAACAGTTTAGCATCTTCCCATGAAATGCTAACTTATTGCTTCTAGCCACCTTTTACATGTTAGACACAGTATACAAATATTTATAATTACACATGCAGATGTTGAGTCAGGAAAAATCAGTAATTGCAAGAATATTTCATAGACTGTTCAGGGTTGGGCCAAGGTTATGAAATGTAAAGCAATAATGTCTAATAACCCTTTAGCAAAGGTTAAGTAAAGCCAATTTTCATTTGAGTGAAAGCCTTTTATTTATGATTAGCAATATATTTGGCAAAATGTTCACTTTGCTGCTGAAACAAAATCAAGGAGTGAAAAAAACCCCACCAAAATCCCAAGAAAATAATTTTATAGTCAAGTCCAGAGTGCTGTTATTATGAGCTGCTCCAAAAGCTAAACTCATAGATCACAACTTATTGAGGAAGGGGACAAAAAATGAACCAGGCTGAGAAATGAAGGGGTTAATTATTAGACCTGAGTTAAAGGTGTCCTTACAAGTAGGCACTTCATCAAGCAATGGAGTCAGGAAACAAGGGAGAATAGATGAAGGTGCTAGGGATAATAATGATGGCAAGTAATGATTTCCCTAGAGATGATCTGATGTATGGCCACAAGCAAAGAAAAAAAGGCTAGAAAGTACTATAACATTACCTTGGAGTACTTAACAGACTCGAAAGCAGTAACCTGGTGTCAAAAAAGGCCCATCACCCTGCTCATTTTAGGTAAAAGAGTTATGCCAAAGTACAAGAGGGGAATGCAAAATTCACATCTGAAATTAAACAGCTGAAAGGTATGATTTAACAATGCTCCAAACTCAATAAGCCAAAGATAAACAGCAAATTAGATGACTCAATGTCAGGAGGAAAAAACATCTTCCATCGATCCCATCGTCAAAAATTAATCTGCCTGAGAATGCCCTCTGCTCCAATCCCAGAACTGATGAAGAGTGGAGGAATAGAGTAAAACCTATGTACTAGTGCTTCACCTTCAGGCTAGACCCTGATTACAATCTCCTGTGAGACGTTTCAGCATGAAGCGCCTCTCATGTTGGGACTACAAAATTAAATTGCGATCAATACTTTACAAAAATAATTGGGGAAAAATGTTCAGAAGTCAGAGCTGCACCGTGGCCAACAAACATATGAAAGTTGTTGAGGGCTTTGGGTGGTTGGTGGTTTTTTTCCTGTGGTAGTTTTTCTTTTTTTTTTTTTTTTCTCCTTCCCCTCTCCCCCCTTCCCTTTTCCCCCTCCCCCCCTTCCTCCTCCTCACCTTATCTTTCTGGGGGTGATTTGTCAGAACAGATCAGTCCAAAGGTGTCTCTTGACAATATTGTTCTCCAAATAGTTTCACTCACCTTGTTAGGGAATCTCAGAAGCAGCAAAGCATTTACAGGGCACTAAGTACATTATTCTAATGCCCTGTTTTAAACCCCTCCCCCCTGCCCTTTATATCTTCCTTGGTGTTTCAGTCTAAATTTGTATGCTTTTAATTACCTTTATTTTTTTAAACAACTGGCTGTTTTCCTGACAAATCGTTTCTTGTTTTCAGCTGCTTAGTGGCAAAGAGAATTTAATTCATGCAGAAGCAAGGGATGCCTAAGAAAGCACTCAACGTGCCTTGTGTTTCAGGAAAATATTTTGGGAGGTGTTAACGCTTTCATACACTTAAATGTCAAGATCCAGAGTTAAATTTAGAGTAAAAATATGTGTAAATAAAACCCATCCAAGTTTTCAGCAGTTCCTACTACAGATTCTGCTACTTTTCCTGTTTTGAAGTGGCCCTATCTTCAGTTTTAGTGAGTCCTTAAATCCACACACACACATACAACTTGGAAGAAGCCAGGCATTTTTCTCTGAGTCTCACAATTAATAGAAACAGAGAGAAAATATGCCCAGAATATGAGGCTGTTCAAATTATTGCAGGATCTTGTGTGTGTGTGCACAGTCGTCAACAGATATTCTAGAGCTTATTGGCAGGTTTGGAAGTGTATTTAGGATAAGCCAAGCAATTTGAGTGTTAAGATGTGGTACAGGATGTACCAAAAAAGAAAGTATTCAAAATATACTTTGATAGTGTAACTGCACAGGAAAACAGAAGGGAAGGGAAGGGAAGGGAAGGGAAGGGAAGGGAAGGGAAGGGAAGGGAAGGGAAGGGAAGGGAAGGGAAGGGAAGGGAAGGGAAGGGAAGGGAAGGGAAGGCAAGGCAAGGCAAGGCAAGGCAAGGCAAGGCAAGGCAAGGCAAGGCAAGGCAAGGCAAGGCAAGGCAAGGCAAGGCAGAAGAGTCAGCACATCTCAATAATTCATGCTGGTGATGGGTGCTCAGGAAATATTTTGAAGTCATCAGCCACTTGTTTGTTCTTAGCACTGAGAACTTAAAAATGAGAGCAAAACACACACACACCCCTTTTTATTAAAATGCATTTAAGTGCAATGAAACAAAATAACTCAATGTAAATAATATCTGTACATTACAATCACAAACCCTGCATTTTTCAAGTCATAAAACACAGCAGGAGGTGTGGTTATCTTAAGGAGGAGGGAAAGGGGGAATCAGTCTTGAGGGATTTTATGAATCATAGCCAGATGCCTATAATCCCCCAGAGGTGTGATTATCTCATGACAACCGCTTTCATTGGAGTTGTCTTATTGCAACCACCAAAAAGAAATGAAGGGGGGGTGGGGTGGAGAAAAGAAATGGGGGAAAAAAGGGCTGGGGGGAGCTTTCTTTTAAGGGAGAGGGCAAATTTCCTGCTGGGCACAAAGGAGACAACACAAAACAAATGGCAGATTTGAATGCCAAACATCTTCTTCAGCCCAGTTTCTGCTATTCTTACATAATCATTTCCCTCTTCTTTAAAATCTTTGATTATAACAGTCAAAATTCTCCCCTAACCTAGCTGCATTTATTTGTTTTTAATGTTTCTAAATGTATGTAAGAAAAGGTGTCACTGCTACCCTGGGCCTAATTCTCACCCAATTTCTTGTGTCAGAGTAATTGGCACTCACACTTATCAGCTCTTCTAGTTTCATCTCACAGAGAGCTTGACTGAAATAAAGTTTGGCAGCCTTAGTGTCTTGTGGACATAGCTCAGCAGTGGAGTTGGGTGATGATTTCACATAAAAAAAAGCCCCCCACACAAAACCAAGAGTGTGTGCTCATCAGTCGTGTTAGAAGCTCAAAAAAATCATCAGAAGGCTCAATAATCTTGTGAGACTATCTGAGCTTGATGTTTTCCTGACTTTTCTGCTGCTGTAGGATTTTATCAGACATGGAAAGACTTTCATAGTCCTGAGCTATCCAATGCTAAAAAAGCACTGTGTTCAAGAACTGATATTTACCCAGAATTTGAGTGTTCCAAAGAAAATTATTGATTATCCCTGGCAGATCTCAATGACTTATCTTCTTTTTGCCAAGAGAAAAATGTAGTTTTATACATTTAAATGCAGCTGCATATAGGCATCAAACCAAATGTACTGCCTTTCTTCTGGTCCCATTAGGGGTCAAATTTGTTGAGCAGAATTAGATATCCAGAGATTTTGCAGACTGGCTTCTTAAAGGAGTAGTAGCATCTCCTACAGCCCTCCTGGAGGTCTACAAGGATGATGAAGGGATTGGAACACTGCCCTATGAGGAGAGGCTGAGAGCCCTGGGTCTTTTTAGTCTGGAGAAGAGAAGCCTGAGAGGGGATTTAATACATGTTTATATATCTGAGGGCTGGGGGTCAAGAGGGAGGGAACAGGCTCTGCTCTCTTGCACCCTCTGATAGGACAAGGCGCAATGGATGTAAACTACAGCACAGGAGGTTCTACCTCCACAGAAGGAGGAAGTTCTTCACTGTGAGGGTCACAGAGCACTGGAACAGGCTGCCCAGAGGGATTGTGTAGTCTCCTTCTCTGCAGACTTACAAAACCCCTCTGGATGTGTTCCTGTGCAACCTATGCTGGATTCTATGGTCCTGCTCTGGTAGGGGGGTCAGACTTGAAGATGTCCAGAGGTCCCTTCCAACCCCTAACATCCTGTGATGCTGTGACTGCTCCCAGGAAGTTTATAAAATAAATATATATGACAAAGGTCAAGTCAAGAGGAGCATTATTACCTTTAGTTCACATATGGAGAATTGAAACACTAAGAGAGAAAAGTCTGGAAGACCCACAGCAAAGAGAAGCTCTCCTAAATCCTAATTCATTGCCAACTCCTTCCCCTCAGCCACGTCCTTTGCAAAACAAGGAATCTGCCATTTGAATTCTACATGCAAAGCAAAGCTTGGACAGTGAGTGACAGAAAGAAGCAGCAATTTAAAGCTGACATATGTCCTTTTCAGCCACAGATCTCAAAAAGCATTATGAAGACAGGCAATTCTCTCCTTTTAACAGAGTGCATTGCTCAGACTGAAGAAATCAGCCTCACAGGAGAGTTTGAAACCATAATATGGTTCAAGTCTACTGTCCTCTGAACCTAACTGGATGATCATGATTTTCTTCATCTTGTGTAGTCTCATAGCAATAAAATGGCTTAGCCATGGCAACTTCTGTAGTGCTTCCAGTTATCACAAAAGGTGCAGCCCAGGACTAAGGAAGAGGGAACAGGAAAGTAATTTTATACACTTGCTGGATGCTAGGTCCTTGTCGTTATCCATTTCAGTATAAATTAATGCACCTCAGAAAGGCTTCTCTAATTTACTGTGGCTTTAAATGTCTTGTGATCAGTCAGAATAGTGGAGTGCTCTGCCCTCTCCCTCTGTCCCAATCAAGGGAATGGTGTGGGGTCATCATGCCAAACATATGCTCCATCCTTCTTGTGAAGCGTACTCCACGTGAAGTGATCAATCTAACCCTGCAGCTCCTTTCAAGCAGCTGAGTCAGCACACAGAGAGCTACACTCGAGACCAAAATTGTCTCTCATTGTGGCCAACTTCTGTTCAAAGGGACAGGACAAACTTCTAGATTATCTGTTTCTCTTAGGCAGGTGCCTGGACAGTCTCCATCTTTTAAGTTTACTATGGTCTTGATATTGTTAGGGGCAGCCATGGCAGCAGCCATTTCATTTATTACAATGGGGAGAAATGAGAAAAATGCCCTAATAATTGTGTATGCAGAACACTGGTGGATGTTGCTTGCAGGTCTTAATACTTTAAGTCACTGCTGTATGTATATATGTTTCTATCAAGTACAGTTATCAGATTGGAGAGGTCACCTCTTGGTTTTTTGTTTTTTTTCTTTTCCATTTCTATTCCTAGTAAAAATTAATAAATAAATAAATAAAACTGTTCTGCATAAGGCAAGATCAGAAAAAAGGAGAATGGAAAAAAAAACAACCTCAGGACATAATAGCAGCATCACTCCATATTCTTTCCTCGAAATTAGCTCTAAGTCACACATTAGCCATTAACTCCTTTGACCTGTTCCTCTTTGAAAGATAGGTTCCACTTTAGGTTTCAACCTAAGACTTCAGTATCTTCAGAAGTGACATAATCTTAATTGTTGTCTACATTTCTGAAAAGCCATAAATGGGAGATAGAAAGGAGATGGGGGGGGGGGGAAGGGGGGAAACCACCACCAAACATTTTCAAGGTAAGCCAAATGATCATAAACTCAGCTCTTGAAAACCCCCCAGAAATAAAACAGCACTCTGCAGCTGCAGTAGTAACGATCTAAAACATTGAAATTAAATATATGCACTCAAGACATCACTGTATCATGTGCTTGAAGTGTTGGGTTCAAATGCTAATTGGAGTATGAGATGAGAAATCCAAACACAAGTCAATTTTGATAAGAATGTGAACGCATTTATCAAAAAGATTTCAAAATGTTGATGTGAAGCCTCCTGGGATTGTTATGGATACACAGAAGATATGAACATAAAAACATAATTCATCTGTTCAAATTCCAATTCCACTCTGTTTATTTCAGGATGCAACAAATCTCTGCTCCTTCCCTCCTTCCCCCTCCTCCTTCTTCCTTTTTTTTTTTTTTTAATTTTAAATGATGAGCATTATCTACTGTCTAACTGCCCCCCACAGACTTTGAATCATAGAATTGGTAGGGTTGGAAGGGACCTAGAGCATCATCTAGTTCCAACCGCCCTGCCACGTGAGGGGACACCTCACACTGCATCAGGTCACTCAGAGCCACATCCAGCCTGGCCTTAAAAACCTCCAGGGATGAGGCTTCCACCACCTCCCTTGGCAACTTGTGCCAGTGTCTCACCACCCTTATGGGCAAGAACTTCTTGCTAACATCCAATCTGAGTCTATCCACTTCTAGTTTTGCTCCATTCCCCCTAGTCCTGTCACTCCGTGACACCCTAAAAACTCCCTCCCCAGCTTTCTTGTAGCCCACTTCAGATACTGGAAGGCCACAATTAGGATTCCTCAGAGCCTTCTCTTCTCCAGCCTGAACAGCCCCAAATGTCTAATTCTGTCCTCATAGGAGAGGAACTCAGCCCTCTGATCATCCTCGTGGCCCTTCTCTGGATACACTCCAGAATGTCCAGATCCTTCCTGTAATAGAGGCTCCAGAACTGGAGGCAGTACTCCAGGTGGTGTCTCACCAGAGTGGAGTAGAGGGGGAGAATCATCTCCCTCGACCTGCTGGCTGTGCTTCTCTTGATGCAGCCCAGGATGTGATTGGCTTTCTGGGCTGCAAGTGCACACTGGTGGCTCATGTTGAGTCCTGCCTCAGTGAATTATGGTAAGGAAACAATCAAGTAAATGCATGAAAAACAGAGGATCACTTCTCTGATTTTGAGAAAGGTTATGGAAACAAAACATACCTAGACTGAAGCCACTCCCTGCCTTTCAGTCACAGAAGAAGGTGAAGTTTGGTCACCTTTCAAGCTTTTTGCCTCCAGGAGATGTGGCAGCTCACAGCTCTTGCTGGGTTTGGGACTCAGTCCATTTGCTGTCCTCCGCTGTGCCACTGAGCCCACTGATCACCGTGCTGGACATGCCCAAACTTCAGTAGCAATGACAGCATCTTACAGTAGCATGGGCTCCAGCAAAGTGTGCTGACCTCTGTGCTGCCAGTATCCAGACTGCTACTGAACAGTGACTGGCAGTGACTCCAGAGTAGTCATACCTAAACAAAACCCTTCATAAGATAAAGGTTTCTACAGGGCTCTAGCTTAAAACCACATCTACCCTCCTCTACAGTGTTTGCTTGTCCAGAATATATTTTTCTCTAAGAATGGGACAAACAGAACAAAGGTCATCCAGATTATGTCTTTACAGACACTAAGGCAGTGCATTATAAAGACCATCTCTAGCTGGAGAAGACAGCACACAGCAGTGCATACTGAAAACGACATGGTAGCTGTGAAGAGACAGAGAACTTTCATGCCAATAGGGATGAAAAACTTACCTCCAGGTTTCCTGGCAGAAAATTCAATTGAAAGAATATTATTTATTTTTTGCTGTAGCAAAAATAAATGTTATTAATATTTTCGGGGGGGGGGGGAATATCTGTTTTTCAATGAAAAATTGTTTTGAAGTATTTCAACTAATCTGAGTCTTGCTGAAGTAAAAAAATGAGTGTTATTAATATTTTCAGGAAAAAAATCTGGGTTTCAATTAAAAATGGTTTTGAACTACTTCAACTGGTCTGACTGGTATGTGAATGCTGCTCTGCTTTCTTTGCATCAATGAAGCAGCAAAAGTTGAGCCCAGACCTTAAGGCCATGGTGTAGTAACTGGTGTATTCCCTGGACATGCACACAACCCCCAACTCACAGGCTCACAGGATATTAGGGGTTGGAAGGGACCTCTGAAGACCATTGAGTCCAACTCCCCTGCCAGAGCAGGATGATAGAATCCAGCACAGGTCACACAGGAGCACATCCAGAAGGGTCTTGAAATTCTCCAGAGGAGAAGACTCCACAGCCTGTTCCAGTGCTCTGTGACCCAGTGAAGAAGTTCTTCCTCATGTTGAGGTGGAACCTCCTGAGCTGTAGCTTATATCCATTGCCCCTTGTCCTATCCCAGGGTGAAAGTAAGCAGAGCCTGTCCCCTCCCTCTTGACCCCCAGTCAGGTATTTATAAACATTTATTAAATCCCCCCTCAGGCTTCTAACCAGCCCCAAGCCTCTCAGCCTCTCCTCAGAGGGCAGTGCCCCAGTCCCAGACACAGACACTAAACAATGCAGAACAACTTCCCTACTGAATAAAAGATAATGTATATAAGGCAAATCTTTAGAATATGGATCAATGCTTCCAACTGAATATTCATACTCATTCAGTGACTACCACACATCACCTCCAGTGAATAAGGGAGAGCTTCCACACCAATATGTGCTCAAGCCCATCAAGACCACATAGAATCATAGAATCAATAAGGTTGGAAAAGACCTCAAGGATCATCAAGTCCAACCTGTCACCCAAGATCTCATGACTACTAAACTATGGCACCAAGTGCCATGTCCAGTCCCCTCTTGAACACTTCCAGGGATGGTGACTCCACCACCTCCCTGGGCAGCACATTCCAATTGCTAACAACTCTCTCTGTGAAGAACTTTCTCCTCGCATCCAGCCTAAACTTCCCTGGTGCAGTTTGAGATTGTGTCCTCTTGTTCTGGTGCTGGTTGCCTGGGAGAAGAGACCAACCCCCACCTGGCTACAACCTCCCTTCAGGCAGTTGTAGACAGCAATAAGGTCTCCCCTGAGCCTCCTCTTCTCCAGGCTAAACAACCCCAGCTCCCTCAGCCTCTCCTCACAGGGCTGTGTTCAAGGCCTCTCCCCAGCCTTGTTGCCCTTCTCTGGCCACGTTCAAGTGTCTCAATGTCCTTCTTAAATTGAGGGGCCCAGAATTGGACAGAGTACTCAAGGTGTGGCCCAACCAGTGCTGAGTACAGGGGCACAATGACTTCCCTGTTCCTGCTGACATCTTTGTGATCTTCATCTATTAGGAAAACTTATGACTGCATGAATTTTCAGAGAGTCCAAATACAGAGCACTTGGTCTTGTAGCTTTAAAGTTCTTTCATTTAGAGTTGGTTGGGTTGTGGGTTGTGTGGTGGGTTGTTTTTTTTTTTGTCAGTGAATATGTATACATAGTTTTCACAGGAAATACAGGATATAAGGGACAGTAAGTATGCTTCAGCATATGGTGAAACCATATGGTTGGCTGCTTTTCTGCCTCTACCACTTTTATTTATTTATTTTAAATTATGTGATCTGCATTATTAGTTGAGACCTCTTTAATTTACATGGATATAAATATGATAAATGATGGTTAATTTTTAAAACAGGGTTTTTTATTATTATTGAGGGCTTAAGGACTGTGCACAGAACACAGGGGGGGGCAAAATAAAAAAGGCCAGAATTTTCTACTTGTGTAAATGAACAAAGCACTATCAGTCCTTCAGACCAAAGGACTACAATTTCTGTCATGCAGAAATCTTTGATTTGCTGTGCAGGCTCTGAATCTGGATTCCTCCCAGTATATTGTGCATGATTCTGCAAGAGTTAAAAAAAAAACCCAGAAAGCAGTGAGTATACAAGTCTGGGAAATCTTGGTTTCTTGATTCCTTGTCCAGTAAGTCACTGTGGTGGTTTAAGCTTTAACTGGGAGCTAAGAGCTCAGATGGGGGGCAAGGCTGAGAATCTCTCCCCCACTCCCCCTTCCTCCCTCCCAGCAGAGAGGGAAAAAAAAGGAAAGGAGCAAATCCACCAAACAATGATTTGGAGTCAGCTTGGAAGTAAAGAGGTAAAGAGTTTTCTTTAAACAAAATAAAACAAATACATATATATATCTCAATAACAGGTAAGGTTCACAAGGGCAAGGAACAAGGATGGATGGGAGAGGGACAAAGAGGAAGAATACAAAACCAGTCTCTCTCTGAAGAGGCACAGAGGGCAGCAGGGAGAAGGATCAGGCCTGACCATGTGGCAGAGGAGCAGGAAGGCAGCTGCAGTAGCTCTCATCCAGGAGAGGCAGGAGCCAAAAGGGGGTCTAACGACTGAGATGTCCTGCTTTTTATGCCCTAGCTGGGCAGGGAGGAGGGAGTGGAACAGACTCAGTTTCCCAGGGGTGAAAACACCCTGCAGGGAGGGCAAAGCACCCACAAGCTTTCCCCCCTGTTTTGTTTCTTTTCAGAATGGGCATTAACCCACCACAGTCAGCAAAGAGTGAAGAAGCCCAGAAATCCATCTACATGCTGCTGAGGAGTCTGGAAAGGGAGGCAGGAGGAAAAGGTAAAATGGTAATTTCAGGGGAACCAACATATTTCTATTTAATTGGCATGACTTCATCTAAAACATTCCCATCATAAGGTGTGAGAACAGCGAAGCAGTAGAAATCTTTCCCTATTTTTTCCAAGCTATTTCAAATTCAACTACAAACACACTACAAAACAAGGAACCGTCAGATGGCAAAGAATTACAGAACATATTATGCTAAGTGCCATTATTTGCTATTCCATAACAAATAATCTTGTTAGATCACAGTCCAGTTGCTCACACTGATGGTGTCAACCATCTCAAACTACTCTCTATCTTGATTCAGTTTTTCCATTGTTTCTTTGCTGAAAGGCCAGGGACTTTATTGAACAGGGAAATCTCCCCCATGCTTTTTGATCAGAGACTTTCTGGCTGTCATTGCCTTTTCTGTAGGAAAGAGGTGACAGTTCCCATTTGGATTGCTACCTAAGGAGATCACATGCCTGGTCTGAAATCCTTACTTCAGCACAGACTTCTAATGTGAGCTTAAATATGTCACTTTGCCTTTTTTGCACCTCAGTTCCTTAACAGCAGCAAAGGAATCAGAGCACTTCCCCACCCCTGAGGGCTAGACTGTGGGGTGCTCCAAGGCCACGGGGACATGTAAGTAGCTCAGCCAGATGTAAGACTTTGATCTCCAGAGTTATCAATCCAGCATTTCAAAAGCACTTAATTCACAATGGGTGATTTAATATTTTCAAGAAACAGTTCACTTTTTTCCTTTCTTTTTTTTTTTAAATAGAAGTTTTATCATTACTTCTTTTAAACAGCTTACATAATCCCACAGACAAGTTTCAGGACTCGATCTCATTATCTGGCTTTTACTGTAAACTCTCTGGGTTTGGTGCAACAGGCAGTTTGACCAAGAGGCATTACATCTATGCTGGCAGCAGGTCTGGGGATGTTGATATGCCAGGCAGGAGGCAGGTGATTTTTCTGGAGACTTTGCTCACTTTCTCTAAGGGAAAATATGAAATAAAAAAAGTATAGAATGACCTTGCACTAATAAGCCTCTGCCTCGAGACACTGATTAAACGTGGTAAAGCAAGGGCTGGTTTATGAGTAATATCAGCTAAGGCACTAATGAAAGTATCCCATTAAAGAAATGTATAACTTAAGGACTTGTCTACTCTGAGAAATTTGGTCACTGCTGTTGCTGCATTAATGTGGTCTGAAGCACAAACAGGGAGGTGTATGCAGGTATTGCAGCTGCCTCCTGTTTCCAACAAAACTAATCAGCCAGAGGTCATGCACACTTTACCAGGAGTGAACTCTGCATTTGAGAACTGCATTTTGAAGCTAGTTCTAGTTCAAGGACTTCATTGTTCACCAATGTAGCTTCAATACTGCTGCCAAATAGCATGACTCACACACTATGACTTTGAATCATAGAATTGTTAGGGTTGGAAGGGACTTCAAGGTTCATCTAGTTCCAAACCTCACACTACATCAGGTTGCCCAGAGCCACATCCAGCCTGGCCTTAAAAACCTCCAGGGATGAGACTTCCACCACCTCCCTGGGCAACCTGTTCCAGTGTCTCACCACCCTCATGGGGAAAAATTTCTTTCTAACATCCAATCTGAATCTATCCACTTCTAGTTTGGATCCATTCCCCCCAGTCCTATCACTCCGTGACACCCTAAAAAGTCCCTCCCCAGCTTTCTTGTAGCCCCCTTCAAATACTGGAAGGCCACAATTAGGTGTCCTCAGAATCTTCTCTTCTCCAAACTGAACAGCCCCAACTCTCTCAGTCTATCCTCATAGGAGAGGAGCTTCATCCCTCTAATGTCCTTGTGGCCCTTCTCTGGACATGATTCAGCACCTCCAGATCCTTCCTGTAATAGTGGCTCCAGAACTGCATGCAGTACTCCAGGTGGGGTCTCACCAGAAGTGGTGACCTGAACTGGTTATTCTTATAGTCAGGAATACTAGAGGGAAGGATCCCTTTGAAAAAGTGTGCACCAGTCTGGATCAGAAATAAGTTGTTCCTGTGTTTTCTTCATTAAGGCTATTCTAAAGCAAATTAACTTCCCCCATTCCATTTGAAAATTTCCAAAGCAAAATAGTCTTGGCTACCACTTGGCACAGCAGGTGGGATGGGTCCAGGCCATGCTAGGGTTACTGTGCAATGTGCAAACCAGATGCTGTGCACACATTCAGTAGCTCTGATACATCCAGTACCAAAGATACTACCTCTACACTGGGAAATTCTGCCAGCTTGTGGGCAACCAGCAAGACAGCAGTGAAATAGGTTTGGCTGCAGAAACACAACTTGAATGGCAATAAAATTTGGAGAAGAAATCTTATGAAGAGCAACTGAAGGATCTGGGGCTGTTTAGTCTGGAAAAGAGGATGCTGAGGGGAGACCTCTTTGCCCTCTACAACTACCTGAAAGGAGGTTGTAGAGAGGCTGGTGCTGGTCTCTTCTCACTGGTAATTAGCGATAGAACAAGAAGGAAGGGCCTCAAACTGCAACAGGGTTTAGACTGGACATTAGGAATATATTTTCCCAGCAAGAGTGGTCAGGCATTGGAATGTGCTGCCCAGGGAGGTGGTGGAGTCACCAACCCTGGAGGTGTTTAAAGGTGGTTTGGATGTGGTACTCAGGGACATGGCTCAGGGGTGAACCTTGTAGAGCAGGGTTCTGGGTTGGACTTGGTTATCCTGCAGGTCTTTTCCAACCTGAATAGGTCTGTGATTCTGTGATACTTGTCCATGAGACTAAGACCTCAAGACATGGAAAGTACTGTTCCTTTGAGGCTCAGTGACACCATTTTAAATTGTAGCATTTCAGTTATGCACTTAAATCTCTCAGTGCATAAGAAGTGAAAAAAAAACCCCAAACTATAATGTATTTTCATATGTCCATAAAATTAGAAGTGTTTGACTTGGGAAACAACTTCTTTCCATGGTTTTCATATGTTTGTGAATCTTTTGTTTAATTTAAAAAAACAAATGTTGGTGGGAAACTCCAAACACAACAGAGCTTGACCAATGCCTCTAAAAATGGATACACCACAACAGTACACCAAAAGAGAAACAAAATAGAACTAATAAATGTAACAGTGATCTCGGAAATACTTTAGGTCATTTATGTTCTGACCTGTTCCTTCTCCATGGGAAATGCTTAAAAGAATTGCTATAATGAACAAATAACCTTTTATAGTCCAATATATATTAACACTTGAGCACTCACAAGGTTCAACAAGAGCAAGTGAAGGGTCCTGCACCTGGGTTGGGACAATCCTCACTATCAATGCATACTGGGGGTTCAGGTGTTAGAAAGCAGCCATACAGAAAAGGACTTGGGGGGTGGGGGGGCTGATGCATGAGAAACTGGACATGAGCAGGCAGTGTGAGCTTGCAGCCCAGAAGGCCAGTGGCAGCCTGGGCTGCATCCAAAGCAGCATTGGCATCAGATCCAGAGAGGTGATTCTGCCACTTGACTCTGCTCTGGTGAGACCTCACCTGGAGTACTGTGTCCAGGTCTGGAGCCCTCAATACAGGAAGGATACGGACCTGATGGAGCAGGTCCAGAGGAGGGCCACAAAAGTGATCAGGGAGTTGGAGCACCTCTGCTACAAGAACAGGCTGAGGGAGCTGGGGGTGTTCAGCCTGGAGAAGAGAAGGCTACAGGGAGACCTAATAGTGATCTTCCAGTACCTAAAGGGGGCCTGCAAGAAGGTTGGGGAGAGACGGTTTAAAAGGGCTGTAGTGACAGGACCAGGGGCAATGGCTTCAAACTAGAGCAGAGCAGATTTAGATTGGATGTTAGGAACAACTTCTTTACAATGAGGGTGGTGGAACACTGGAACAGGTTGCCCAAGGAGGTGGTTGAGGCTGCATCCCTGGAGATAGTCAAGGTGAGGCTCTACAGGGCTCTGGGCAACCTGATCTAGTTGAGGATGCCCCTGCTGACTGCAGAGGGGGTTGGACTGGATGACCTTGGGAGGCCTTTTCCAACCCAGACCATTCTTTGATACTATGAAGATTATGAACTGGCTATTTCTCATCCCTTAAAGGTTTAACCATAAACATCTTAAAAGTACGTTTGGAGGAGGAGGGTAAGAAAACAAACATTGGTTGCAGGGGTGGTGGGAAATAAAAGAAGAAATAGGTGCATTAAGCTATTTTAAAAGAAACTTGATTTTCTATTCAGCAGAGTTCATATATTAATTCCTTTTATGAGGGAAACATTGATGTTATCTATCCTCTGCTACAAAATATTAAAGCCATTTTTAAAGTGACCTGAGACACACAGTAGAGTGGAAAGGCATCTATTTTAAAAAGTAAATGGAAAGCAAAGAAGAGGTCTCTGTATAATTCTGACTCTTACCAATGGTTTGGGCAAATCTTTTCAAAGAGAGCAATGAAAGAATCTGCAGTTGCTGAGATTTTCTACATTCAGTTGCAGTACCTGGAAAAATGGCTACAGTAGAAGAGTATCTAAAAGGAAAGAAAATCAAATTTATTTTCTGACACAAGGACTCTTTTTGCTACTGGCCATAAAAGTTAAAGCAAAGCTTCAACATAATAGCAGGAGACACAAACAGCTGCTATATTTCAGGCCAGTCCTACAAACTGCAATCAGCTGTTTCCCTACAACCGTGTAAAACAAACTCCAGAATGTGGATTTTCTGTGTTCAGATTTGATTTGCAGACACTTCCTCGTGCTCTACTACTTGTGCAGGGGAAAAAACATTAGCTCCCCTTCTTGTTAACAGTCCTTCACAAGGTATGACTTCATGTTTGTATTTCAAGAAGAGATAAATTATCAGATAAATCAGCACTCTCTACATGCACCCCTAGGTCACGATGAAAGGTACCTTTCCACCATGAAACACTTATTCATATAGCAGCCACTGTAAACACACCACATCAGCCCCTCAGTGTCACTGAACCAACAGGATCCATACCTTGGAGGACAGGCATATTGTTGGGTTTACCTCATAGTTTCCCCTTTACCTTATAGTCAGCCCCTTTGGTGAGTGGCAAAGCTTGTATCAGTAGGACCGAGATGGGTGAAAGGGCAAAGAAAAACACTCCAGGGGCTCAACACCAAAGCTGAGCCTCCAAATCTCCAAACAGAAATCAAATGCCAACGAGTTTGAAAAGCTTCAGCTGCTTATAGCTCCTAGTGGGCTCCTCCAAGGGCACCTGCATCTCTTCACAGAACTCAGCTTTCATAGACTAGAATAGAATTAACTGGGTTGGAAGAGACCTTTGAGATCATCGAGTCCAACCTATCATCCAATACCATCTAATCAACTAAACCATGGCACCAAGCACCCCATCCAGTCTCTTCCTAGACACCTTCAGTGATGGTGACTCCACCACCTCCCTGGGCAGCACATTCCAATGGGCAATCTCTCTTTCTGGGAAGAACTTCTTTCTAACATCCAACCTAAACCTCCCCTGGTGCAGCTTGAGATTGTGTCCTCTTGTTCTAGTGCTGTGTAATGGGTTGGGGCAGGTCCCCTCCCCACCACAGGCAGAAATAACGACTCAGGCAAACGGATTGCAAAAGTGATGAAAGTTTAAATAGAAAGCAGTGAATGTTACAGAAAACCCAAAGCGCAGTGACAAAGAAAGATCCCATCCCCACCTGAGGGTGCATGCAAAACCCCCAGGGCTCCTTCTTCCCCCTCCCTCTGCTGGGCTAGTCTCAGCTGGCCAGGCCTGAGACTGCCCATCCCCCTGTGGCCTTGGGCCCATTCAGGCCCATGGCCGGGAGATCTCTCCCCCAGTTACCAAGTCTCGGAGAGGGAAGGAAAGAGGAAGTGCCAGACTCCGCACTGGATCTTATAGTGGTGCAAAGAATTATGGTAGGAAATACACAATTTCCTGTGTCCATCCCTCTGGGCTGGACTTCTGGACACAGGAAGTGAATGCACCAGGGGGGCACCCAGCTCAAACTACAACATGCTGGTTGCCTGGGAGAAGAGACAACCCCCACCTGGCTACAACTTCCCTTCAGGTAGTTATAGACAGCAAGAAGGTCTGCCCTGAGCCTCCTCTTCTCCAGGCTAAACAACCCCAGCTCCCTCAGCCTCTCCTCACAGGGCTGTGCTCCAAACCCCTCCCCAGCTTTGTTGCCCTCCTCTGGACACATTCCAGCATTTCAACATCTTTCCTAACCTGAGGGGCCCAGAACTGGACACAGGACTCAAGGTGTGGCCTAACCAATGCTGAGTACAGGGGAAGAATGACCTCCCTGCTCCTGCTGGCCACACTATTTCTGATGCAGGCCAGGATGCCATTGGCCTTCTTGGCCACCTGGGCACACTGCAGGCTCATGTCCATCCTACTATCAACCAGTACCCCCAGGTCCCTTTCTGCCTGGCTGCTCTCCAGCCACTCTGACCCCAGCCTGTAGCACTGCATGGGGTTGTTGTGGCCAATGTGTAGAACCTGGCACTTAGATGTGTCCAATCTCATGTCCTTGGACTCTGCCCATCTGTCCAGCCTGGCAAGGTCCCTCTGCAGAGCTCTCCTACCCTCTAACAGATCAACTCCTGCCCCAAGCTTAGTGTCGTCTGCAAACTTACTGATGATGGACTCATCCAGGTCATCAATAAAGATACTAAAGAGAATGGGGCCCAGCACTGATCCCTGGGGATCAGTGAAAAGCTTCAGCTGCTTATGGCTCCTGGTGGGCTCCTCCAAGGGTGCCTGCATCTCTTCACAGAACTCAGATTTCATACATAGCCCTAAAATCTAAGAGAAATTAATTTTCCCATCCCAATACAGGCTGCCTGGTCAGAAATCCCACCTAGACAACTTGTAACAACAGGAAGGAGAAACCTTTGTCCACATCACACTAGCTGTCAGCTGAGGGATCAAAAGATTCAGGCAGACAAGGAGGGAGCAGAGGTGATGCAGCCTTGGGTACATCACAGAAATGCAAAGCTGCAGTAGTGGTTCACTATATGTCTGTTGTTCTCACAACCTGCTGCAAGGAGCAGTTCCATTCCTCTGGCAAATAGCACAAAGTGGCCCACACACTATTCATGCCAGTACCATTCATAGTGCTCTGCTCACATGCACAGTTGAAGGGATCTGGATGCATTCCTGTGCAGACTACCCTAAGTGATCCTGCTCTTGCAGGGTGGGTTGAACTTGATGATCTCTGGAGGTTCCTTCCAACCTCTAATGTACTGTGGTACTGTGATACTGTCTCAGACACTAAATCACAGTAACTGACAATTCATTCTCATATTTCCTCTGGAGAGAGATCTAGGTGATCCAGCCTGCATCTCAGGAACAATCGTGTGTGATGCCCAGAGAAGTTTTAGAGGCTTCAACCCTGAAAGTGTTCAAATCCATGTTGGATGGGGCTTTGAGCAACCTGGTCTAGTAGGAGGTGTCCCTGCTCATGGCAGGTGGGCTGAACTGGATGATCTTAAAGGTCTTTTCCAATCCAAACCATTCCAAACCATTCAATATGGACAATCAGGGGATCAGAGTTAGAGTGAAAGGTTGTTATATGAACAGGCAGCATTCTTCTGCACTCTTCAGGCAGCACTCTTCAGGCAGCACTCTTCTGCTGTGGTCAAGAAGTCTCACTGATGACATGTGCTCTGCTTCAGTGGACCTGCACCCCATTGCAGGAGCTAATTTGAAAATCCAGAAGATAATTGCTGATATGGTAACTGATAAAAATACCAATTAGCAATTCTCAACATGTGAAAAATCTGTGTATTAACACAACACACCTAATCCCAGCAGGTTATCAGTCCTTGTAGAAGAATCTACAGCTCCAGCAGGTAATTCTTAGGGTTACACAAAGTATCAATATTTGAAAACCACTGACTAAATCTGATTTGAGCTGCCAAGCCTTTTGAAACTCTTCTCCCTACACTGCAGCTAAATACAACAGATTAAAAAGAACGCCTTTTAAATATACCCCCTCCACAGATAAAAACTCAGGAGCTCTTGGTGTAAACAACAAAATTCCTCTCTGTCTTCAGGAGAAAAATCACAGCCTCACAGTTTCTGGCATGCTTCAGGATGTTTGGACAGCCTGCGTTTTGCATAGATGAACGTCTCTAAGAGGATGCATACGCAGGGGGTATGTGTACGCTTGGGAAAGTGGTGGTAGTTACACTGTTTCAGGAATGTTTCCTGATGTCTTCTTGTTGTGGTTTATAATTTATTGTCTGTATTTAGCTAACAGGACCTAGAAGCCTCTGAGTCTTTGATGCTACAAATAAAAAATTATGGTATGTTTTTCATGCTTTTCATTTTGATAGTTCAGTATATCGGAGACTCTGTTGAAGATTGATTCATTACTGAGAACAGCGAACTCCAGCATCCACAATGAACATCCTGCACTTTATTGAGACTCCCATTTGGGCAGAAAAGTCCCTGAGAGACCCTGAAGAGCACTGAAGGGAGAAAGGACCTGGGGGTCCTACTGAATGGAAGGCTGACCGTGAGCCACCAATGTGCTCGTGGCCAAGAAGGCCAATGCCATTCTGGGGTGGATTAGAAGGGCTGTGGTTAGTAGGTCGAGAGAGGTTCTTCTCCCCCTCTACTCTGCCCTGGAGAGGCCACATCTGGAATATTGTGTCCAGTTCTGGGGCCCTCAGTTCAAGAAGGACCTCAGGGAACTGCCTGAGAGAGTCCAGCACAGAGCCACAGAAATGATGCAGGCAGTAGAACATCTTCCTTACGAGGACAGACCGAGGGAGCTGAGGGCTCTTTAGCTTGGAGAGGAGGAGACTGAAAGGTGACCTCATTCATGTTTATGAAGATGTGCAGGGTGAGTGCCCAGAGGATGGAGCCAGGCTCTGCTGGGTGATGCCCAATGACAGCACAAGAGGCAACGGTGGAAGCTGAGGCATAGGATGCTCCATGGACATATGAGGAAGCATTTTTCCCCTGTGAAAATGACAGAACACTGGAACAGGCTGCCCAGGGTGGGTTGTGGACTCTCCCTCTCTGGAGATATCCAAAACCAATCTGGATGCATTCCTGTGTGATCTGCTCTAGGTGATCCTGCTCTAGCAGAGAGATTGGACTGGGTGATCTTTCAAGGTCCCTTTCATCCCCTAACAGTCTGTGATTCTGTGATTTTATAATTCCATGTAATGAAATCAGTTCTGTTAACAAGCACAGCAATTATCATTGTATTTGAAAACAAGAAATGCTGTAGCTTTGCTGCTAGCTGAACTGCAGCCACTTCTGCAGAGGGAATGGGGGTTTTGTTTCAAAAGAAGGGAGAATGCAAAAGGGAGTGGCAGAACCATGATCTCTTACCATTTTGTTTCACCTAAAATGAAAATGCTCTGTGCAGGCAGAAGTAAGTGACAGTCCCCATGCTCCAGCCCTTAATTTCTGTCTTAATGGTACACAAGGAGTTAAAAAAATATGGAGAAAATGCCACATTATTCAATTTTGTAATACATTTCTGCAGGCAATGTTCAGTAGCTCAGTTCAACCACTGGCCCCACTGGAGAGTTTTAGTGCACTGAAGATTAAGATTAAATTCAGAAATAGCAAAGCCAAATTTTCTAGTTTTCCAAGGGGCAGGAGGAGGATTATATATCCCTCTTACATGTACCAAATAAGTTTCCATTATTCAAGAGTTGTTCCATAGATCAGTCACAAAGACAAGTGTGCTTTTCCTGCAGTAAGCTTGAACGCTACCTTCATGACACAATGAGGTTTTGATAAACAGAAGCCTTTTAAGCAACATTATAGAAGTAACCATTTTTCCTTCACGTGCTTTCAAAGCAGCACTGGCATTTTCAAAATGGCACATGTGAATTACACACCAATCTAATGATCATCCAGCACATTGGAAATCCACTCCTAAATGGCTTCTATTGTGGAAAGGTTGCCAATTTACATGTCAGAGTAAGGAGGCCTGAATAGAGGGAAAGTCTGAATATCCTCACTTACACCAGTTTAATTCCACAGACTTCATGGAAATTGTTCCTGATTTGTGCCACTGGAAATGAAAAGAGTAACAGACATGAAGCATTGTAATGAATGATGATGCATTGGTGATCAAAATAGAGGAGTCTTCCATCAAAGAACAGTGTGCATTACTAAGCTCATTTTGCTCTACTTAATGACTCCATTCTAGGAATAAGAATAGTCACAAGCCAGAGAGATAAGATCAGTTCAAAAATACACAAAATATGAACATATAGAGACAAGAAAAAAAGGAAAGGAAAAAACCCCAGAGAATAAAGAGTTAGTATTTTTTGCTCTCCATCCAGAGCTCTCCACACAATTTCCCATCTTGAATTATGTCAACCTCCTCACATTCCTTTAAAGAAAGCATTATTTCAGTTTGGAGATAATGAGGAGGCAAGATGTAAAGATTAAGGACATAATTTTCAGGATCGCATAAATTATTTGGGAGCCTCAGTTCCTAAAATATATTGAAAGAACCAGAACTTCAGAAGGGCATTACATAGAAAAAATAAAAATGCCAGCAAATGAATAGGAACTATGATCATCCCTGGCTCTGAAAGATCTGGCTCACAATTCTCCTACGGAGCATTAGTGATACAACCAGGGGGAATGGCCTCAAGCTGCAAAGGAGTAGGTTTAGACTGGACATGAGGAAAAAAATTTTCCCATCAAGAGTGGTCAGGAACTGGAATGTGCTGCTCAGGGAGGTGGTGGAGTCACCAACCCTGGATGTGTTTAAAGGTGGTTTGGATGTGGTACTCAGGGATATGGTTTAGGGGTGACCCTTGTAGAGTAGGGTTCTAGGTTGGACTTGATGATCCTGAGGGTCTTTTCCAACCTGAATGTTTCTGTGATTCGGTGATTCTGAGCACCTCCAACTTCTGTGGATACTTCTGGAAACATTAATTAGATCCAAACAAGCTGCACCAGAACCAGGAGAAAAGCTGGATCTTTGATTCAGTCTTGCATATCACAAGGCTTTTTATCATGCTTGTTCAAGTTCAGGGCCATTTTCTAATTTGATGGAGAGTTATCACACGGGTACAAACCTTCTCAGCAAGAGCAGTTGATCAGTACATGATAAACTAGTTGCACATTCATTCAGTTAGCGATTGTCTCCTCCAGGAGAGTAAGGTAAGTTTAGGTGAGTTCATGATAAGCTCATGATATCAACATGTAGAATCATAGAATTGTTAGGGTTGGAAGGGACCTCAAGAATCATGTAGTTCCACCCCCCTGCCATGGGCAGGGACACCTCACACTACATCAGGTTGCTCAGAGACACATCCAGCCTGGCCTTAAAAGCCTCCAGGCAGGAGGCTTCTACCACCTCCCTGGGCAACCTATTCCAGTGTCTCACCACCCTCATGGTGAAAAACTTCTTCCTAACATCCAATCTGAATCTACCCATTTCTAGTTTTGTTCCATTCCCCTTCATCCTTTCACTACCTGATATCCTAAAAGGTCCCTCCCCAGCTTTCTTGTAGCCCCCTTCAGATACTGGAAGGCCACAATAAGGTCACCTTGGAGCCTTCTCTTCTCCAGACTGAACAGCCTCAACTCTCTCAGTCTGTCTCCATAGGAGAGGAGCTCCAACTCTCTGATTATCCTCCTGCCCTTCTCTGGACATGTTCCAGCACCTCCAGATCCTTCCTGTAATAGGGACTCCAGAACTGGACACAGTACTCCAGGTGGGGTCTCACCTAATACGTATCAGTTACTCACTGCAACAAGCAAATCTTCCTAGTATGCAGAAATAAAGGACTGCACAAAGCCTCTGAGCAGTGCCAGGAACAACCATGGAACTCATTTGCCTCGCCCTGCATTCATTTAGCTGTAAAACTCTGCTGCCTCTAACGCCACAGGGCTCTCAAGCAGCCTCCAGAAACACATGACACTATGGGGTTAACGGACTCAGTTGCCAAGACTCAGCAGCCAAATAAAGATGGGTGTCAGATCTCTATATATAATCTCCTGTACATCCGGAGCTGGGAAATGGAATCTGTGCAAATGAAGGAGATAAAACTTAACCGAAGTATGCCCTCAACGTTAAGAGCCTCAATCAAGACAATAATACTTCCATTTCGTAACTACAGCATTTGCTTTACTTTAGCACCTGTTTATTAAAGCTCCTTGCTTCTCCTATTCTGGAATGGAAACCAGCCAGGTTTTTTTATTTTTTTTTTTTTTATTTTTTTTTTTAAGTGGTGGCAAAGGGTTTTTCATCACTCAGGGGCTCTAGGTGTGGAGGAAGAGAAATACATTGATTGCACAGCTCATTTTCTTTATTCATTCGGTATTTTGATGTGCTAAAAGCGTACCTCCAAACATTAGGGCCTGAAACACGGCCAGCTCTCAGGATGTTATAAATAAATAGATAGATAGATAGACAGATAGATAGACAGATAGAGAGATAGTGAGATAGATAGATAGATAGATAGATAGATAGATAGATACAACCTGCATCTGATAGAAGACTAGGATAGAATAGAATAGAATAGAATAGAATAGAATAGAATAGAATAGAATAGAATAGAATAGAATAGAATAGAATAGACCAGGTTGGAAAAGACCTTCAAGACCATTGAGTCCAACCTATCACCCAACAACATCTAATCAACTAAACCATGGCACCAAGCATCTCATCCAATCTTCTTAAACACCTCCAGTGATGGTGACTCAGCCACCTCCCTGGGCAGCACATTCCAATGTCCATTCTCTCTTTCTGTGAAGAATTTCTTCCTAACATCCAGCCTAAAATTTCCCTGGCACAGCTTGAGACTGTGTCCTCTTGTTCTGCTGCTGGCTACACATGGCTACAACCTCCCTTCAGGTAGTTGTGGAGCAATAATGCTTCCTCTGAGCCTCTTCTTCTCCAGGCTAAGCAACCCCAACTCCCTCAGCCTCTCCTCACAGGGTTGTGCTCCAAACCCCTCCCCAGCCTTGTTACCCTTCTCTGAACACATTCCAGCAACTCAGCATCTTTCCTAAACTGAGTGGCCCAGAACTGGTCACAGGACTCAAGGTGTGGCCTAACCAATGCTGAGTACAGGGGAAGAATGACCTCCCTGCTCCTGCTGGCCATGCTGTTCCTGATACAGGCCAGGATGCCATTGGCCTTCTTGGCCACCTGGGCACACTGCTGGTTCATGTTCAGCCTACTATCAACCAGTACCCCTAGGTCCCTTTCTGTCTGGCTGCTCTCCAGCCACTCTGACCCCAGCCTGCAGCACTGCATGGGGTTGTTGCGGCCAATGTGTAGAACCTGGTGCTTAGATGTGTTCAATCTCATGCCCTTGGACTCTGCCCATCTGTCCAGCCTGGCAAGGTCCCTCTGCAGAGCTCTCCTACCCTCTAACAGATCAACTCCTGCCCCCAGCTTGGTGTCATCTGCAAGGTTACTGTTAAATCTTATTCTTTGAGTCTTTCAAAACTATGCTGAACAACACACTGGAAGATATTACAGTGAACAGGAATAATTCTTTGCTGGCAGGGAGATGAACTAGGTAAATGAATCAGTCTTTCCTGTATCTCATTTCTCTGATGACAAGGCAAGAACGTTCTGACCAAGTGATTTGCATTGATTTACAAGTATAATTTATAAATCTGTGGGGTCATACATCAGGATTTCAAATTAGTTTATATAATGTGTATAAATACATTTTATTTGTTGATGCATAGCAAGTGAGGGTATAAATCTGATGTGAACACAAGTTTAGCTAATTTTCATAGTTTAAAGTGACTATCACTCACGTACAAATGGGTAGCAGAGGACTACAGTGCAGGCTTTGCTCTGTTCTTTAGCACAGGCTTAAACTTGCAAACTACATTTTAATCGTTTTGCTGTCTTCTGAGATACTTCCCCTTGAGGGAATACTTCCCCGCTTGGTACTTCCCTGCTGAGGGAGCTGGGGGTCCTTAGCCTGGAGAAGAGGAGGCTCAGGGGAGACCTTATTGCTCTCTACAACTACCTGAAGGGAGGTTGTAGCCAGGTGGGGGTTGGTCTCTTCTCCCAGGCAACCAGCACCAGAACAAGAGGACACAGTCTCAAGATGCACCAGGGGAGGTTCAGACTGGGTGTTAGGAGGAGATTCTACACAGAGAGAGTGATTGCCCATTGGAGTGGGCTGCCTGAGGCGGTGGTGGAGTCACCTTCATTGGAGGTGTTTAGGAGGAGACTTGATGGGGTGCTTGGTGCCATGGTTTAGTTGATTAGATGGTGTTGGATGATAGGTTGGATGCGATGATCTCGAAGGTCTCTTCCAACCTGGTCTATTCTATTCTATTCTATTCTATTCTATTCTATTCTATTCTATTCTATTCTATTCTATTCTATTCTACTCTACTCTATTCTATTCTACTCTATTCTATTGATTGCCTTCTTACTCTAAGATTCTCAACTATAAAAAAAGAAGTTCTTCCCCATGAGGGTGGTGAGACACTGGAACAGGTTGCTCAGGGAGGTGGTGGAAACCCCATCCCTGGAAGTTTTTAGGGTCTGGCTGGATGTGGCTCTGAGCAACCTGATCTAGTGTGGAGGGGGGTGGGAACTGGATGATCCTTGAGGTCCCTTCCAACCCTAACAATTCTATGATTCTATCATGCAACTAAAGCATGCTTCAGCTTAGTTCACCATCTTCAATAAATTGAGCTAGTTTTCCACATCTTGGTTCCAATTAAATCAATAAGAGTTTTCCTATTGGATTCAAGAATTCAAGGACTTCATCCTTGGCCTTCCTACACATAAAACTTTTTATTTTTTCAAGACTAAAGTGACATACAACAGCTCTGTGCAGCAAGCACATAGCAGATCCTTATATGGGTTGAGCAGAAAGCTTCTCAGCCAGTGCACATCCTGTTTCCTTGTGAACAGGTTCAGAATGTTTATAAAACAAAATATAGGATGAATTATGTCAAAGAGTCATATAAATTTTCACCACTTATAAATATTTTGGACATCTTTTAGGCAGAAATTAACATTTAGAATGTCTTTAAGCCTATCAAGACAGAGGGAGGCTAGTTTTATGCCAGCTAGCACATAGAAAACTTTTTTATTTTCAGAGTCTGTGATATTTTTTCTTTTTCTTTTTTTTTTTGAATGAAGGGTTCCAATAAAACCAAAATGTCAGTGGACATTTAACAGGAAAGGACCGAAGCCATAAATGTCCAAAGAGCAGCTGGTTCCTGTTTCAGCCTTCATCAGCTGTACCAAGTACCTGACAGTCTTATTGCCTTTCCATTTTACACAAAAGTACAGTAAAAAAAACCACACCAAGTGGTATCTTCTGGAAGCTGTTCCATGTGGAATGTAACTCATACTCTGGGCAGAGTGATGCTTTATTTGAGCAGCAGATAGTGGATCCATAGCTGTACATTTCAAGAGAAATGCAGTTGTGGAAATTAAAGACAGGAAAATTACATGTAGGACCCATCTCCGCTTCAATCCATAACACTTTTTCTACTTGCTTCCATGGGAACTGGAACAGGCCCCTTGGAGAGAAACTCTTGTTCCTTTTAGCTTCTTTTAGCACCAAAAAATATATCTCTAGAGTTGTATTCACTGACTGTAAGCAGGACACTGTCACAGACACTGTTAAAAAGAAAGAGTGATGTAAAGGGTGTAAAGGCTGAGGATGTGCAGGGTGAGTGCCAAGAGGATGGAGCCAGGCTCTGCTCAGTGATGCCCAGTGACAGGACAGGGGGAATGGGTGGAAGTTGAGGCATAAGAAGTTGCAGGGAAATATAAGGAAATTCTTTTCCCCTGTGAGGGTGACAGAACACTGGAACAGGCTGCCCAGGGGGGTTGTGGAGTCTCCCTCCCCAGAGATATTCAATACCCATCTGGATGCATTCCTGTGTGATCTGCTCTAGGTGATCCTGCTCTGGCAGGGGCTTGGACTGGATGATCTTTTGAGGTCCCTTCCAGCCCCTAACATTCTGTGACTCTGTGATTCTCTGATGTATACTTTATTGTTCAGCAACTAGTATTATGAAGTTGTGTTTTAGTGTATAAAATGTCTTAATATATCATATTTTATCTTTTTAATAACTTTTTTTTTTAATTGCAGTATGTTTTTCACCCCTTCTCTTCTCCTTCTCATTTTTCTAAGGGTGTAATGCAGTAAGAGTAAGGACTTGAGCCTGTACCACCATGCACATGCAAGTCTTGCCTGAGATCACAGAATGGTCTGGGTAGGAAGTAATCTCTGAAGGCCATCTATTCCAACCCCCTGTGCAGTAAGCAGGGCCATCCTCAACTAGAGATCAGTAGGTGTTTAAGCCCCATAAACATTTAGACATGCTAGCACCTCCACAGATTTAAACAACCTCCCTCTCTCCCTAAATTCAACACCTGGCAGAATCAAAGCAAGTTGGAGAGAAATGGACCCCACAAATTTTCACCTTTGCACTTTTGCTTGTATCTCATTACTTCTGCTAATTTGGCTGCAAAGAATAAAGTAAACTCTGCATTCCAATGGAATATAAATGACATAATTTAATGTGACTAAGAGATATACAGATGGCATTGCATTTCCTCTGCAGTGTGGAGAGGTCAGACAGCAATTGGCTATAACACAAACTAAGCTAATACAGAGCTACAAGCTGCCAGATCTTGGTCCCGCTTACTAACAGCCTATACTATGTGAAGTAACTCAGCAAGCAGCAACTTTTTCAACTGTGCTTAAGCAAGGGACAATGTTGGGAAATGTCAGCAGCCCAACTTTGCACATCTTAACATTAAATTGGAAATATTCTAAAAGATTTTGGTGATAAAAGGCTCAGAAGGAACAATCTGTTTGTGAAGTGTGCCTGGATCTACAGCCCATATTTTTATTCCTTTAGGAAATCACAAAACCAAGTCTTGAAATGAAAAATAAGATAATTCTACTGTTCACTCTGATACACCCCCCAAAAAGTTTAATACTGATTTATGATGATGGTTTACCTGATTTTTGTCTCCTTTTAAGTGTCCATAATATAACAAGTAACATTGTTCCATGATTACCCAATTTCTACAGTTCCCTTTTTACACCTGATTCTAAGGAAAGTGGACTTAAAAATTCTTCATGCGAAAGGTCTGTACAAGCATGGACTCCATCTACAAAGGATCCTGACTAATGCATTTAACTTCAGAAACACCAAAAGAAGCTTTAAAGCTGCCCCATCCACGTAGCCTCATGACAAGCTATTGAGCAAGGCAAGTCCAAGTAGAATGAAGGGAGTCTGACAATACAGATGACTAAGCTGTACTGCTCTCCCCCAAATCCTTAGCACTGCAATGTGCTAGGATGTACTGAGGAGACTCTATGAAACACAATAATAAAGAAATATTTCCCTTAACAATATAATCGGCAGAGCAAGCCCCTTCGTGCCCAGGAAAGAGTCAGAGACATTTTTGTCCCTCCAGATGTGAGCAGCTGGATTACTCAATATTTGCAAACCAGCTGTTCCAATCTATACCAAATTGGTTACCTATCTTCTACTGATTAGTCATTACTAATCACTTTCTGATCAGTAAAATCCACACATATAGAATCATAGAATCACAGAATCATAGAATTGTTGGGGTTGGAAGGGACCTCAAGGATCAGCTAGTCCCAACCCCCATGGCACAGGCAGGGACACCTCACACTAGATCAGGCTGCTCAGAGACACATCCAGCCAGGCCTTAAACACCCCCAGGGATGAGGCTTCCACCACCTCCCTGGGCAACCTATTTCAGCGTCTCACCACCTTGATGGTGAAGAATTTCTTCCTAACATCCAATCTGAATCTACCCATTTCTGCTTTTCCTCCATTCCCCCTAGTCCTACCACTGCCTGACACCCTAAAAATTCTCTCACCAAAGCATGCAAACAGTGAAAGCATCCTTTACAAGCACTGAGCTCCAAGTATCCCTCTGAAGATGTGATGGAAAGGACATCTGGGTTTGTGACTATGAATGAGTCTCAGTCCACATGAGATTAGCTTTTGGGTCTGACTTGGAAAGAAATTTCCTCTTTAGTGTGCCTATATTTCAGCAGAAGGCTTTCAAAACCAGCTATAGCTGAGACATGGTAATGCCACTGTGATGTCATCCCATATAGTTGTGTTCTCTGTGACTATTCAGCCACCTGAACCCTTTGGAGGCATAGAGTGACAATGTGACCACTCTTGCCAATAACTGATTTTTGCCTTGCACAAATCTCAATGCATATTATATGTTTTTAGATTTCCCAATGCCCAAATCAAAATATTATTGAGAACATAAACTTCTTTTTTTTTTTTTTCAAATAATTGTAGTTCTAGACCAAGTTGCCTTAGAGAAAAATCTCACAAGTTTGCATAAAGCAGAAGACAGTAAAGAGCATGCAGATTAATAACTTTAAAGGCAATGTAATGATTTCCCGGGGCCTGATTCATGCTTTTCGAGCCTCTGGAGTTGTCAAAATTAAAACTGACTGTAAGAAGATGGCACAATCCTAAATGAGTGTGCAATAAAATGATGGATGACAAAGCTGATAAACACAAATTAACAGACAAAGTGAGGAAAAGAAGTGGTAACTATTCCACTACAATGACAGGTTCTAAAAGTAGCTATTACCCTTACAGAGGGAGATCTTGAAGTGACTGTGTGTGCTCAGGAATGACAGTTTAGTGATCAATGCTGGTCAAAACCACAAACTGAATGTCAGGAATGACTGAGACAGGAACACAGATTAAAATGGAAAACATCATCATTCAGACTCGGTGCAACCACATCTTGATTACTGCTTGCAATGCTGTTTCCTTCTGTATCGTGCAGTAGGATCAGATAAGACACAGGGAAGGACACTCATCGTTCCTGAACTTATGAAATAGCTAATTCAGAAGATGAAGGGAGGTTGAATAAATATTGGATGAAATTAAAATGTTTTCTGAAGAAGTGGATTCACAGAGGCACTGCCCAGGGAGGTGGTGGAGTCACCATCACTGGAGGTGTTTAGAAGGAGACTTGATGGGGTTCTTGGTTGCATGGTTTAGTTGATTAGATGGTGTTGGATGATGGGTTGGACACGATGATCTTGAAGGTCTCTTCCAACCTGGTCTATTCTATTCTATTCTATTCTATTCTATTCTATTCTATTCTATTCTATTCTATTCTATTCCACTTGCAACTTTTTACACACAAGTTTGTAAACATTGACAAACACATATCATACCTACAAAGTATTTTACACAAACTGTGTCAAATACTTCCCTAATACTCAGCCAAAACCTATTCTAGAGTTACGCACAATTTACTCATGCCAGGAGTACTTTTCATGCTCCTTTTAAAAAAGGGAAACCTGATTTTCATGGGGAATGGAACAAAAATAGAAATGGGGAGATTCAGATTGGATGTTAGGAAGAAGTTCTTCACCATGAGGGTGGTGAGACACTGGAACAGGTTGCTCAGGCAGGTGGTGGAAGCCTCATCCCTGGAGGTTTTTCACGCCAGGCCGGATACGGCTCTGAGCAACCTGATGTAGTGTGAGGTGTACCTGCCCATGGCAGGGGCATTGGAACTGGATGATGCTCTAGGTCCCTTTCAACCCTAACAATTCTATGATTCTGTGGTTCTATCATAGCTTAGACAGTTTCAGCTCTGAGTAGCAGTTAGAAATAAAAATATATTTTCCAAGTCATTCAGGCAAGACGTGTGGGCAGTGTTACACTCCTGAAGAGTGGGTGGCAGATGAAATTCACAAGCAGAACATATGCTGCTGTCTCTAAAAGCAGTGCCCACTGCCTGCTTTGGTATGCCAGACCAAAGTCCCTTCTGCACCTGGGTTACCAAACTTCATGAAGGCATTCACGAACACACATCAAAGACACAGCTGGAGCAAGGCAGCACCTCAGTCAGCCCTGTGGGCACCAATACTTACACATCTATTAAGAATGTCAGAGGGACAGATTTTCTCCTTGCCTTTCCCTAATCCTATTCACTGCTCAAAGTCTCAAATCAGTACATACCATATAGCAAACATGGGTTTCAGTTCTCTTTTATTCCCCCCAATCTTGTTGGTCATTTAATATAAGATGTCAAGCCTCTGCTCCTTCCAGGGTTTCATTTAGCTACTGTGATCCCCTGGTGCAGCAGCTTCATCTTAAACCAGAAGCTACTCAAGCTAAATGCCAGTCTTCAGTGTTTCAAATTTAGTATCTTTTTTGAGATGTGTGCTCTCAGAGTGCATTAGCTGGCTGCCCTGCTTGATTAGCAATGCTCTTTCTGAGTGGTATATTTACTCCCAGGAGCACTTTATCATTTATCATACTTACATTCATTTCACTCTTATCCCATTTGTGGCAGCTTTCATGGAAAATGTTAGGGGGAAACAAACAAAAAAAAAGAAAATAAAAGAAAACAAGATTAACACTTATTTAGTAGACCTTCAATACCACCTTCAATGCACAAACACACACACACTTCAAATGTGTTCGGTAGCTTCCCTGTGTTTGGCTTTCTAATTTTCTTCGTCAGCGTTCTCTGAAAGCAAATACCAGACAGAGCTGTGAGAAAATATAAAGCTATATAGAAATCTGCATATGACTAGAGAGCCAGAATGAACAATGGAAATTCAGGCCAACCATCTGGTTGAAGACAGTGCTCCATTTCAAAAGGTATCTCTTTGCGAGTCCTGCTGCTGAAGCATAACGTGATTTTGGGTCACAGTAATGCTGACATCCCTGTTGCAGATTGCCAGCATACAGTTGGGTCAGATCTCTGGAATGTAATCTAACTCAGACAGACATTTTCTTTTAATCCTTTGTCTTACAGGAACAATTGACACCATCTGTTTCCATAAGAAAGTTCTTTAGCAGGCCCTCCATAGGTGGTATGGTCCTCAAGGGTGCAGCTGCAAGTGAGAGGAGCTAAATTTGTCCTATGTTACAAGGCAGAGGAATCACAAAGCTACTTAAGCATCACAAAAGACAACTGAGGAGAGGTAACTCTTCATACAAATGAGTATTTTAGAGGGCAGGTTACAAAAAGTAATAATAATTTAATTTATCAGAAATTCCCCTAACAAACAAGAAACAACAGTTTCATTACCTAGAGGAAGATTGTCTATCACTCTCCTGGGTCTCTAAGGTAAACTTTTAATTTTAATTTAGGAACTTCCCATTGAGTAAGTTCTTAAGCTTACTTATTGTTTCAAATCTGAGCTTTCTGGGGGTCTTCTTTTCTTGTGTGTTGGGCTGGCAGGTTGTTGGAGTAATATAATAATGAACTATACCTCATTTACAGTTATCTAATTAGGTAAGCCACTGAGAAATATTTCAGAATCTTGACTTACTGCAGCTAGCTTCAACACAAACTATCTTACTATCTAAAATAATGTTGTGGAACAGTATTTCTTACATAAGAGAAAAACAGAGCAAGCACTGAGTGCATGGAAGAGAGCTGGCTACAAAATAGATACTTCAGGGCTGTGGGGTTTCTAGTTCTGTGAAAAGGAAAGTGCTAAACTGACTGAGAAAAATTTGTCACAGAAGGGCAGCCCTGTGCTTAGGAGAATGAGCAGAGCCCATAAAACAGCAGCTCTGTGGTTGCAACAGCCACTACAGTTTTGCAGCAGCCATTGCCAAAGCAGTGCTTCAGAGAGAACTTGACTAAAGCATTTACTCGTTTCTGGTTAATTCCAGCTGTTTCAAAAGTTGCTGAGGAATTCCATCAGAAAAGAGTTCAAAAAGCAGCTAGGACACGAATCACAACCTTTCATCTTCAAAGGACTGCTGTCATGCAGAAGGACAGCAAATAGGACATTAGGCCGGTTTCGTGGGCCTCCAAAATTATGTTCCATATCGTCAGAGAGCAGAAATCATCACAATTCCATGCAAACCCCATCACAGTGTGTACACCAGTTATACCCACTCAAGTCAGTGGAAAATCATAACTAATATCTCTACTAAGATATGATCTGCACCATGGAAGAAATTGTATTTTCGTTCTACTTCATCATCCTCTTCCTCTGTCTTTTAGAAGTTGTCATATCCTCTCTCATCAGTTGCTCTCCAAAGTTTGCTTGGCTTGTTTATTTGCCATCCTAATCTTTCTTCCAGCCCTGAAAGTTTCCAAGGCCAGACTGGATGGGGCTCTGAGCAACCTGATCTGTTTTGAGATGTCCCTGCCCATGGCAGAGGGGTTGGAAGTAGATGATCCGTGAGGTCCTTTCCAACCCTGACAACTCTACAATTCTACCTTACGTATCATACATTTAGTGACTAAAAGATAGGAGGAAATGACATAAAGACCACTACTAATGCTAGCAATAGAAGGCATAGCCCCTGTGCTGCTGAACAGAGAGCATCAAAATGTGGACATTGAGCCACAGAGAGAAGCTTCTCAACAACCTACACTGGCTGAAAGCTTTTTGCCTTTAATAAACAGGCTCAGACTTTCAAGTTCTGATTTTATTTACCTATTAATGATCATTAGATAATTAATTATTAATTGTTATAACAATAATAAATTATTGATAATGTATCCAATAAATTATTAGGTACTTGCATGTAAGGTTACCCACATACACAAGAATGCCATGCCACATAAGACACAGTCCTTTAGGAATGCTGTATCTTCATATTTCCATGTCTAAACCAGGCACTACATGGCAGTATAATAGAAGATAATGCAACAAGGTTCCAAAAAATATTTAGAAACTTTTACCTGGCAGGAAAACCAGAACAAAACAAAACAATAGGGTATTTCTGCTTCCAGAAACATTTATCTTGATAAAATTTAAGTCACTGCAGCAAAAAGTGATTGTCTTAAACTATTATTATTATTGTTGTTGTTATTACAGAATCACAGAATCAACAAGGTTGGAAGAGACCTCGAAGATCATCAAGTCCAACCTGTCACCACAGACCTCATGACTAAACCATGGCACCAAGTGCCATGTCCAATCCCCTCTTGGACACTACCAGGGATGGTGACTCCACCACCTCCCTGGGCAGCTCATTCCAACAGCTAATAACTCTCTCAGTGAAGAACTTTCTCCTCACCTCAAACCTAAACTTCCCCTGGTGTAGCTAGAGACTGTGTCCTCTTGTTCTGGTGCTGGTTGCCTGGGAGAAGAGACCAACCCCCACCTGGCTACAACCTCCCTTCAGGTCGTTGTAGACAGCAAGAAGGTCTCCCCTGAGCCTCCTCTTCTCCAGGCTAAACAACCCCAGCTCCCTCAGCCTCTCCTCATAGGGCTGGGCTCAAGGCCTCTCCCCAGCCTTGTTGCCCTTCTCTGGACATGTTCAAGTGTCTCAATGTCCTTCTTAAACTAACGGACCCAGAATTGGGCACAGGACTCAAGGTGTGGCCTAACCAGTGCTGAGTACAAGGGCACAATGTCTTCCCTGCTCCTGGTGGCCACACTATTCTTGATGTAGGCCAGGATGCCATTGGCCTTCTTGGCCACCTGGGCACACTGCTGGCTCATGTTTAGGTGGCTGTCAATCAGCACCCCCAGGTCCCTTTCTGCCTGACTGCTCTCCAGCCACTCCAACCCCAGCCTGTAGCACTGCATGGGATTCTTGTGGCCAAAGTGCAGCACCCAGCACTTGGATTATTATTGTAGTTGTTGTTATTATTATTATTTCCATTTTTTTAATAAGGAGACAAAGCCACTCTGATCTCAAGTTACTTAAAGTTCTTCAATTCTGAGGCATCAAATACAGTTCAAGAATTTACAAGACAATGATTTGCTTAGCAAATTGAGACAAGGACTGTGAGTCATACTAAAATTATAGGGAATCTTCTATGCAAAATTCACTATACCTGGGCCTGAGCACTCCATATTTGCAGTAACAGTGCTCTGGTATATTTAAACCCAGAATTTTGTTCTGTCTATTATGAAAAGAAAAAAAATTTCAGATTTATAACATCCTCACAATAAAACACAATCAAGAGGCTGAGGCACAAAGGGTAACTGAGATCAACAGGAATCAAACCCTGAAATGCATCTGAAAATGTGGGCCAGATGGATGCACATAAGAGTTTATATGAATTTTCAAAATCATCCAAGTATTTCCATTGACATTGCAGTGGCTAAATTTGAACATTTAAATGTGTGACCTTAACTGACTGATGTCAGTAGAAAAAGTAGTAGTAGAGCAGAGAACCAAACCTGAATTTAAAAAAGCCTGTGCACAAAAACCCGGACCTTACTTATCTCTAAAACCAGAATGGCAGTTGGCTTTTGCTTGCTCTGCTGCCAGTATTTATTAATGACTGAGACAACTTTGTTAGCTTAGTTAAATTTGACAATGGTTCAATTTAAAATGATTACTAGTTGTGGAAAATTTCAGTTCTGACTCTGAAAAGGAAAGAGGAGATGAAGCTCGGTAAGCTGACAGTTGCTGGCCAAAATGAATCTACATTCACACACTGATGGTCCATGGACAACAGATATTGTTGAAACCTCTGAGGAAGATACTGGGAAATTGATTTGAATGCCATAATGAGTGTATCTGCCCAGTTCCCTCAGCAGTTAAAAACAGAGTTAGAAGAAAGAGTAGGCAAGAAACTTTAACAATAATACAAGGCAACGGTTTACGTTCAGTTTTGTTCTCATCAGTTAGTGAGCTGGAAACAGAAAGTTTAAAATAGGACAAACTATTGTTGCTGAATATAAAATTAACCCTCCATTTAAGCATCATTCCTCTGTGTCTCAGATACATACCTTACCCAAAATCATTTTCTCAATAATTCTGACAAATCTTGATGTCTAGATTAGTCACAGTGAATATGTTATGCACACTAACCATTATGTCAGAGGACACAGAGGCCAGATTCTGGCTGAAAAATTTTACATCACCCGCTTGACAATTTGCTATTCAAGAAGGTTTTCTATTATTTACTTCTGTTTTCTTGTTTTCTTGGAATTTCTGGTCAGCAGCTGAGTAAACTCATGGGAATATTTATTGCATGCTAGCACAGACAAGGTGAAGTTCAAAAAACCTAATTAAAAAGTTGGAGAAGGATGAATGAAGTACCTCAGATTCCCAGGATTAAAATGCATAAGTAAGACTCTTCACTCTCCTTCCTCCCCTCAATACTCAGAAGGTCTTTTAGGGCCACTCAGAATGTAAAAGCAATCAAAATGAATCAGATATAGCATACTGTTTTGCAGTCATATTCAGATGTTGAAACTTAGTGGCACAAGAACCAAGTATTACTGCTGAATTTAAGGCAGTGTTTGAGGACTTTATAGTTGCTAACAGTGCAGTCAGCTTTCTGTAAATTTTCTTGGCTCTGTGTATAGTTTGTGCATGGTCTTAGTTCTGTATTAAGCTCATACGGACCTAATAGAGTCAGTAAGAATTTTGCAGGTAGAACTATTCAGACGAGGTCATTTGCTCAAGATGTTTCAGGATTTAGCAGGAAGAGATGATCTTAGGAGAAGATTCTATTACAGAAGTCAAAAGTCTCATGAGAAGGACAATGGGGGAGACCTCTCTGTCTTTGTCCCTACAACGCCAAAAAGGATGCAATAATGTGAAGAAAGCCAAGGCAGTGAAAAGAGAAGCAGAAGAACTTGTCCTCTGCTTTCATTTGTACCCCTACCTCTTATGCTTGCTACCTAACACTGCTGCAATTCCTCAATGGAAAGGCTTCATGTTTCTTCATAAATTGCTTTGGAATTCCAGTGGCATTAAAAAAATCCACAAGAGGTCTGTACAGGAGGGAGCATATGGAACAGGGTGGGTTGCAGCTCCTGGGAAGGAGGTTCCATATGTACATTGTGCTTTTCAGAGAACACCACAAAATTCATTTTGATTTTGTAGATGAGTTCAAAACTGACTACAGTCAGTTTCCAGATCTGAGGTTTCCAACACTATCTACAAAGGGGAAAAGAACACTTTCTTCTGTTCAGGTTAATAAATCAATCAATTTATGCATTACATAAATGTGCAGGAAAGAGGCGGAAGGCGTTTTATTTTCTTCCGACTGATCAAAGTCTAGGCCAATGTTATGGCCAGAGGCCAAAGTAGACTGAAGATGCTTTGCTCCATTATGCCTCCTGCTATATTCTCTTATCTTGGAATGACAGCAATTACTCTATGTATTTTTTAACTGTATTCTTCCATTAGGACAATAAATGGTTATTTAAATGCCATCAGTTTCAAATTACTCCACTGGAAAATACAGCAGGGAAAACTATCAAAGACAAAGAACTTTTAAATAAATCTCATCTCCCCACCTGCCATGTGAAGCAATTTCAATGCCAGGTGGCAGATGTTTATGATGGTGCTTAAAACAAGTAAAAATTAAATGGATCTCAATTTTTTGATTTTTTTTTTTCAGTGTAAAGGCCTCCCAATTAAAGGGAATTTTATTTTAATTTTTTTGGTTAGAGATCCTATCAGAAATGACCTGAAAACCCAAAGCTCTTTAACATAAAAGAGAGTATAGAGAGATCAGAATCTCAAGCACTAATAGAGAATCTTCCTCCCACAATGTAACTTAATATATGATATGTCATAATCAGGCTATCAGGACAGAGAATTCTTCATCCCTTCAATATAACACAAACAGGACATGTGGAATTTTCTTGATGCATGACATTTTGTATAGGATACAGATCAGACACATTCTTCTCAGATTTTCTGCAAGAATTGGCCACAACAACCCCATGCAGAGCTACAGGCTGGGGTCAGAGTGGCTGGAGAGCAGCCAGGCAGAAAGGGACCTGGGGGTGCTGATTGACAGCCACCTAAACATGAGCCAGCAGTGTGCCCAGGTGGCCAAGAAGGCCAATGGCATCCTGGCCTACATCAAGAATAGTGTAGCCAGCAGGAGCAGGGAAGACATTGTGCCCTTGTACTCAGCACTGGTTAGGCCACACCTTGAGTCCTGTGTCCATTTCTGGGCCCCTTAGTTTAAGAAGGACATTGAGATACTTGAACGTGTCCATAGAAGGGCAACAAAGCTGGGGAGGGGTTTGGAGCACAGCTCTGTGAGGAGAGGCTGAGGGAGCTGGGATTGTTTAGCCTGGAGAAGAGGAGGCTCAGGGGAGACTTTATTGCTCTCTACAACTACCTGAAGGGAGGTTGTGGCCAGGAGGGGGTTGGTCTCTTCTTCCAGACAACCAGCACTAGAAGAAGAGGACACAGTCTCAAACTGCACCAGGGGAAGTTTAGGCTGGAGGTGAGGAGAAAGTTCTTCACTGAGAGAGTTATTAGCTGTTGGAATGAGCTGCCCAGGGAGGTGGTGAAGTCACCATCCCTGGTGGTGTTCAAGAGGGGACTGGATGTGGCACTAGGTGCCATGGTTTAGTCATGAGGTCTGTGGTGACAGGTTGGACTTGATGATCTTTGAGGTCTCTTCCAACCTTGGTGATTCAGTGATTTTGTGAAATACATAAGCAATAGAACAGAAACCCCTTTTGAAAACTGAATATGTATCTGATTATCAATTTTCCAAGTGATCTTACAGTTTATAAAATTCTTGTCCTCTTCCAGTTAGTATCATTTCTTATCTGAAGAACTGCAACTTCCACAAGACAGTTTTCACTCAACATTACTCTTGCTGACATTTCATATAGAAAGATCAGCTATGTCTTCTTTTAGGGTGTGTTATCAATTGTAACCATGTTGCTATACTTGAAAGTGACCATTCACATTCAGCCTTTTGTGAATCAGTGCCATATCTGACATTGGTTCTGTGTCTGCTCTATGTCAGAAGCTGGTACAGAAATTATCTGTTAAGAAGCATGCATTTTTGTTCCACATGACTTCCCCAGGATAACAACACTGCTTCAACTGAGCAAATAACAAACAATTTATGCGCTCTTCTTGTATTTATCCTCTGCATGTGTTTCTACAAAGTGTATGTGTAGGAACCTCACATACATCGTACCAACTGAACTGTTGAATGAGAGAGGAATTCCAAGAACTGGATCACAGTACACATGCATTATTTTGAACCCTTGAGAAACTGAGATCTAAGGAAAATAGTTTACCAGCACTGAAACTGGGTGGAATGAATCCCATGATTGGAATGTGGGTATTGATGGCTACAGGCTGTTCAGAAGGGACAGATATTGCCCTCTATGCCAGGAAATGGATAGAGTGTGAAGAGCTATCCCTGAAGAAAAACCATGAACAGGTGGAAAGCCTATGGATAGGCTTAGAGACAGAGGCAACAAAGGGAACCTTGTGGGTGGCATCTACTGCAGGCTGCCTGCTTAATGGGATCCCACTGATGAAGTCTTCTTACTCCAGCTAAAGATGACTTCACACTGGCAGGTTCTTGTCCTGCTGGAGGACTTCAACCACTCTGTATCTGCTGGAAAAGTATCACAGGGAACTGTAGGCAACCAAGGAGAATCCTGGAGTGCCTTGACAATAATTTCTTAAGACAGGAAACAGTCAGCCCTATCCAAGTGGATGTAACCCTGAACTAGATGGTCACAAATGTAAGTGAGCTCATCAGTGATGTCAAGATTGGAGGCAGCTTGGGCTGCATTGATCACACACCAGTGGAGTTCGCAGTCATAAAGCATATGGGGCAGGCAAGGTGTATAGTCAGGACTCTGAATTTTAGGAAAGCAAATTGGTATCATTACAGTTCTTCTGCAATCCCTTTGATGAATACAAAGATGGCACTTTCACAAATCCAAGCTTCCTCAATTAAAACTACTCAATTAGCACAATACCACTGCCAGTCGAGTCAAAGAATATTGATTCACTGCTCATTTAAAACTTAGTATAGAAGGAAGGGAGACAGGTTGTACTGCAGCTAAGGCTTCAAGGTACTATAGTAAAGAAAACTGCAACAAGTAAAAGTCATGACCAAGTGTTGTGGTTTAACCCCAGTTGGTAATTAAGCATCACACAGACATTTGCTCACTCCCTGCCCTTCACACAGGGATGGGGAAAGATTAAAAGAGGAGAGGAGAGTGAGAGGAAGAGGAGAGGGAGAGGAGAGGGAGAGGGAAAGAAAAAGTAAAATTTGTGGGTTGAGATAAAGACAGTTTAATAGGACAGAAAAGGAAGGGGAAATAATAATAACAGGATATAGAAAACAAGTAATGCACAACATGATTGCTCACCTTCTACTGACCAATGTCCAGCCAATCTCCAAGCCCCACAGCCAACTCCTCCTAGGTTATACACTGAGTATGATGTCATATGGTATGGAATATCCCTTTGGCTTGTTTGGGTCAGCTGTCCTTGCTGTGTCAGCTTGCAGCTCCTTGTGCAGTCTCAGCCTCCACCGACAGGGCAGTATGAGAAGCTGAAAAGTCCTTGACTTAATATAAGCCCTGCTTAACAACAACCAAAACATCAGAGTGTTACCAATGTTATTCTCATCCTAAATCCAAACCACAGCACTGCACCAGCCTCTGGGGAGAAAATTAACTTTATTCCAGTTAAAACCAGCACAGAAACTAAGCAAGATAGCAGATGATGCAAAAGCAGAGATAAAGCACAGAGATACATGTGAGATTTAGCCAAAGGTATTTCTGTCTTTCCAGCCATACCCTTCTTCAAACTGTCCAGTTTGTGAATTGTCTTTCCAAAATTTTGAGTCACAGGAAAAAACTGTTTCACACAATTCAGACACTTTTATTATCCATCCTACTAACCTTTTCCATGTTGTCTGTATAATGTAGGAACAATTAGCCTTTCTCTGATTGCTCTCCTAATTTCTTCAGCAATGGCACAGAGGTGCAAGCAACTTGGAGGAGGCGAGGAAATCTGGGAGGCTAGCCACTAAATTCCACTTGGAATTTACAAATAGATATAAATTACAAACCCACTATGTGCCTGTGCTCTTGTCTGAGACATGACCTTTTGTCTGAAACCCCCTAATAATGACCATATGTCACAGCAGAAAACTCTTTGGTGACCAAGTTATTTGAGCACGTCCCAGTGAACAAATTCTAATTCCGGTTACATCCTTCTTTTGCTCGTAATAAAGCAAATATCACAGCAAGAAAAGAGAAAATACTCATAGTTAAAACATATAAGATTATCAGTATGCAAGCTCATTAGGTGTACACAAGCTATACTTTTCCCTGTACAAGCGAAATTCATTGATAAAACAATGAAGTGAACTAACACCCCTCCTAAATAAAGTTTCACCAGTAGCACTGTATGTTAATGGAGCTATTTCATTGTTAATGTGACTGACTGCTTATTGATTCTTGCAGTAATCCAGCAAGGGCTTCAGAGTACAATTTAGTTTGGAGAGCTACGGGTCCAACATCTATGCTCAATTACAACTTTCAGAAGGGTAGATCAATAAAATTTAAATTGCTTATGGTAATCACAACTTCAAATCATTGCGATCAGCATAAGCAATCTGCTGACCCCAGCCAAGCTCCTAAATTGAAACTTGTAATGAGTGGTCATTTAGTTTGGGTCCATTCATATTATTTTGGAGGCAGGTGATGAACAATTAAAGATCAGTCAGCACCTTCCCTACCCAGCATTCCCATCTGAATTCCCAAAGTACTCATATGTAGTAACCCTAGGGTATAGGCCTTTGCACTTCTTTAATGGGGATTCTGTATGAATAAGCAATTATATTTTCTATTAAACAATTTCAGTGTAATTGAATTAGCAGTTATAATATTGCTCGTGCAAGCAGAAGCTTTCCTAGGGAAAAATTAAGTGATATTGGGTAATTCAAATTAATTTGTAAGACTGAAAAATGCAACCATTAAACAGAATTGTTCACCCTACCCCCAAAAAAAAAAGAGAAAAAAATTACAATTAATGAGCACATTGTTTTGAGGCATCATTTTTTTAACTACTTGGGGGGGTTGGGTCATAATAGCTTCCCCCCCACACATCCCCCCAGCTCATTATAAAACCCTGTCTATTATAATGAAAATTTCATAGGCTGTTTTCTTTGACAAAGCGAGTTGCAAGTTTAAACAAAGATAGCCTGCAGATTACTTTCACGATAAGGAGTCACCTTAGAATTACATTTTAATAAATCATTGACAATAAATCTTCTGCATTACAGCACTAGGGTTTAGAGAAGGGGGGGGGGGGGAGAGAGGAAAAAAAAGGCAAATACAGAGAAAACGATCAATGAAAATCCCCTCCTGCCAATATGAGAATAGATTGACCAACTCTAATGTAAAGTTTGCCACACACAAAAGCAGAAGCTCAAAAAAAGCTTTGCTTTCAAAAGTTGCCAAGCAAACAGCTATAAAGCCTGCACACAGAGGCAGATTTAATTAGCATATTAATTTATTAATAGTCACCTAACGGCTTTTTACAAATGGTCTCCGTTCGGGGTAGAACACACTGAATATTTAAAGAAGCTAGGGGACACTGATTTGGCAATATTTTCAGTAATAAAATGCCAAACACATCATTCTAGCTTGTGAAATGACATAATGTTCACAGCACTCGAAAAACCGATGGGCATTTCTGCTGGGGATTCACAAAATGTTACATGGGGTTTAGCACAAACAGTGCCTTGCCTGCAGACTGTTTAAACTGGTTCAGTCATCCAACCAGAGAAGTACAACGATTCTCCTGTTTTTACCTAGAACAGGAGGTCTGAGGGCCAGGAGCATCCAAGATCACAGAATTGCAGGGACTGGAAGGGACCTTGAAACTTGTAATGAGTCCAACCCCACTGCCAGAGCAGGATCACCTACACCATAGAATCATAGAATCAATAAGGCTGGAAAAGACCTCAAAGATCATCAAGTCCAACCTGTCACCCAGCACCTCATGACTACTAAACCATGGCTTCAAGTGCCTTTTTGAAGGCACTTTTTGAACACCCCAGGGACAGTGACTCCACCACCTCCCTGGGCAGCACATTCCAATGGCCAACAACTCTTTCTGTGAAGAACCCTTCCCACACAGGAATGCATCCAGGCGAGTTTTGAATATCTCCAGAGAGGGAGACTCCACAACCCCCTGGGCAGCCTGTTCCAGTGCTCTGTCACCCTCACAGGCAAAAAATGTTTCCTCATATTTATGTGAAACTTCCTATGCCTCAACTTCCACCCATTGCCCCTTGTCTTGTCACTGGGCACCACCGAGAAGAGCCTGGCTCCAAGATACTGTGGTGGGTTGAAATTACCCCCACCAAAGTAAAGTTGCCAGACCAGCTCAGATGGAAGCAAATGAAGTTGCATTTACAAGCAAAACTACCATCTAGAAATATGAAATGCAATGAATATGTACAAAATATACAATAGTTACATGCAGTTATAATTTATAAACAACACAAGTACCCCCCTGGACAAAACCAGGGGGTTACCAACAGTTCCCCCTCTCAACTCCCTTTCCCCCCTCCTGTACAAGGGAAAAGAGAGACAGAAAAGCAGAGAGCAGCTTGTTAGCCACAACAAGAATGCAGCCAAGGTCAGCCACAGCCAAACAAAAGCTACCAGCTAGTATCAGCTAGAGCGAAGAAGCCAAAAAGAGCAAGAGTTAGTTTATACAACTAACTTTATGTAAGTTATCAGACCAAAGGGATTATTCAGACCTTATTATTTTCCCTTTACATCCAATGGTAATTTATTTACATTTTAGCACTTTCTGCTCAACCTGTGGAAAATTTCCTAGGCATCAGCCTAAAATGGCCACAGATACATAAAATATCTCTTGCCATGTTACCCAACAGTGCAAAATGCACCTTAGTTATGCCAGCTTTTACACAGCCATATAGACAAAATGGTAAAATCTAAAAATCAGAGGCTCAAATTTTGGCAGCAGTGGGCAGAAGAAATCAGAGATAAGCTACCCGGACAAAAGACTTCCGATTGTGTTATGCAACACTCGGATGGTTTTCTGAGACAAATCCAGGGAAAAAGTCTTCTGATCACAGTCAAAATCTAATAATGCCCTTCACTAGTTTTCATAATCACAGTACCACAAAAAGCAAACACTACAAGTGGTAAATTCAGAGATCTTGAAGAAGCAGGATCCAGAATAAAAACCATGTCTCTGCCTATATGTGTTACTTACGCTGGAGAGGGCTTCTCCCCTTGCCTGGCCTGTCATTGTAGATGTAATGTAATGCTTCTTAAGAGTATCAATCTACTTTAAAAGTATACTGATGTTTTATAGCCATTCCTGGTTTGCAATACAAATGATATAATTACTTGTTTCTCGCTGGAGGGGGTCCAGTTCTTTTAGTTCATTTTTTAAATGCAAATCTTATTAAGCATTTTATCCTAAAATGGCTACTGCAAAGAGCAAACTATGATCCCAGACAAAGACAGACAACATGCCTCCAAAAACAAATACTAAGCAAGGAATGAAAGCTGAATTAAAGCAGCATAACAAAACCTGAATGGATTACTTGCTGAAATATGTTAACATGATGTAATGGTCAACTACTAGAATCAGATGTACAGTAATATTCCATGAATCACTGCTAGCTAGCCCACAAAGAACAAAGACATAATAAAGAGCTCTGTTCACCAAAAATCTTAAATTTTGTAATAGCTCTGAAATGTTCTGTTTATATAGTATAACAAATTTCTCACCACCTACAGCCTCACATTTATTACTGTGGGCAGACTGCAAACCTTCTTTACAGTGGTGAGCAAAGCATTAACTCATTCCTGTAAGCAACTGCTCACTCATTTCAGCTAATGGCACCCTACTCTTGCTCCCAGAGACTGCAACCACTCAGAAATTCCTGGCAGTAACTGAGCCTGAAATTAGATTCTCCTGGCCCAAAAGCACAGATTCTTGCTATTCAACTTAAAGCAGATGTGCCATGAGTTGTGCCCTATGAGACATGACAAATGACTGAACAGTTCTGATCCCATCCATTGGAGGTCAGTGGTACTTGTAAGCTAGCCAACTCATTACAGAAGTGCAGAAAAGGGATTAATTAGTGTTCTAGCTTAGCTTCAATTATGGAACAATCCATATTCAAATTGTCTGCTGAATATGGTGGCCACTACAGGAGAATTATGGAAACGTAAAGATAATGACAGCATGGCATTTAGGGACAGTGACATTGCCAATGACTGAAGTCCATCCTGCGTCCCTCGCTTATGTAATTTGGGTCAGGCAGATGACCATGGCCTCTCCAGTTCCTCTGTTGGGAGAGGAGGTTTGATCTCTCTGTGGAAGAGAACTGGGCCAATACTGCTCTGTTCGCTCCAGCACAGTCCTGGAAACATTGACAAGGATGAGCAGAGGGTTGGAGCTCCTCTCCTGTGAGGACAGACTGAGAGAGTTGGGGCTGTTCAGTCTGGAGAAGAGAAGGCTCCGAGAAGACCTTATTGTAGCCTTCCAGTATCTGAAGGGGACCTACAAGAAAGCTGGAGAGGGACGTTTTAGGGTGTCAGGGAGTGATATGACTAGGGGGAATGGAACAAAACTAGAAATGGGTAGATTCAGGTTGGACGTTAGAAAGAAATTCTTCCCCATGAGGGTGGTGAGACACTGGCACAGGTTGCCCAGGGAGGTGATGGAAGCCTCATCCCTGGAGGTTTTCAAGGCCAGGCTGGATGTGGCTCTGAGCAACTTGCTGTAGTGTGAGGTGTCCCTGCCCATGGCAGGGGGGTTGGAACTGGATGATCCTTGAGATCCCTTCCAACCCTAACAATTCTATGATTCTATGACAAAAGAAAGTCCTTTCTCCCCTACATTCCATAACGTCGGGAAAAGCACAGTGACAAACAATGGAGATGCAAGTAGGTAATAGAAGATTCATATATGAACAGGCCTGTCCAAAATGGATCTAAAAGACAGAATTTTCAGCCTATATAATTAACTCATAAACTAATCTATAATTATCTGGGCCTCATTTTCACCACACTAACAAATTCCTAACCTGTAAAATTTCTTTGACTTTTAAAGTCCTTCAGAAATCACAGCTGTCTTTTTTTTTTTTCATCCAGTAATTAGTAGATTTAAATATTTGAAGTCAAGATATATAAGAAAGTCATAAATAATATGCATCCTTTCCCTAGGCAGATCTTTAAGGCATTTGAAAGTATAAAAGCTTTATGGCATTTTACAGGTTTGTGAATTTCTTGAAAGAAAGCTGCAAAATTGGCCTGACAAATCCTTAATCCATTTATCCACAGAGTGAAAATGTAACATTTCTATTTGGAAAAAAAAAAAATTAGTTTGGAAAAATAGAAATTATCAATTCCCTGTGTGAGTAGGGCAGAGACACAAGTGGAATACTCAAGGGTAGGTTCTGATCCAAGATGTTTTGGTTTAGATCTGATTTTAACAGTTATGTCATATTTTCTGTAGAGAAATGAATTCACCCACAATACCTGTCACTTTGCCTGCTCCTAACCAATGAGTAACTCAGAGAAGTGTTACTTATCTCCAGACTCCCTCACTGAAACTTAAATATTTTAGCAGAACTTCATATTTGCTTATAGGACAAATTTCCTCCAGGCTCAGCTGACAACAGGAGCCCTTCAAGAATGCAAGACCTGGAGTGAATGGTTTAGCCTTAAAAGCTCTCCTCTTTACAAAGCCCTTCATTTCAGCAGAAACTTCTGGATAGTACAGGAGATGGTTAACAAAGCACTACCAACTGACTGCCATAGAATGGGAATGCTTCTAAACATGCTTCCGTATCACAGGACTAAGTGGTACCTGCTAAATCCTCTGCATTACACAGCCTAATCCCATGACACTGTCTTGCCTTCTATGATACCTAGTGTTCCACATAAAGACATCTTGGGGTCATCTTCATAATTAACAAAAATGTAAAAGGGAGGATCTTCTGCTCTTAGTTACAGAATATAACTTGAAAGGGATGGGGAAAAAGGGAGGGAAAAATATCCTATGTTGTGGCCTTTTTTTCTTGTACCTTTAAAGAAGTATGATACTGAAAATATCATGAATCTTTGGGTCATAGGAGTTTTTTTGTGGACAGAGGCTGGGTTTCAGCCTCAAGACACTGAATCTGATAGTCCATCCCCTTGTATCTTCTCTATTAAAAACTACCCTATGGACAAATCGTGATCCTAAGACTTAGTTAAAAGTAACCTCAAACCTTTCACCCTTTTTGTACTCACAAAGCAATCTAAGCCCAGCACATTAAGAGAGACATCAAAGAGTCTCCACTGGTTTTTGTAGGTGCAACTTCTGAGTCTCTCACTTCCTACTTTAGAGATAAGCCATGCAAAGACTTCATTCTGGCCTTTTGCCCTCCAAAGAGTTTTTACTGAAATGTGTGTTGCAGTAGAAAGATAAATAGTCAGAGTTACAGAAATCAATACAGCAAAATTCAATAAATAACAACAAGCATCTACCGGACAAGGTCTAAACTTTTACTGTGAAAGAAGTTGTTTTACTTTGCTACACTTGTACAAGACAGACACTTCTTTGGTACATCCCCATTCATAAAGAATGTAACATATTTCTGATTTTAAAAACTTTTAAAAGCCAAATGTGAGGCGCACATTCCATCGCCTGCCTCAGAAGCGCCTTTTGATCGCTGTCTAAGAACTCTGGAACCAGAAACAGAAACTCAAATGCTATTAAATTCCATCATACATATAAATTTAGACCTCAAATTCACTTTAAACTATGGATGCAAGCTACAAAATACAGATCCAGATCTCATTAGCCTCAAGGTCTGCAGCTATCTGAATCTGACATTTTGACTTGGAGCCGTTTCTACTAGGAGTCGGAAATTTTTGTCTCATTTTCCATTTAGTCATTCCCAGCATGTTTTGCTTACAAATTTTTTTTTCCACTCTGTCCCTGCACTAAGAAGCCATTGAACCATCTGTAGTATTCAGATAATAATTTTTCTTAGCTATGACTATATAATTTCACTAATGAGGGCTGCTGGAGAGTCTGCTATCTTCCATTTGCAAAGACATTATTATAGTTTGATCTTTTGCATATGCAGGCATCACTCCACCTTAGAGATGTGGTTAGATGTATAAGAGATCATTTCTTAAAGAAACCTCGTGCTGGAGCAACGTGTATAAATATCAAATGGCATAACCACCAAGAAATACCATTTCAGAGAGTCTGAAACACTTCACCAGATGGACAGAATTCAGACAGCAGTTTTGGCTATAAGAAAATAATGTAAAAAATTAGTCTGGAAAAGTTTAAAAATATTTTCTCTCTGATTTTTTTTTTTTTCTTTCAACCATTTGAAGCTGATGTCTTCACTTCAAAAACCAGCACCATTTTCTTATTGCTTCAAATAACTGAAGGAGTTAAATTCCATTCAAAAATATAATGTTCCGGGTGACACGTCTCTTTACTTTTTAATTTATAGTAGGAAATCTCAAATAATCTCAAATAAAATTGCCTTTGGTGAGTAACCAACATTTATTCCCATTTTCAACTGAGACTGTGAGCCATAAGACCGCCTTTACATCACACTGATCGAAAAAAGATGCATTACTATTAGGAGCAATAGATCAGACTCTCCAAAAGGCCAGACCTCAGACTTAGTTTATGGAAGTCCCTAAGAAATTAATATGATCTCAGGCAACAAGATCAAGATAATTATTCAGCTAGGAGCTGGACAATCTTCAGGCTTCACATGGCCTTTTCAAGATTTGCACAGTGCCCCTCTGCGTGAAGAAGGTGATGCAGGAATCCACTTTGTAGCCTTCACATAAGGGTCCTTGTGCCAGCACTCTACACTGAGTTCATGCTCACCATCTTCTTGAATAAAAATTATATGTTACATGTAAGAGATTCCTGACAACTTCATAATATGACCTGTCTGTGCCCTTCATAAGCAGGCAGCCTCTGCTGTCAGCCTCTGCTGACACAATAGCCTCTTCATTCATGTCTGAAGTCCTCCAGCACAGAAGTGCCTTCTTAAATGGAGAGAGCATTTTGAAAATGCATTCCCGAGTCTGATGATGAAAAATGACCAGGAGAATAAAAGAATTCCTGTCATTTCCTTATATACATGACTCTGCTTGCAAAAATCAATTTGTGCCATTTTGGAACAGTATCACTAATGAAATTACCATAATCAAGAACTGCAAAGGCATCGATTACTAAACACAAAGCTAATAACAGCCCGGAACGAGATTCTGATGCCACTGAAGACTTACAGCATCTGTCCAGGATTTCTTTCTCTATCATCAAATAATCCCACTGAAAAGCTAAGTATCTCTACCTATTAAGCAGGTGATAAATCTAAGGTCACGTTTCTACGAGGCACTGGCCCCTAATAACATAACCAAAATGCTCTGCTCTCCAGACCCAAAATGAACTCATCTTGCCAGTTCAGATTCATTAAAACAAACCATCCAAGTACAGTTCATGCCAGATCATCTATCCTCTACCCTACAACCAGCACGAAGCTCAAACCTGGCAGCTCTCATTATTTTAACAGGAATAGCACTAATCAGAGCTTTGTGATGGATCTAGACCAAATCTCTAAAGATCGATGATTCAAAGATGTGCACAGCCGGTATGGATGGAGCTGGAACTATGACCTCATTGACTCCACTGAGATGATGTGTGACGTTAAATAAAACACATAAAATCTTACTTGGATTATGCCCAAACCACTCTGTAACTTCATCCATGAAGGAACATGAATCAATGATCCTTCTAAGCAGTTCAGTCATGCAATTGCCTGTGTGGATAAATTTGTGCTTTATTTTCTCATGCATCTCCTAGATTCACCTGTCAGGTGCCCGACAGCTTCAATTGTACAGTGTCAGTAAATGTGCATGTAATTATAGATGCAATGATTTTGCCCAGGACATTAAAAAACTTCACAAATTCAACTTGGGTTTTACTCTTCTTGGAAATGTCTTTCCACATCTGTATCAGGAATAGTGTGGCCAGCAGGAGCAGGGAAGTCATTCTGCCCCAGTACTCAGAACACCTTCACTATATTGTCCAATTCTGGACCACTCAGTTCAAGAAAGATGTTGAGATATGGGAATGAGGGCAACAAAGCTGGTGAGGGGTCTGGAGTACAGCCCTGTGAGGAGCAGTTGAGGGAGCTGGGACTGTTTAGCCTGGAGAAGAGGAGGTTCAGGGGAGACCTTATTGCTGTCTACAACTACCTGAAGGGAGGTTGTAGCCAGGTGGGGGTTGGTCTCTTCTCCCAGGCAACCACCAACAAAACAAGAGGACACAGTCTCAAGCTATGCAGGGGGAAGTTTAGGCTGGATGTTAGAAAGAAGTTCTTCACAGAGAGATTGGCCAGTGGAATGGGCTGCCCAGGGAGGTGGTAGGGTCAACATCCCTAGAGGTGTTTAAGAAAAGCCTGGATAAGGCACTTAGTGCCATGGTCTAGTCGATTAGTTAGGGTTGTGTGATCAGTTGGACTTGATGATCTTGGAGGTCTCTTCCAACCTGGATGATTTTGTGATTCTGTGATCTCAGTGTCATACAGTAAGAGCTGTACCCAGGTTACTTTGATTTAAAGAAAGTCCACATCCAGTGAATGTGGATACAAGCCAGATTTGGCAAAGCAAATAAAACGGAGCGAGAAAATTAAAAGAAGGATGCATCAGATGAGCCCCTACAGGTATTTTCCATCTCCAACAGCTAAGTGTCACTCTCTTTTGTTCCCCCAATAAGATGTGAGGCAGTAAAAAGCCTCCAAAGACCTCACTCTTTCACTAATGTCCAAAATGGTCGTGGTTTGCATAGAAACAACATAGAAAAATATAAAAATAGGCTTAAATTAGCATATTGCCAAATTGGTCTACTGTAACAAGTGCTTTGAAGTCTGGCATGCTGACTGATTCCCCACAGGAAATTGAGTACTCTGAAAACAATTAAGAACAAAAAAGGGGCGGGGGGCAGGGAGGGGAGAGGGAGCAGGCAGTACAGTAGTTAAATTAAGCAAAGTGAGGCTTGGAATAGTCAAGGGACTAAACAAGCCATGGAATCACTTAATAACTGCACTTCTTTAGCAGCAGAGATAGAAAACACCAACTGGAGTTTTAGAAACCGAGACTTTCACGGCTTGAAAAAAAGCAGAATGACAGAAGTTTAAATTAAATAAATGAAAATTACTTCAGAATATAATGAAAGGTAATAAGGCACCAAAACTGCCAGCAGTTAGAGTAGCTAATCCTGTGTTCTAAAATTGATCCTAATGTAAAAGCATTGTGCAATTTAAAAGTAATAAACATAATAATCCCTGACATTTTACATAATAAATAAATCTTAACTGCGGTTTCCATTTGTAGAAAGGGCTTGTGAAATGATAGGTTTGGTTGTTAAAAAAAAAAAGAAAAGAAAAAGAATCCAAATGTTTGTTTCACAAGGATATTACAGTGATGCAGGAGAATAGATTTTGAGGGGGAAGGTTAAAATATATTTTATAGGCAGCACTGAGTAAACATCACTGTATCTGAAAACCCACACGTGCTACACAAAGACCTTTCAGATTGCACAACAAACATTTTACATTGTGGAATACCTTCTCTACAACATTTTGTCTACACTGAAAGGCATAATCACATACTGAAAGAAGCTTACTGTCACGGGAGCACGCAGGGGAACTACAGTATAATTAGCAATGGTGTCTGTCCCAAAGGTCCTGTGATGGACATGAGTAAAACAGGTAAAGGTTTCACCATCTGTGTTTTACCAAGAATGAGGTGCAGGGAAGAGAAAAGGCTTACTCCAGTTCAGTAGTGAGTAACCAGTACTAAATCATTATGGTTGCCTAGAAAAGTTGTGTAATCTCCACTCTCAGAAGTATTAAGGTTTTGTTAAAGGCTCTGAGCTAGCTGACCTAACTGGGCCTACTTTAAGCAAGAGGATTGCATGAGATCTTCAGACTTCCCTTCCAGCTTAAATTACTTTATGATTCTATTTTATGTATTTTTACTTGAAGGTTCTTCCTTGATACAAAAAAAAAAAATCATTCAAACTCCTACTCTACATTTCTTCTCTTTCAGAAAGGAGTCCAAGTGGCCTTCAACGTACAGAGGATGTCCTCATCTGTGCTAGAACAGAACTAATCCTGTTCAGTGATTTTACTTTTCAGCTTGTTCTAAGTAACTGCACTTTTTGAAACTAGCAGCATGTTTTGGCAGTGCCTGATTCTGCTAGCAATGACACTCAATGCTTCTAGTTAGCACCAAGGATTGGTATGGAGGCCAAGGTAACTGCTAGATCTTGTGCACTACACTGCAAAGTAAAAGGATGCAAGGATTCATATGCAGGGATGAGTGGACAGCTCAGGTGACCCTAAACTGACCAACGATTTGCTCCACTCCATTTATGTCACATTCAGTATAAAGCTGAAGGATCACAAGGGTCAAGTGCTCTCCTTCAATGGCCAGTGTCCAAGAAAGACACTGTCTGGTTTTGGATCCGTGAGTCTCTGAATCCGGTTCCCATCTGCTGCTGAATCCAGCTTGGGACTTCTGCCACAGCATCAGTGGTGATGGTGACATGATTGCCATCAAGGAGACTGGATTTGACAATGGCTTTGTGTATATTTGTATATATATATATTTCATGTTATTGGTATTATTTTCAGTAGTTTAAGTTTTCATTTCCTGTCTATAAGTTGCTCTTCCTTATTCCCTTTCTCATCCCTTTGAGAAGGGAGAGGGGCTAATAGAAAGTGTCCATCAGCTGTGCAGTGGCTGAGCCCTAACCCTTGATGTAGGAGTACTGTAACAATGAACTAGACGTAGCTAAAAAGCATGTCTGCTGATAACATCTAGGTCCTGTACCCCTTCTAAGTCTTTCTAAAGTCCTAAAGAGAAAGACATGGATTTATCCCATGTTCTCTTCCAACTCAAAGCTCACACAGTACATGAGAACTCTAAGCACTAAGGTTGTAGGACAAGCCAGGAGACCCATGCTGACCGCAACAGCCTAAAGAATCACCTTTATTGTACAGTAACTGTTCTTTGAGAATGTGTTATTACAGATGCCACTATAGAAGATCAGTAAGCATTATCCTGTCAGAATAGCAGCTTTGAGAAAATCCAGCTGCCTTGAATACTGATTGATGTTACTGCATTCCCAAATTTAGCAACCAAGGAAAAGGTAGAGAGCTTGATAGTGAAATCACACTTCTGGCTAAAGTAACATGCATCAGAAAGAATAATTTGAAGTGGGAGAACTACAGAACTCCGTCTGAAGGGACTTCTGCACAAGTCTTACCATGTTCAGTTCCTCTCTGGACTATTTAACCACTAAATAGAACTTAACACAGTAATACTATAAACTGAAAGAAAACTAACTTCTAAGTGAAAAACCAAAACAATAGCCTTGAAATTCTAGCTGAGAGGAAAACCTACTCAAGACATGGCTGCAGAAGACTGCAGAGATTAAGTCTTGTCTTATAGATGAGACACCATTCAAACTTTTCTTGGCTGCATATAATCAAGAACCTTCTTCATTTTGAAAAGTATCTTTTAAATCTCATGTCTTATCTCAAGACTTCCTGATCACCTTGGAACAAGGTTTTTGTAAAGTGCTCAGGTTTCTATCACATACAACTATCAGGTAAGAAGAAAGGAGCAGACTAGCCATGGCTGTGGGAGATTTGGTGGAAGAGATCTGAGAACACTGTATCTAACAGACTTGCAATGCTCAGCTCAAAACCCACCACATTAATGTCACCATATGCCCTTCAACCTTAAAAAAATCACTTCAACTGGAACTCTGCTTAGACAGCATGAAACTTTGGGCATTTGTTTGCTACCATTTATTTTTTGGTAGTTTTTATTATTTCCCCTCCTTTCTTTAATGTTATGCATTAATATTACAGTACCACCTATAGCAACAAATTAAAACTGCAACTTCCATCAGAAACACAATCCTGTTAGGCTAGGTTCTGTATCTCACTGGTAATAAGATACAGTCCCTTTCTTGAAGTGCTAAAAATGCAGATGACAGAAATAAAAATCAAAGCAAAAAGAGGTGGCCCAGTTCATGTCACATGTGAGCAGCAGAACAGATTTCCTAATTCCACATCCAAGATACCACATTGCTTTACTTTTTTTTCCTTTGGCACTTTGCCTTTTGTCTCTGCATTTCTTCTCTTACCTTACAGATGAATATTTATGCCTGAGAGTGTGTGTGTGTGTGTGTGTGTGTGAGTATGATTGGCCAACTGTAGACAGGCAGTCTCAGTAGTTAGTTAAAGCTGTTTAAGTAGAATAGAAAATTCATTTATTAATAGAAGTTTGCAGGCTGGAAATGGAAGTGCAGAGGCGTTTTCTGACTTGGTCCAAAATAAGACTCAGATAGAATACAGGCCCTTTGGTGCTCCAGTTATTGCAAATGCCCAGAGGGTTGGTGGAGTCACCATCCCTGGAGGTGTTCAAGAGGGGATTGGACATGGCACTTGGTGCCATGGTCTAGTCATGAGGTCTTGGGTGATAGGTTGGACCTGATGATCTTTGAGGTCTTTTCCAGCCTTGTTGATTCTATGATTCTGGCTAAATGCTAGTTTTGGTCAGAGCTATCTGTAACCACACTCTCATGATATCAAGGCCCTGCTAATAAAACCTAGATGTCAGCAGTTTGTGCCTCCCTAACACGACTACCTAAGACAGACCTATGAGTGAGCCCAAATGTCTGCAAAGAAGTGTTAAATCCCCACTGGATAAGGCTTCCTCATTCAGTTCTTCCCTGCTAGGGGGAAACCAAACGAAAAACCCCACCAAAAAAACCCCAACAAAACAAAAATCAAAATGTTTTCACTTTGTATGCATTCCTGGTCAGCACTAAACAGCCTTCTGAGTCACAAGTGAGAATATAGGGGATTTTGAATGCTTTCTTTGAAAGTAGAAAAATACATTTTTTAAGCAATCAAGCATTAACTGTGAGAATTAAAAATATCTGTTCCATATGTTCAAGTCCCAAGTAGAGTAATATTAAGTATGTACAAGAAAGTTCAGGTAGGAAGAGCAACCGATTAAAATCAAAGTCCCTTGGGTCAAAAAGCAAGAGTAGTGGACAAAGATAAAGTACCTGGGAAGAGATGAAATACAAACAGGATGTGCTGTGGTGTCCAAATGAGACACATTACTTAAAAAAGTGTTGCATCATTAACCACTCCATCAAATGGCTCTGCCAGGGCTGCAGTGGACTTTCTGTTGCCAACACCAAGTCCACTGACAGCACAGAGACCTTGGAGAATACGAGATCTCAGACCATTCTTTGGTCTGTTTGCTAGTCTTATTTTAATACTTTAAAACAGAGGAGGGACAAAATTCATAACCCATGTTAAAGACAAACAGGGGCACTATTAGCAGCTGAAAGAATTTCAGTGTGATAGGCCTCTGAATATCTGGCTGTGATCAATATCTTCTGTATTGGTATCTGAATGGTCAGTTAGGCCCTTATGTTCTGTGGATATGACTGACATGTTGCCACAAGCTGCATTGCATTTGTTGCTGGTGCTGGGGTAGCTCTCTAGAAGTCATCTAGTGCTTTGAAAACATCCAAAGAATCCTTCTGTATCCCAAATCAGTATTTCTGACCTGAACCCGTACACTGAAACTAAAGTACTGAATGTCACCAATTTACCCTGAAATCCACAGAAGCTAAAGATCAGCAACACTTTTAGAATCAGTTCCTTAATCATAGAATCATAGAATCGTTATGGTTGGGAGGGACCTCAAGGATCATCCAGTTCCAACCCCTCTGCCATGGGCAGGGACACCTCACACTACAGCAGGTTGCTCAAAGACACATCCAGCCTGGCCTTAAAAACCACCAGGCAGGAGGCTTCTACCACCTCCCTGGGCAACCTGTTCCATTGTCTCACCACCCTCATGGGGAAGAACTTCTTCCTAACATCCAATCTAAATCTACCCATTTCTAGTTTTATTCCATTCCCCCTAGTCGTATCACTCCCTGACATGCTAAAACGTCCCTCCCCAGCTTTCTTGTAGGCCCCCTTCAGATACTGGAAGGCCACAAGAAGGTCTCCTCAAAGACTTTTCTCCAGACTGAACAGCCCCAACTCTCTCTGTCCTCACAGGAGAGGAGCTCCAGCCCTTTGATCATCCTTGTGGCCCTTCTCTGGACACGTTCCAGCACCTCCACTTCCAGTAATATTGCACTTCCTGGAATAGAGGCTCCAGAACTGGATGCAATACTCCAGGTGGGGTCTCACCAGAGCGGAGTAGAGAGGGAGAATCACCTCCCTTGACCTGCTGGGTATGCTTCTCTTGATGCAGACCAGACTCTGGTTGGCTTTCTGGGCTGCAAGTGCTCGCTGCTGGCTCTTATTGAGCTTCTCATCCACCAGCAAACCCAGGTCCTTTTTTTCAGGGCTGCTCTCAAGCCAGCCTCTGCCCAGCCTATGTCAATGCTTGGGATTGCCTGACCCAGATGCAGGACCTTGCATTTGGTCTTGTTGAACCTCATGAGGCTGTTATGGGCCCTCCTCTCCAGCCTGTCAAGGTCCCTCTGGACGGCAACCCTTCCCTCCAGCCTGTCTGCTGCACCAGCAGATGATGGCATTGCCCAGTACAAAGACCACTGTATGAGCAGTTCCAGACTTCTAGAGCAGTTCCAGACTTCTAAGCATTGTTGGAATATTAATTCAGAGGGGGCGGTTCTAGATAAAAGATAGGTTTGTATAAGCAGAGTCACTCGTTATCTGCAAGGACATAGAAAATCCATTGCACCCATCATAAAACTAATTGTCAAAAATACTGTGACTTCTCCAATCAAAGCATTTTAAATGATTTTTTTTCCTGTTTACTTCAAAAAATATTCTAAAAATGTTTGTTCAGATCTAACAAACTTCATGAGTTTTTTAACAAATTCTGTTTGCAGAGGTTGTTACAAAAAAACAAACCAGTCCACTGTGAAGCTCATTCCATGTCCATTTTCAGGTAAAATCCTTAGCAAATGAGAGGTAAAGGGAGAATAACGTTTATTCTTTATTTGTGAAACACACACAGCAAACGTGGGTTATTTGCTTTGGGTTTAGCCATATTCAGTCTTTCATTTCCATGTCAGCCTTAAACCAGGACCCTCCTTTAGCGTGGCTTATTCTTTCACACACACAAAAGCCATCAGAAAGAATGAGGAAAAACACGCCTTAAAAAAAAAAAAAAGGATACTCTTGATTGCAATCCCACAGAAACTAGCAAAAGGACTTGGGAACATGAAGTTCCTATTAGCCTGTTTGTTTTTAATTGACTAGATTTCAAGTTGACAGTGGCCCTTTTAGCAGTGTAGAGAATAAAACAGCACCACATGGCCAGCAGGATCCATTTTAAAGTGGTGCTCTCTTATGTCCCCTGCTGAGGACAGCACCATATGAGCCATCAGTAACGTCAAGTCAAAGGCCAACCATCAATAAAGCTCTTGCTGCGATCAAGAATATGTAAACAATGGACCAGCCACTTCTAGTGGTAGTTATAGCAGAGTTAAGCTGAAGCAGGGTGGCACCTACTTGACAGTTTTCTTCTCTGAAATTTTACAAAACATCATATTTTACCTGGACATTGTGGCCTGCAGTAAATATTTTAGTGTAGGCTGTGTTCTGCACGTAATTAAATTAATGGAATATGGCAGAGTCTGCTTCTTCAAACACATAACCTGTGAAAGTCAGTGGAAACTTTTCCCTTCAAGTCACTGGTCTCTGAATGAGGTCTATAGTCAACATGTTGTAACCCAGATATCATAGCAATGAGAACTAAATGAATAACATACAGATGTGTCCTCTTTCATTATATATACTCTTACAAGTACTTTTGTTTAGTACAGTTCAACATATCTGGGCTAAGCTTTTCTTTGTAGATCCACATGGTCCTGGAGTTAGATATTCCTACAGTGGAGGCTCCTGAGAACAGGTTATTATTTCAGAAGGGGACAAAAAAAATACCCAAACCCCACAGAATTTAGTAGAGATTGATGCTTTTTTTCCATCCTTCTTATATTCCTACTACAGGAAGGATTAAGCTTTCAGTGGGAAGGATTTATTTCTATATATCCTGGAATAGTTTCCCTAAACCCTGTAAGCTTCATTTTGCAGGGTGGGTTTCCCCATAATTCATGCACCTGTAAGACTTAAGTGGACAAATGAAGAAAACCATACAACCCCCCTTGCAAGGACATACTTTCCCTGACCTTAACCAACTCTTTGTTGCCCTTTGTCCCTGTACATGACTCGTCCCACTCTGTCACATTACAGTTGACAAGGACACATAAAGCCACAAAGAAGCTGATGGACACCCGCTCCACAGCATTAGCTACCTTGAGATCTGACTGTGCCTTTTGACAGGTCTCCAAGCACATTTCCCCATTTCTAGAATGAAACTGAACCTTTGCACTTTATTATTATTATTATTATTGTTCTCTTTCAGCAAAAAGGTAATTGGGCATGAAAAGTTCAAATCCATTAAATAAAAACTCAATTTAAAATATTTTCCATCCACCAAGCAAGGTCCTATTCATTATGCTGACACTGTACTCCACCTCTGTGCCAAGTGGATCACTCAAAGATGCCCCCCACTACTTTCCTGGCATTTTGTCTGACAAGTAAATCTGCTGTGCACACATTGCTTTATAGGGCATCTCAGTTTTGTATAAATACAAGCAATATTTTTCTACAGCACCTTTAAATTCCCCAGCTGAATTCTGCAACTATCGAGATGCTTTCAAGTAAACTATTTGCACTGAGTCTCTCCTCTGGATATTGTGGCTGACAGACACAGCTTGCAAGTTTTATTTCTGCTGCTTCGCTCACTTCAAGCGTTTGAACAGCCTCAGACTATCCTACTGTTAAATACAAATCATATAGTCCATTTATTTATCAAAACCAACAGCAGACAATTAAAATACAGACTGCACAGTTCTCTAGAAACCCTGGTAGAAGAATTCAGCTGTTGCAATTACCTGGTGCCTTATTCATTTTCAAAAAGCAAAGTAAAACAACCCAAACCATCTAATGCTCATGCCACAGGTTAAATGTTCTTTTTTTTTTCACAAAGGTCACTTTTCCATAAAGTTTATTTCAGTACAAGTTTGCTGTACAGAGACACTACCTTGCCTTAATATCCAGCACACATTTGTTTCTTTCAAGCTAGTAAAAACGTTTTCCCCCTACAACTCTGTCTGCTAGAGATGCAGAGCACAGATACTTTATTCTTCGTAGGGCCAGTCCTAAACCTAATAAAAAAGCCAAAGAGGGACATCTAGTGGTACCGCACACGAAATTAAGAGGGAGGAACAACCTACTGCCATGCCGATGGATCTGAGAGACTCTTTTCAATTTTGGTCTTCTGTTTGGAGATTTCTTCATTCTTGATTCTCATCAGAAGAAGAAATCTCGAACAGAAGACCAAAATTAAAGACAGGAAAAAGTCTGCCCATTTTATACACAGCACACAGCCACACATTGAGATACTTGAACGTGTCTAGAGAAGGGCAGCAAAGCTGGTGAGAGGTCTGGAGCACAGGCCCTGTGAGGAGAGGCTGAGGGAGCTGGGGTTGTTTAGCCTGGAGAAGAGAAGGCTCGGGGAGACCTTATTGCTCTCTACAACTACTTGAAGGGAGGTTGTAGACAGGTGGGGGGTTTGTCTCTTCTCCTAGGCAACCAGCATCAGAACAAGAGGACACAGTCTCAAGCTGTGCCAGGGGAAGTTTAGGCTGGAGGTGAGGAGAAAGTTCTTCACAGAGAGTTGCTAGCCACTGGAATGTGCTGCCCAGGGAGGTGGTGGAGTCACTGTCCCTGGTGGTGTCCAAAAAAGGATAGGATGTGGCACTTGGTGCCATGGTTTAGTTGTCAGGAGGTGTTAGGTATTAGGTACTAAGTTGGACTTGATCTCTCAGGTCTTTTCCAACCTGGTTGATTCTCCGTGTGTGACTCTGTGTGTGACACCTACACTGGTAATATATTTAACACTAAACCCCATTTGGGCAAAGCATAAAGATGAAGGAAACAAAAGGAGAACTAGCAGTCATTCTTTTATGACTGATTTGTTCAAAGAAAGACAGATCCCTCAAAATGAAATGAAGCTAAATGAAAGAGTCATAAACAAACAGTGCTGCTGCAGAGTTCCAGACACAAAGAAGGAAACTGCACCCTGGCCTTCCCTTGCAGAACAGTCCCAAGGAAAATCAAGAGAACTCACAGAATTCATTTCATTTTCCTTGAAGGTACACAGGTATATGAAACTCCAATCGAGGGCTGAGCATCAAGAGAAACTAAATTCCAGTTTGACAAAACTTCCAAAAACTCATCCAATGTGCAAACAATAAGATTTAGTGCTTATCGTTTCTATTAGCAGTGAACATTTCATCCTAAGTGTCATGAAACACTCACAAAATACTCGTGGAAAAAGCCATCTGTCAGCTAACAAAGCAGATCATTAGCACCGCACCCTGCTTCCAACTGAACACAAAGAGAGATCAACAGCAAGCTCCAAAATAGTGGAAAGTCAAAAGAACTCAGAAGCACAAGCTGCATGGTGTCAGCTCACTTTAGTACCAACAAGTATCTGTAACAAGATGGGTCTTGTGAAAACATCTGTTTAAGAGCAGAGAAGGCACAACCACATGAAGAGTACGAAGTTGCCAGCCCTGCTTTCTAAGAAATAGAGCCTGTAAGATGGACCACAGATGCTCACAGGTTTGATTAAAACAGCTTTGTGCTGTGCAGATACCCAGTATTAAATAAACAAGGCAGTTATGCACACTAGATCATACCTGCACGCTTGCTAAGAAAACTGAGCTTTAATGTTACTTCCCAACAAAAGAGGAAGCAGATCAAGTACTACCTTCATGGTAATTACTTAGAGGACTCTGACACCTGGAGATTAAGGATTGCAATCTGCCTTGGGCACTTCTATGGCAACTCCAGGAACACCAATTTCTACAGCTCCTCTCTAAACTGATAGTTAAAGAGATGAAGCTCAGAAATTCTTCCAAGAAGTGTGGGACAACCTACAGAGCGGAACCCTTCCTGCCCAGCTCTCAGGCAAATTTGCTCTGAGGGTCCCTTCTGAGTTCCGTGACTGCATGGAAATGAAAAGGGATACTTTTCCATACATTTGGAAACAAGTGTCATATGTGACCTTCCATACAAAACAATAAATCAATCATCCTCTCCAATGCTGTAGGTGCAGTATCATTTTGGGGGCAGTATTGTTAGTTTGTTCTTTGTAGCCACACAAACCCAACTCCAACTTCCTACAGTGGTGGTCTATGTGCCACAAATTCCTTAAGAGGCAACTGATTAAACAGAATTAGCTACCAAGATGACCCAGTCCACAGGTCAACTCACAGACTCACAGAATCACCAAGGTTGGAAGAGACCTCAAAGATTATCAAGTCCAACCCATCACCACAGACCTCATGACTAAACCATGGCACCAAGTGCCACATCCAATCCCCTCTTGAACACCTCCATTCTGATTTGGAGTGTTTATAATCTTCTTTGCAGATATTGAATGACTGGGTGCACAAGGAAAAACATTCTTAAAAATCAATTTATTCTTTAAAAAGATAGGAAAATGGGTTTATAAAATAAAACTACAGAAGAAAGCTACCTGCCACTCTTACAAATCTTCCTCTGCTAGTCTGCATCCAGTTTTCTGCTGGATGCTGTGCTATTATGTTACTTCCCTCCTCCAGTCCTCCCTTTCTTTTGTTTTACTACTCCTTCTTGTTTCTGTAGGCTTGACTCTACCTGAAGGGAGGTTGTAGCCAGGTGGGGGTTGGTCTCTTCTCCCAGGCAACCAGCACCAGAACAAGAAGACACAGTCTCAAACTGTGCCAGCGGAGGTTTAGGCTGGATGTTAGGAAGAAGTTCTTCACAGAAAGAGAGATTGGCCATTGGAATGTGCTGCCCAAGGAGGTGGTGGAGTCACCATCACTAGAGGTGTTTAGGAAGAGACTTGATGGGGTGCTTGGTGCCATGGTTTAGTTGATTAGATAGAGTTGGATAATAGGTTGGACTTGATGATCTCAAAGGTTTCTTCCAACCTGGTTAATTCTATTCTATTCTATTCTATTCTATTCTATTCTATTCTATTCTATTCTATTCTATTCTATTCTATTCTATTCTATGCTATTCTATGCTATTCTATTCTAAATTCATTCCTCACCACTGGATAAGCAGTAGCCAAGGGACAAACACTTCTTTTCTTTAAATGAACCCACACAGGTTTCTTGGAACTCCCTCTTCTTAAGCTCTCTCAAAAGCCCACCAGCACATCAGAGACATAGAATAAAAGAAAGATACTGTCAGTGGTGATGCACACTGAGATCAACCAGCAAAGAACTAGATATAAGAGGATTTCATTGTGGAGATTATGTGACCACTGCAAAAATAATGCATTTTAATGCATAAAAATAAATTATTTTATAATGTGTTTCCATGGCAAAAGCAGCCAACTGGAATGTAGGTCAGTACTTGGAAATGCTGTGTCAAGGAATGGAGGCTGATTAGTTAATCTAAGGCAGCCATCATTCTCCTGCCCATGTTACAACTCAGGAGCCTTTGAAGAAAGTGTGCTGGAGATGTCATTTTCCATTCTTGTTATAAACATCCACTTCAAGATGCTTCACTCCAGGCCAGCGAGAGATACCCTACATCACTGTAGTACTGCTTATAGAATTTATGACATGGGATCATGGTTACAGTTTCATGCACTGCAAGAACTCGTGCAGAACACAGCCCCCTGTGTGCATATTCACCATTAATATGTACTCCTAAGAATGCCTAATTAGCACTGTTAGGAAACCCAAAATAACTTCAGGCATTTTACCTCACATTTCTCACCCCTACTTTGAAAACAGAAACGTAGCATCTCTTTACACATGGAAAGGGCCTCTACATTTTTTTATTTCCAAGACTATATAGGAGTAAAGAATGGATTGCTCTGTAGGAGGAAATCACCTGTTAAAAATATACCATGTACCTCCTTGCATGCCAATTAATTTAATAACAACTGCCTCCATTAAAAGGAAAACAAAGCCAACACAAAGAACTGGACCCTGCCCATGGCAGCAGGGTTGGGACTAGATCTTTAAGGTCCCTTCCAATCTAAATCTATGAATCTATGAATCTAAGAACCTGTGGCATTTTTAAGCACTGAGTATGGCTGTATTTCAGAGAGGAACAATGTCATAGAAAAGAGTGTATCCATGCCTGTGTCCCAAAGGCTTTGAATAAGTTCACATACCTTTCTGTAAGTCATGCTTTGATTAACCTCAGCAGAAGGGCAGCCATCCCGTGGTGTATTTCCCACTAGAGGTCAGGCTGAAGGACCTAATCTTCTGGTTCAGCCTGCAAAATCTATGAGTGGGAGCCACTATTCAAGATTTGGAAGTTTGAAGACCAGTATTTAATTAATACTGCTTACCTTCACTTAAAGTGAATCACAAAGATGCATTTTTCTAAGAACTCAACAGCTGGACTTATTTAATCATGAAGTTATTTCAACATACGTCAGTAAAGCCTCTCACAGAGCACTTGATGCTCCATCTCGGTTGTCAGGACAAGGTTTGGGAGAGTTCTTTCTGAACTACAGTCTTGAAATGAGAACCATGTTATTCTGAACAATAAAAGACAATATTCTGGTTGCTTTTAAAAAGGCATTTATAAAGTTTGCTTTACATTGAGATGTAGACTCACTTCTGAAAATTCAAAGAAAATGGTTCATGCATCATTTATAGTTTTAAACATCACCTTTATTGTGATGGGATACACTCAAATAGAAAGTCCTGGCTCAGAGGTCTTTGCCAATCACTGGGCCTCTCCACAACTCACTACCTTCAGTGCATTTGGAATGGAATGGAATGGAATGGAATGGAATGGAATGGAATGGAATGGAATGGAATGGAATGGAATAGAATAGAATAGAATAGAATAGAATAGAATAGAATAGAATAGAATAGAATAGAATAGAAAGAATAGACCGGGTTGGAAGAGACGTTTGAGATCATCGTGCCCAATCCATCATCCAACACCATCTAATCAACTAAACCATGGCACCAAGCACCCCATCAAGTCTCCTCCTAAACACTTCCAGTGATGGTAACTCCATCACCTCCCCAGGCAGCACATTCCAGTGGGCAATCACTCTAAGAAGAATTTCTTCCTAACATCCAGGCTAAACCTCCCCTGGCACAGCTTGAGACTGTGTCCTTTTGTTCTGGTGCTGGTTGCCTGGGAGAAGAGACCAGCCCCCACCTGGCTACAACCTCCCTTCAGGTAGTTGTAGAGATCAATAAGGCCTCCCCTGAGCCTCCTCTTCTCCAAGCTAAGCAACCCCAGCTCCCTCAGCCTCTCCTCATAAGGCTTGTGTTCCAAACCCCTCCCCAGCTTTGTTGCCCTTCTCTGGACACATTCCAGCAAGTCAACATCTTTCCTGAACTGAGGGGCCCAGAACTTTCTCCGCAGTCATGAAAGCCAGGACAAAGTATATTTGCCCAAAGCCACATAAGCATTTAAATACAGAGTCAAAAACTGCATTGAGGAATTGTTTATATGTTTGCACTTCTGAAAACAAAGCAGCCCATGCAAGTCACTCAGAGATGAGATCAGCTAACTAGGTCAAGTTATGTCAGCCAGCATTTTTAAGTACCTCCATGGTTAATTATTAGAGCCACTTCAAAGATACACAAAGGACTATGGAAAAGTAAGAATATAAAATGCCAGGAATAATAAAACTTGTAGTTTGCCCAGTCACTTAAGTTTGGTGGTAGGAATAGCAGGCATAAGGAACAGAAATGAAGCCCTGATGTTGGTTTGGCTCTTTTTCTATGTCTCAGATGGACCAGTCTTTCCTGCACCTTCACCAGGTCACAAGGGGCATACTTGGTGGTAACAACCAGTTGTTTCATCAGAGCTAACGATCATTTTGTTTAATGATTTTGCAACAGAATCTGATAGTAGCAGTTCAAAATCCACGTGCATGTTTCAAAAGGTGAAAATTCAGTTCTCTCAACAATGCATTCAACGCACTCTTTTCCTTTGCTAGCTCTCCTCAAAATGTCCAGAGAAGGGCCACAAGGATGATCAGAGGGCTGGAGCACCTCTCCTATGAGGACAGAGTGAGAGAGTTGGGGCTATTCAGTCTGGAAAAGAGAAAGCTCTGAGGAGACCTTACTGTGGCCTTCCAGTATCTGAAGGGGGCCTACAAGAAAGCTGGAGAGGGACATTTTAGAGTGTCAGGGAGTGATAGGACTGGGGGGAATGGAACAAAACTAGAAATGGGTAGATTCAGATTGGATGTTAGGAAGAAATTCTTCCCCATGAGGGTGGTGAGAGACTGGCACAGGTTGCCCAGGGAGGTGGTAGAAGCCTCATCCCTGGAGGTTTTTGAGGCCATGCTGGATGCTCTGAGCAACTTGCTGTAGTGTGAGGTGTCCCTGTCCACAGCACGGTGGCTGGAACCGGATGATCCTTGAGGTCCCTTCCAACCCTAGCAATTCTAGGATTCTAAAATAAGCTAACCTTTTACAATTTACAGCTGTATAGCAGGTACAAAATATGTCTCTTAAGGCATTGCCTGGAGGAACACAAGAGTCATTTCACAAGGACCACTCCAACACAATTCCATGGAACTGGCAATCAGTTTGACTGAAGCTGGTAAGGCAGACTTCCCAGATTGAGCATGTAACCCACCCAGCTACACAGATGGCATTTGTGGGAGCAAAGTAAAATAAAATAGACTTCTAAAATAAATGCAAGAGAAACACAGAATAACATTGAATCACTCTAGGCATTTCTAAGGGCATCCATTTATCTTCTCCTCAGCACATAGCAAGTGTATGTTCAGGGGGTTGAAACGACTAAGCAAATGGAAAGGATTTAAAACTAGTTTTGTTTCAAATGTAAGATCACAAACAGGGGGTCCAGGTATTTATCTTCAGATTGAGATCTCTGTATGGAGGTTTGATGCTAAAGGAGTTAAAAGTAAGGGTTCCTACATATGTTCAGCAATGACAACTGGGTTTGTCAGAACCCTTTTTGGTGCTAAAGAACTCTGCAGCTGAATTTCATATGGGTCCCTCTGCACAGCAGATACTTTCCCTCCTTGTTTTATATTGATAGACACAGAGCTGGAAAGAGATAAGCTACAAAGAAGTGAAGGAATCACAGCTTTAGATGCTGGAATATAAAGAGGAAACTATATAAAGAGGCAACTGAAGCCACAGACCGCTCAGTTTGGGTCAGGAGGTTGATTCTGACAATGGCTGGTTTGGACCTCAGCTCAAGCCTCACCTCTTCCATCTCTAGCCCTTCTCAAGCTAGGAAGAACTGATGGCCAGTCTTACCTTGTTACAATGACACCGTCCAAGGATGCTGGTCTCAAGATCCCATGATCTAGCAGAGAAAGAAGGAATACAAGGGAAACAGCAGAGGTAGGAAGTGTTAAGGAAAGAGAAGAAACATGAAAGCCCACATATCCCATTGGAGTCCCTGGGTGCCCAGGGGTATTGACAGGTGCTTACTCTGCTATAGCAGGAACTGAAGTTCCACAACATTCTACTTTTAATCTTCCCCTCATAAGCATCTTCCTTCTAGAGGATCCAGCTCTTCCATTAGTTCATGTCCCTTCTTCAGATTAAACCAGTCTGTCTGCACCCTGCTTGACTCCTCTTGATACCCTGCTCAGTTACAACCTGGCAAAACACTGCATGAACATTCATCTCACAACCATGGGTAGATAGGGTAGGCCCTCCTGTGATATGTCTTGTGATACTACAACAACTGAAAGGCAAACCCTTTGGCACACGCGGGCAGCAGAAAGAACTCCCCAGCTCCCATCTGGTCTGTCCCTTAGCAGCACAGCTGCTGGGGTAGGAAAGTAAAGCATTGTACTATGACTTCTGTCATTTAAAATATGCCAGTGACCAACACGCTGGATAGAAAGACTCTTCTGGGTAATTACTTTTTTTAACTCTCTTGAAATCTGCTATTTTTAAAGACACAGCAACAAAACCAGACAAACAAAACAAGAAAGACCAAGGAGAGTCTTTGAAGAAAATATTTCAAACTAACACACCATAGAAAGATATAAGCAAAGAGAAAAAAATTGTACCAGCAACATATTTATGAGTATGACATGCAAACTAAGGGGAGGTTGTAGCCAGGTGGGGGTTGGTCTCTTCTCCCAGGCAACCAGCACCAGAACAAGAGGACACAACCTCAATCATAGAATCACAGAATCAATAAGGTTGGAAGAGAGCTCAAAGATCAAGTCCAACCTGTCACCCAACACCTCATGACTACTAAACCATGGCACCAAGTACCACATCCAATCTCCTCTTGAACACCTCCAGGGACGGTGACACCATCACCTCCCTGGGCAGCACATTCCAATGGCTAACAACTCTCTCTGTGAAGAACTTTCTCCTCACCTCAAGCTTAAACTTCCCCTGGTGCAGCTTGAGATTGTGTCCTCTTGTTCTAGTGCTGGTTGCCTGGGAGAAGAGTCCAACCCCCTTCAGGTAGTTGTAGACAGCAATAAGGTCTGCCCTGAGCCTCCTCTTCTCCAGGCTAAACAATTCCAGCCCACTCAGTCTCTCCTCATAGGGCTTGTGCTCAAGGCGTCTCCCCAGCCTCATTGCCCTTCTCTGGACACGTTCAAGTGTCTCAATGTCCTTAAATTGAGGGGCCCAGAACTAGCTGTACCAGGGGAGGTTTAGGCTGGATGTTAGGAAGAAATTCTTGACAGAAAGTGAGATTGCCCATTGGAATGTGCTGCCCAGGGAGGTGGTGGAGTCCCCATCCCTGGAAGTGTTTAAAATAAGAGTGGATGAGGCACTTAGTGCCATGGTTTAGTTGATTAGATGGTATTGGATGATAGGTTGGACTTGATGATCTCAAAGGTCTTTTCCAACCTGGTTAATTCTGTGTTTCCGTATATTCAATTGGAATTATGTGATATACACATTTTATGTTACTCATTTTTTTTTAATAAATTCAGCAAAAAAAGTAATAAAAAATATAAAATCTCCCACAAGGTTTTATACTTTATTTACAGTCACAGAACCTATGTTTGGAGCAGCCTCCACAAAAAGAATGACTTCAAATTTTCACCAGCATCACGAAAGAGAGTTTAGCCCAACTATTTTGTTTCTTTTTTAATCTATTCAGCTGACAGAAACAGAGCTGCAACGGATTGGGTTTTTTTTTAATCCCAAAGTACATTATCCAAACAACAATTTCATCAAAGATTTTTTACAACAAGCCTAGCATTACTGGTTATATCTTATTATTAAGGTAAGCATTCTTCAAAGAACTGTATGATTGGAATCTCTCCCTGATCCACAGTGACATGCTATTTGCTGGCTGCAGTGAGAAGAGTCAAAATGAAAACAAAAATACAAATACGCTTTCTTTTTTTCCTTCTTGTCTTTATTGATTTGGACTTCAGAGCTACAGCCAAAAATAGAGCATCTCTAGAAAATTACCACACATGCTATCAATACAGCATCATCACATGTTTAGAATTGTAAGCACTTGACAAATGGCAAAGGCAACATTCAATCTAATATTTTGGCAGCACGACCCATGGACAGGGAACACAGGAGGAAGGATTTGATTTTATTATTTTTACTCCAAAAAGCAGTATTTCTGAACAGGAATAAAAAGCCTCTGTTACAAAATTAATTCCAGTCACCATGGAATACTCATGCTGGTTTGTTCAAGACATCAATACACGCTGCTGGAAACTTTGCATGGAATGTCGAATGGCAGACAGAAGCTACAGCTCTGCTACAGGTACAACACCGTCTTCAGCACTTTGTATGCCATAGAGATGGTCACTGCATACCCAGCTGCCCAAGACAAACCCCTGCCAGGCTGAGGAAGAGGAATCAAGTATGCCAAAGTGTGGAAAATCCTAGACCCAGCAAAGATCCTGAAATGCATCAAGGCTGTAGACAGCTCAGGGCCACTAAGAGCATACAGCAGTCCAATGCCAAGAAATGGGACAATATTTTCAAGGTCATTCAGGTGGCCTCTGGGGAAAGAAGCAAAATTGGTTTAGAGTGTTGTATTTTGTTAAATAAACCACTTCAAGCCTTACTTTTTTTCAGCATCTTCCAAACATGCTACTGTTAAGGCCCTAACACAGCTGTTGGGTTTCCTCTGCAGCAGGAACTTGATACAGCTACTGAAATGGCTTTGCAATCTTCACCTGACACCTCTCTGGTCTCTCCTGCTGCACCTCACATTTTTAAGCTTCTGGTCTTCTATATGAAAGGTCTTCATTTTTCTCCTAGACCTTGGTAATAGTAGGGACTTACAGGAGGTATATGAGAGCACCTGGGTGTGCAAGAATGCAAGGCAGAGAAGAAAACAGATAGATGGCATTTTCTTGTAGTTTCTCTCAAATGACCGTCAACTAACTAGATGACTGTGACCAAAACCGCTAGACTTCATGGCCCAGGTGGTCTATTCTGATCCCATAAACTCTGCCTTCTCCACAAAGAAAAGATGAAATATCCTATACAGGAAACATTCTATCACAGCTTCATGAAGCGCAATCATCTTAAAGAATGTTATTTTTGAGCATCTAGCAGGTGTGACAGTTACGCTTTTGGTTAATTTTCTTCGCCACAAAGCACTGAAATAGCTGAGAAATGATTGAGATTTTGCAACTATAATATGATTTACTAAAAATGTGTTGAGGCTGAACTCCGGATCATGAAGTATTCTTTCACACATCTTCCTAAATCTTCCCTGCTCCTTTTACCTCTTTAGAAAAACTGTAATTCCAGCCAAATTTACTGACTGAAACAACTTCTAAGCCTTACTAATTATGTCAAATTACACAGCCAACTAGAATCAGAACATGGTGCTGCTTTGCAGAGGCTTTCTGAACTCATTTATCATTACCCTTCAGCTTTCCACCACTCCTTCCAAGTGAAAAAGTACACTGAAATAATGTCTTTTCTAAACCCATAAACAGAACTAATTTCAACCACTTATACATGTGAGAAGCCATGCTAAATCTATAGGCCATTACCTGTTGCCAGGAAGCTTGCAGAAGGAAATACAGCGAACTTCCCTTAAGAATCATTGTTGGAAAGAACAGAGGGATGTCACAACATCAATGGACTAACTAGGACCAAGTAGAATTACTAGGTCTGGGGCTGGCTGAACAACTTTTGCAAAACAGCAGCACAGGATTTGACTATGTAAGCTGGTTGTGATTTCTCTAACATAACAACTCGAGTTAAAAGGGCATCTGGTAGTGAAGTTAGTACTGACTCAGTAGTCCTCTTCAAATTGAGAAAGGAATTACTCACCAAAAAATGCCCACTTTTGTAAAACAGCAAAAACTAAAAACTCCATGAACCCACTTAGGGGGGGAGAAAAGGGAAGTTCAGAGCATCTTTACAGCCCACTGAGATGAGATTTTACTTTTCAAGATCTTAATCCAGACAAGACATACATAAATATATTAGCCTTCAGGGAATCACAGTCATCTACACTTCCCAGGATGCACTGTTCTGAAATCTGAGCTGCTACCTATTTCCAAGATCTTCCCTAATGGTGGTTTAAATGAGAACAGTTCATTCACAATCAAGTTTCTGGTATAAAAATATGTAGCAAATAATCTGTTAGCTTCATTAAGGAACAATGCCACAAAATGCATTCCATTAAAGCGTTCCTTGTTAGCACAGGTGTATCAAACAGAATCTTGAGAGTTATGATTTTGTTAAGAAAAAAATTTGCCATCAGCTAGCTGCATAAGCTACACTATTTAGCCCACTGAAGTACAGCTTAAATTCTGCTAAAAATCTTGCAAAATAAAATACACACACCACAGGCTGCACACTGCCATGCTATTCACAGCATTCTTTCAAGGGAAGGGTCAGCTTTCCTGTACACTTGACACATTCGTGAGTAACCTCAATCCAATCCAGCAAAAAGAGCACAAGCTTTGCCTCCTGGTCTGTACAATTTGCTAGATTAAGGCTCTAATTACAGCTCTGGAGTTCCATGACTGTAACTCAGTTTTACCCCTCCTTCCCTAGTTATTTCCCACACGCTTTAGGAAAAGATGCAACTATTGCAAGCAGTGTTCCAGTTATACAGAAAGCTGATTTATGCTTAATGGACACTGCCTCATACTAGATCAACTTACAGTCCTATTTTACAATCTTCTTACCACCTCCCCTGTGCATAGAGGATATTATCCAAGAGCTAGCTAGGCTAATGAGGCAAATGACTTTTTAGTACGCATGCTGACCACTTGAATGTGGCACAGTTTGTTCATTTCAACAAATTAATGTATTAGATTACTACACAGAACAACACAAAACACACCTGGGTTTGCCAAAGAGAAGGGGGTAAAATTAACTAAGTGATTGATTTTAAATAGCAGACCAGTAGTACTGTCAAAAGACTCCTATGCATTACCTGCGCGCACGTTCGACATCCTGATCCGTCCGCAGGTATTTTTTAGCACCCTCACCTTTTCCAAATGATGCTGCGTCTTCTGGGTTGACAAATGCCTATTTCAAACATAAACACAGAAGAGACATTAGAAGCCAGAATGCTTGTCCCAGTCAAAGCAGTTTGCTCTATAGGTCACTCTTTTTACAAATGCCTCTGTAATCTCCCATAACTTACCTGAAGTGAAATGCATGGAGAATCACGTTTGCTGCATGACTATTTCCTTGAGCCTAGCCTGTATGTAGCTTGTGTGTTGACAAGTTAATGTAATATAATTTATGCATGTAGATAAAGCCTTCCTGTAAGATATGCAAGCATGGCAGATGGCTGATTCTCAGCCTGAAGTAATGGCAGTGGGCTGAAGGAACATAGGGACCCGAAAGGTAGACCTACTGTCTGTATAAGTCTCCTTCGTACTGTTCTTGACAAATTATCTGAAAGCCCTTTTGGAGCACTTACTTCTTCAGATGGAAGCAAGAGAATCCAAAAGACTTATTCCTGTCCTCATTTACGACCAACTGTTTCTCCTTTTCTACTTAGGTACAAAATTTTCCACTTCTATGATCCTTTATTATCTCCAAATACTGAAGACACTGCTTGAAAACAACATTTAATTTAGTCAGCAGTAGATCTCTCCTTGCTGACACATAAGTTCCATCCGAATGAGAGGAGAAACTTCTTTACTGTGAGGGTGACAGAGCACTGGAACAGGCTGCCCAGAGAAGCTGTGGAGACTTTCAAAACCCATCTGAATGCACTCCTGTGTGGCCTGCCCCAGGTGATCCTGCTTCGGCACAGGGGTTGGACGAGATGACCTCTACAGGTCCCTTCCAACCACTAACATTCTACAAGTCTATGTATTCTGAGGAGCATTCAGGCTATGCAGGACTAAGTCAAGAAAGAAAACCTTTTGATTTTAGGAGAGCTACAGATTGCTTGCTTAGGCAGACCTGATCCCTTTCTGTGAAATACCCTTGGCCTCACAAGGGTAATGTGTCACCCTGGTGACACAGTATCAGTCTCAGAATCAGCAACATTTTACCTTCTCTCCCCCCACTACCTGCTTCCCTCCATTTTTTTAGAACATTTTAAAGACTCTGATACATTAAATAGGAAATAAAAGTGACACTATTTAATTTGTGTGTTTTTAATATTGCTGTGTTATAAGAAAAGCAAATACTCCATATTAATGAAGGCCCAGCTGTCACCTGCATACCTATGGACCAGGATGGCAAAAGCATTAAGTACTCCACTGATACTCCACTGTACTCCACCAGTACAGCTGATGTGCTTCTGCAAGAGCAAAGGGAATTAAGACATCTAGGTCCTCTTTTGGCAATACAGTAGAGGCTATGTGCTCTACTATACACAATCTTCAGCTGTGCCAAAGACAGAGAGAGGTATTAGAAACCAGTGGCAGCTCAAATGCTGTGGCAGTGGGACCTCATGAACAACAGAACAGTTCAGCTGGGTTCCTGTCCCAACAGGCACAAAAAGCAGCATTCAAACAAAATGAGTGCTATAAAATCCTTGAAGAACATACACTGTCCTGCAGAAGCTGACCTCATAAGAACAGCCACATGGAGCAAACAGAGGGCTCTTTCAGCCCAGGATCATGTTTCCAACAGTGCCCATGAGCAGATGCCTAGAGAAGACCCAAAAACAGGACAAACACAACACAATGCTTCCCATGAGCCCTGTCTCCTAAGCTAGATGCAGCTTCTGCATTATTTATAAACCTGAGTTGATCTTTCATATATATCAACTCACATACATTTTCAGTCCTTCTCTCACTCTAGGAAAAAAGGGGGTTGTTTTTATGTTGTTCTTGTGGTGGTGGTGGTGGTGTTTTTTGTTTGTTTGGGGGGGATAATGACCTACTTGCAATGGAAAGGCTGAAACAATGAAACAATGTGGCTCTGATCAACCTGGTCTAGTGTGAGGTGTTCCAGCCCATGGCAGAGGGGTTGGAACTAGATGATCTTTGAGGTCCCTTCCAACTCTGACAATTCTGTGATTCTGTAATTAGGTAAAGTAAAAAGCTTTAGAACCGTTGGATGGGTTATGGATGCATAAAACCCCACTTCAGACCCCCTCTTCTGACCCTACTAGTTGGTTATTCACATAACATGGCTCCATACCACACATTATTTGCTTTAGAAATGGGGTACCCTGGACACCAGAAATTACAGTTATGAAAAACTCTTGTTTAAAATATATAAATGTTTTAGGAAGGAAATGTAAGTCAAACCCAACTGTAAGATAAGTCTCATAATCATCTCATAATTAGGTCATCCATTTGGGACCAACAGAGCACCAGCACACCATACTCAGAATATCGTTAGAGGAGGGAGACAGAAGGAAAAGAACAGCACCAGTATTTGAAAGCTGAAAAGAAATAGCTGTGATAGCTCTGTATTTCAATACAAATTTCAATCTGTTCTACCAGACAGTATTCAAAATTTCTTACCTTTCTTGTGATTCTGAAGTATGCTGTTATAAGACTCATTAGCATCATCTTCAGAAGAACAATAGTTGCATAAGTAGCGTAAGCCCGCAAGGCTTCATTGTCAAGTAACTGGGACGATTTAGCCATTTCTCAGCTTCTCACTGTCGACCTTTAAAAACATTAAAGTTAGGCTAACATCACAGCAATCCAAAGTTCTGACAAGAAGATTGTCAGAATAGCCTTTTGGGGTTGTCTTTTGTTAGGCATCACTGCAGTGACAGCACAATTTTACCATGGTGAAAAAGTCTATTTTCAAACAAATGTGGTTTTCCTCAGTTTATTTTCACCATGGCATAATACTTTAAGATGAGATATTATATTACCATTTAATATTTCACTTCACTTTTGTACCCTTATTAAACTGTCAAAGTCTCTGGAGACTTCCAAAAGCCGCCTGGATGCATTCCTATGTGGGCTACCCTGGATGACCCTGCTTTTGGCAGGGGGGGTTGAACTCTATGATCTCTTGAGGTCCCTTCTAAACTCTAACATTCTGTGATTCTGTGACATAAATTACCAAAATATTTAAAATAACTGCAGAAACACAATTTAGTCACAGAACTTACTACACTTTTGAAGAAACAGAAAGAGTTTTAGACCAATTAATTTGATCTATTGACTCTCCCTGTGCAGTTACCAGGATAGAGGGAGTATGCTGACATACTACACATACTGTAGTGTGTAGAGGAAAATTAGCATTGCCTACTTTTCTTTTTGGCAAAATGACACGATTAGAACTGCACCTCAGCTTTCAAACTAACCACTATCTTCCCACCCAGCAATAACTTGTGATCAAACTGAGTTAAAACATGCATTTCTCTCCTTTGAGACCTTATTCTTAAAAATCTCTTTTAACATGATTCACGGGCAAAGATTAAGTTGTACTGACAAAGAGCAGAGAACTATTTATGCTTTTATCATGGGAGGTTTAAGCTAATGAACTCTCTTTCCAGTGAAACAATACCAAACCCACACTGCTATGGAGGTGGTACCTTTTATCAGCATCCCGAAGTTAAGAATGTGATGAGAACTGAATGCATGTAAAATGAAAATGATGTCCCCTTGCACATTCAGTTTGTGCTCTGCCCAGAGCAAAGTGTTTACCTCACCAAGTGCTTCAGTCATGCACTTGGTCCATGTAGAGCTGGAATACATAAAAGTAGCATGTCTCAGCTTCACTCAAGACCAAAATAAATGTGCTTTTTGATACCGTTAACTTCCTTATTTCCTATAATTGTAACACTAACAGTAATAAAAAAGTTATTGTCAGCTTTATTACAGCTCTAATAATCTCTCATCTTGCTTTCAAGCATGAAGGCACTGCCAGTTATGGCCAAACAAGGGAAACTGGGTGAGCTGAGAGCAGTAGAAGACTCTTGCTCTGAAGGCACATCCTTGGTGAGGAGTGGGGCAGTATGCAAGTAGCTTTTTGCTCAGTGAAACAAACCTAGCCTTGCCTGGACCCATCTGGCTGCAGCGATGAGATTTTGCTCTTTTGTTCTTTCCAAGATAGTGCTTGGGTCACCAGGCCAAGCACTGGATCCAGGGATTACAACAAATTCAGTGTTCTCTCAGTTCTCAACCTGCAATTCAGTCGATTTTTCTCAGCAATTAACAGAAACTGCGACTTTTAAACTTTGTATCACAGCAGAAAGTTTCACATAACAAAAATACAGTAAATCAATGGCAGCAGAGCGTTTTCCCCCACTGCAATTTTAAAGCCATGCTGAAAATACGTCCAAGAACTCTACAAAGTCATGAGAAACTGTCCATCAGCATCTCTGGGTCCCTTCCACTGGAAACACACCTCATGTATCCATGTTTCCTACTTGGAGAGCTGGCCTCTCCAAGCTCTCCTAAGGCCCAGGCCTTGCCTTCACTGCAAAAACGAAGTTTACTGAAGAATTCATAGTTCTGACACCAGCAGAAATGCAAAAATAAACCCCACACGGTAAAACAACACAAGGCTTAAAGGGCTGTGCCCGGTAAAACTACCAACAGCCTGACGGGCAGCTTGATGCCCTGTGCTGTGAATGCAACGCCCGGGCACGAGTCCAGACCCCACGCACAGGGTCTTGAAAACCAACAGCTAAAGACAAGGTCTGTCACTGTGGCCTCGGCAAGGGCACAACCGCTGCCGCTCCACTCTGTCCCGACGCTGGCTGACGGTGCAGCCGTAACCAGCGGCGTTAGCCGTGGGGCGGCATTCTGCGGTTTGTCTCGTAGAACGCGGCGTTTCAAAACGCCTTCCAAGCACACTCCGAGGGCCGTAAAGCGCCCGGCGTCGCCATGCGCAGCACACCGAACCCCGTTTCGAAACAGCAGGGCGCTGCCGCCCTGCCCCCAGCGCTGCTCAGCCGTGCAGCCCGGCCTCCGCGCACGCCGATTTCACTTCAGCCTCCGCAGGCGGACGGGAGGACGGGGGAGCCCCGGGAAGCTGCCCCCGCCGACCGACGCGGGTACCGAGCCGCCGCCCCCCACCACACTCAGCAGCCACCTGCGAAAGGCAACAGCGCCCCCGAATTAAAACGCCTCCGGCTTGGCGGGCCGCCCGCGGAGAGTTTCGCGCCCAGAAGGCGGCGGGGGGAAAAGGCAGCAGAAGGACTTTCCGCTGCAGCCTGGCGGCGGGAGACGCCATCGCGCAGCGCCCACCCACCTCACAGCGTCCCCTCGGCGAGCGCGCACACCGCGACGAACCCCGCTGCTCCCCACCGGACACGGCCTCCGCCCGCCCCGAGGCCGGGCCCAGCCCCGCCTCGCTTTGCCTCGCCTCGCCCCCTTGTGTCGTGGTCCGGGTCACCGCCGCGGCTGGCCGTGGAACCGCTGTTACGTGCGGGTCGCTGCGGCGTCTGTCGCGGGCGTCGTTGGCGGGGACGCGGCCGGTTCGTCCAAGGCGGTTCACTAAGGAAAGGCTGCGTTCAGGCCCAGGGCCCAGCAAACCTTACCTGGGAGGAAAGGCAAGAAAATTTGTAAAAGCAAACACGCAAGAAAGAGTCCTCCTCTCTGAACACCCTTGAACCCTCCTCTCTGAACACCCTTGAACTTTGAGGCAGAGGGAGGCCAAAGACGGTGACTCAGCCAAGCTATGTTAGAAACCTGCTGTGTCCAGCAATTGCACAAGCTCCAAAATGGGCTGAGGGTATCTGAAAACCTAGGTACAGAACATCAAGCCTCAGCACTTTGGGCTCCTGTGTTGTTTTGGTGAATCTCAACTTTCACCAAAGGGGAAAAAAAAGCTAAAAGTCCTTGCATTGCCAGGCCATCCCTGCTGTGCCAGTCAATATAGAATAGATTAGAATAGAAATAGAATTAGAATAGAATAGAATAGAATCAATTAGGTGGGAAAAGACCTTTGAGATCATTGCATCCAACCCATCACCGAGCACTATCTAATCAACTAAAACCATGACACTAAGTGCCCCATCCAGTCTCTTCTTAAACACCTCCAGTGATGGTGACTCCACCACCTCCCTGGGCAGCACATTCCAATGGCCAATCTCTCTTTCTGTGAAGAACGTCTTCCTAACATCCAGCCTAAACCTCCCCTGGTGCAGCTTGAGATTGTGTCCTCTTGTTCTGGTGCTGGTTGCCTGGGAGAAGAGAGCATCCCCCACCTGGCTACAACCTCCCTTCAGGTAGTTGTAGACAGCAATAAGGTCTCCTCTGAGCCTCCTCATCTCCAGGCTAAGCAACCCCAGTTGCTTTGCAATGCATAACAGAAAATAAAGGAACTTCAGGGCTGGCCACAGACTTACTGGTGCACAAGGGTGTGATGAAAGGAGGAAACCTGATGGCAGTTTCCCACTACTTCACAGAAAAGTATGCAAGTCCCATAGCACTCCTCATCATAACCAAAGCAGTGCTTGTGACCAAGACTGAAGAAAATAGAGGAAAATGTACTTGGATACATAGTTCAGAAATAATCCTGAAGATGTCTACAAAGTCAGAAAGGGATACAATTTTTAAAGCTCTGTCATTATGGGAAAACAAGTCATATGCATATATTCCATGTTCATTGTACTACTTCTGTCAAATGCCTCTGTGTGTGGACCTTTGGGACTCTTCTTGTTAGCCATCAAACACAGCAAAACTCACTTGAGCAAGGACTGTAATTTCAGACCTGCTTTTAAATGATGGTAGAAGTTGGATTCCACAACCTTTGTTCTCACTAAGGAGACAGCAAGTGCTATTTCCACTGAAGTCAACAAAGCAACACACATGAGCATGGATCTGTCCTAGGGAATGGTTTATTTAAAAAATAAATCAATAAAAATGGAAGTATTTCTGCAGCTTATATCTTACTTCAAGGCAGGACTTGTATCTTCATCCATTTTTGTACATCACCAAACAAATAGCCCATAGAGTAATTAATTAGTGCCATTGAAATAAAACTATAATCATTTTCTTTTACCAGCTTGGTTGGTTGGTTTGGCCTTCTGATCCTTACCTGAAGCCAGTGAGTAAAAAAAACACTAATAAAAAGTAAACCTCATAAGTTAACAGAGTTAAATTAAACTGACATTATTATACATGAGAAGAAAAGCTGGCAATTGATTTGCATGCAGTTCTTGGATCTAGACCTAGAAATACTAGAAAGCCAGGAGAAAGGCCATTGTAATTAGTTGTAGGTGGGATCTAAAGAGAAGCAGAAATGCAGCTAGAAATTCTGTAAAAATCAACTTTTCCTTTGGATTTAACTTCCCTATTTTACAGATTCTGGAAATTTAGATATGTGATGCTATTAATGCTTCAGAAACTGGGAGAGCTTATGTGTTCCCAGTCTTGGAATTTTGAGGTTAAGACCTTGATGATTTTTTCCTACCGTCACTGAATCCCCCTAATTCTAGGGAAGGTACAGAAAGAAGGTATGAGGAGGGGAGAAGAACAAGAAGGGAGGGAAGAGAGGAAGGATGGAGTAAAGAAAGAGGAAAATAGGGCTAAAAATTACAAAAATAGAAAAGTAATTTTTTTGAAAGTAGAAGAAGTGGAAGGGAAAGGGGGAGAAAGGGAAATGGAGAGAAAGGGAAATGGACAAGACAGGAAAGCAGAAAAAGCAAAAAGAATTTTTAAAATGAGGGGGAAGGAAGAAAATAAGGGAGAAGAAGAAGAAAAAGATAAAGAACAAAAAAAAATATATTTTTTTCATTTAGACAAGGGAACAGAAAAATATATTTAAAATAAAAAAAAGAAAGAAATTAGAGAAAGAAAAAGAGAAGAGAGGCTGTGAAACACTTAAATGTGGGGAGGAGTCTAAGCAGAGAGCAAAACTAGAACCACAGTCAGTAAAGAAGAATTAACTTGTGCTCAAGGTCTGTTTTCTCCTCAAAGTTTAGTAGCAGCATAAAGTGCCTGTAGAACATTTGAAAACTGCTGTGATCTAAGTGAGGTTAGATACATAACTGTGGTGATAGTTGCTCCTGAGGGGCCCATTCTGACAGTCCTTACTCATGTGAATTGTCCCTTTGATGCTAATAGGATTACTCTTCTAAATCAGGGATGCCATATGAGCCTGGAGCCCAGGGTTATACTGATCATGAAGGGCTTGATCTTGCAGACCTCATTCATGTGAGCAGCCCTTTTTCATGACATTTTTCCCATTGATTTGAAGAACTGTACATATAGCCAGAGACAGTAGAGTCAGGACACAAATTTAGGGTCAGCATAAAAGTAGGAAGAGAAGAGTTTTTCATTTAACCTTCAATAAGGGATAGAGACTCTCCAAGAAGGCCAGATAAGTGCAATCGTTCTCTTTTGACTGCAGGAAAGGCAAGGGAGAGGCATGTATTGATCAGCCTTGTTCTGTCCTGTCTCCTTCTCTGGCTTTCCTCTTATTCACCATAATTAGATTAGTAAACAAGGTACCAACAATACACTTTCACCACACCTGAAGCTTTTCTTTCATAACCTCCTTGCTAATATAAATTAGTTGTTTCCTCAAATAGCTCTTGACAGATTTTGCCTCCTGCATTAAACTAATGATTCACAGAGTAAAACAAACAGCGAACACCAAGATCCCATCTATTTTTAACTTAAAATCTGAAATACTGTTTAAATGACCAAATAAAAGTGTTACAATAATGTTTAGTGTAGCAGACTAGTCAGTTTTTGTGCTACTCCATTAAAACCTACACCCTCTGGTTAGAAAGCACTTTTCCTATATCAAACGTTGACACCTATGTAATTTCACTGTGATTCACATGCTTCTGCTTCAGAAGAACTCAAACTGCTGTCTAGTTTCCCTGGGGAACTGCTTCAAAACCAGCAAAAAATAATCTTGCTTCAGTTAGGAGTGCTTCCTGCTGAGTAGAGCTCAGTGAAGGCTTCTCTGGTGTAAGCTTCCTTTTTACTGAGCTTCTGTTTCCAAAACAGCTGTGTCCATCCATCCATCCATCTCTTTTATTCATGGCACTGTTGGGAAGACATCAGTTCTCAACAGTGGATTTATTTTTATCAGTTTTAGAATTCCAAGTGTTCCAAGTGTTGGGAGGTTGTAGACAGGCAGGGGCTGGTCTCTTCTCCCAGGCAACCGGCACCAGAACAAGAGGACACTGTCTCAAGCTGCACCAGGGGACATTCAGACTGGATGTTAGGAAGAAATTCTTCACAGAGGGAGTGATTGCCCATTGGGATGTGCTGCCCGGGGAGGTTGTGGAGTCACCATCATTGGAGGTGTTTAGGAGGAGACTTGATGGGGTGCTTGGTTGCATGGTTTAGTTGATTAGGTGGTGTTGGATGATGGGTTGGACATGATGATCTTGAAGGTCTCTTCCAACCTGGTTTATTCTATTCTATTCTATTCTATTCTATTCTATTCTATTCTGAGAGGGAAGCAATAGCGCATGCTTTTAGTGACCAGTCACAGTGGATGGTGACCAGGCAGTGAAAATGCAAAGCACAAGAGTGGTCATATCTGCTGGTTGTCTGCTCAGCTATACATCACTAACATATCATTCAACACCCCCACCCCTCAAACCTCGTTTACTGGTCATTTAAAGAGACAATGAATAAGGTTATCCTCTAAAGCTTCTTATTGTCTTCCATCAAGTAGCACCATTGCTACAAGGATTGTGGAAGACAAGGATTAAAAGTCACCATGTGGACATACTGTAAGAAATACTCCAACACATGAAAATTGTCTGTAGTCTGTTGCCCTACGTAGTTGAGGAACGTATCAGAAAGGGATTGGTGGGCACATAGGCAAACCTTTTGAGCAGGTCTGTGTGTAAGCACATCATGGACCATTTTTTTTGCCTTGATTCTTCTTTCACTGCACAAGAATACTACAGGAATGGTCTCCCTTATGAAAATAAGTCTGCAGCACAGAACCACCTTTGCAGATGGCAGTGATGCACATGTGGTGAGGTATTTAAAGTCCCATGCTGTACCGAAGGGGAAAGAGTATTAATCTCAGCTTTTGTGATGCTACTTAATGTGTACAATTGGTCTTACTAGGGCAGCAAGAAATTATCTATCATTAAAGGCCATGAGATAATTGATACAATTGTAATGCTCAGATATGCCAATAAAACAGACTTTGCAGATACCATAGTAAGTTACTTTTAAACTAATCCAGAGAGAAAAGTTATTTGTTAAACATTATTAAATACAGATTACAGAACCAAATCTGATCCTTTAAAATAACACTGAAGTAGCAGACAGAGAAAAATATTCATTATAAAAGCAGAAAGGTTATCGAGTTTGACTTCACAAATTGAACAAAGTATAGAGAGCAAAATGATTTTTTTAAGACATTGAGATTTTTATCATTAGTGGAAGACTCCAGCAGGTTTTCCTTGTTACTGTACTCCTGCTCTGCTGTAGAGTTACAAGAAAATTCTAAGGCTGGAGACCAAACAGCTAGATTTCTTGCCACAGTGCCACTCCAGATGCACACAGAAGGCTTACAGTAAGCTTGAGCGAGCTACTCAGAAGACAGAAATGATAAGAAGTATCTAGCAAGAGTTTGCCAGGGTTGTCTGACAGAAGTCTGTCTCTCTGCAGACAAGAATCCTGGAAGTAAACAAGCGAAAGCTTTACAGATGTTGGTGATACCTCTAGACATACAGGCCTGGTGTCTCTACAGACAAACAGTTAAAATTACAAAGTTAACTTTTAAAGTGCTCCCAAATATACTGTGGGGGGTTTATGCTTGTGGAGGTTCAGATATTTGTGTAAAGCAGGGAAAGAGCTAAGCCCTGTGGATTGAAGCAAACTAATTTTTTCCATGAGGGTACTAAATAGCTCTATGATAGTCTTAACCTTTGGTCATTGTTAATCTTAACTGGATTCATATCATAGTTGAATGTTGGTAGGCTAAATGGCCCTGTCACTAATTATTAATCACCTAAAACTAAAGTTTCTGAAAGTTTTATTGGTATATGTATATCACTGTTAGGATGTAAACCATGTTTACCTGATAGACCAGCTTCTGCCTGGCAGTTTGGAGATGCCTGAAAGAGCTGAAGTCAGGCAAGGAGATGTGCACTTCTTCACGGGTAGTTGTTTTTGAGGAGCAACTATCTGACATAAAGAATTGGAATGTTCTGTGGAAGCAAGATATTAATCAGTAATCACCTGACCTGACAACAAGCATTTATCACTGATTTGGTGGTAGGACTGGGGGCGGGATTCTGTAAAAGAACTAGATCAAAGGAAGCAAGCAGAGAAACAGGCCCCCCAGATTTTGAGTTTTAAGTGTGTCTTGACACCCTGCAGGAAATTAAGGCTGGAGATTCCTGCCTTCAGCAATTCATCTGTCTGCAGCCCACAGATTGAAAGAAGTTGCATAATGAATGCAAAGTGAGTACCTTTCGCTCACTGAGGAAAGTGTGTCCAAGGTGCGCTTGCCTGAGAGTTTGTGAATGACTTGTTCCTACATAAGGGATTAAGAGGCAAACTGTGTGCAGCCAGTGTGAGACAAACACCATTGTTTTCAAAAATATGCAATTACAGGGCTTACTTCAACAGGACCTTTGCCGTGTGCAGAGCCTTCCCAGGTAGCACTGCTAGTTTTATTAGCAATCCCCCTCCCCCAGCTCTCTGTACAGAGCCAAGTTTAGAGTCAGCAAAATTACCTGGAACCAGCACATTTTATCCCCAGCAGACCGACCAACCACAATTAAACTATATTACCATACATTAGGCTTTAAAGGGGTTCCTGTACTGCAGCATATAAAAGGCTGCAAGAAGCAACAGAAAGGGAAAGAAGGAGGCAAACATTTCACATGTAATGGGTTAAAGTCATCCAGTGTGAGTCCATTGACTTCAGTTGGCTAGGGATGAATACAGACAATTCAATATTTAACAATCAGCAACTTTTGCTTAGTCAGCAAGAAGAAGAACGGTTTAAGGTTCATGCCTTTCCCTGTGCTCTTTTTGTCTTCCTGAATCTTCACTTGGTTGCGATAGCTCTCTGCTAACAGGAACAACACTCTGCAGGGTTGGCTGTTGGGTATTTTCTGCTGTGGTGTAAGATTACTCCTCGTGGTTTTATGGTGCAGCAGTATACTTTAATAGTCACCTGAGACAATTATTCAGATACTGTATTGTGCAGTAAGATTGCTGTTGAACAGCTGCAGAAATACTTAGCAGAAACACACTCCCTAAAGCCCTGGTATAGAAAAGGAAAACAAACCACAGCAGCAAGGCAAAGTTGTGCAAGAGATTTAGAAGTTAATTGGGACAGGGACTATTTTTCATTTAGTGGTCCATATAACACCCAATAATAATAGGCTACAAATTCATATTCAATCACTACCCGACCACAAATCGTCTTTTGGTAGAGTTGTGACCCAGTATATGGTGCTTTGCCAGGCAATTCTCATTAAAAAGATAAAGAGGTGATAAGATAGGGATGCAATTATTCTCTCCAGTAGTGGTGATGTTCTTTGGTGCAATCCCATTTACAAAGAACATCACAAAATCATACATTCTTCTTGTAGAAACAGGCAATTTTCTTTCTCATAGCTGCAACCTTGCCATTCTGATGAGGACTATGCCTTAACAGAAATACCATTTCTTTTTTCCCCCTCAAGACACAATAACCAGTGTTTCTCTGATACACTCTGTTGCAACTAATTAATGTCCCTGCCATTGCAATCCTAACTAATCCTTGGTGAAAATCTTTTGGCTGATATAACAAATTGTGCTTTAGCTTAATGCTCTGTGTTGTTTTAAGTCTCATCATACAAAGGGATATTCAGCAGCACCGTCTGTTTAGCTTGAATAAAGAGTGCTCATAAACACATAACATTTCATGGAATCTCTTAATAGCCATGTGGTCATCAAATCCTGCCTCCAGCTCTGGACTCAGGAGGATCTGGCAGTATAACAGAAAGAGAGAAGTACTCTTCTTTAATTTGCTCTCTGAAAAGGATCCCTGCTTCTTTTTTTCTCTCTCTCTTTTTCAGTGGGGTTAGGCTCTGCTAACTCACTGCTTCAATCTATAATAACCACGTTTCTCTTTAGACACAGTTTGAGTATTTCCTCAGCATTTTCTCCCAGGATGACACTTCAGGCAAAGTCAAGATGGGACAATGTTTTGCACTGAATACAGTGCATGATGTGTTGGAAATTTAGTGGCTGAAAGACTGCTTGTTTGCTTTTTCACTGATGTGTGCTTCAGTGAAGTTTCTCCTGATTTATAGCTGGATAAGCAAAACCAGAATCAGACCCTTGTTGCTCATTTCTGTGAGAGCAGGACTGGGCCTTACGTGCTCTTTTGCTCATTATATAACCTCAGTATCAAGTCTCAAAGCTTTGATTCATAGAGTTCTCTTTAATTTGTACATGCAGACTTCCAGACTAGATCACAGAGCAGCAGAATAACAATCCTCAGGAGAGCATTTCAGCTTGAGAAATTCATGAAGAGGGTGACTTTGTTGCTTGCTTTCAATGACACTTGTGGAGTAGGAAAGGGAAGTGAAGAGAATGGAGTTGCCAGTCTGTTTCAAAATGTATGCTCTGCTATGCAGCAGATGATGAATAGCATCCTCAGTGACATAGTCCTGGTAGCTGTGTGAGGTTCTGTGGAGACTTTGGACTTTTTCCTGCTGTAACCTGGGTTTTCACATTTAGGGCAAATTTTTATTACCTGTGTGTGCTGCACACAGGAGCTCTGAAATACTCCCTTGTGCCCTTCTGCAGAGAAGGTATCCGTAGGCCTTGCCTGGGGTGGAGATAAGCAAGAGAAACAGAGCCTCTTTTTGCCTTGCATCAGGGAAAGACCTTGAATTCACCCCTTTCCTTCTCCCATTTCCAGCACTCTGACCAAGAGTGCTGAACTCAGAGCAGAAGAGAAGGCATCATATTGTGAGATGGTACAGTTCTAGGGGAGGTCAGTTCCTCGTGGAACAAACCCAGATTCCTTCCTACTGCTTTTCTGAGCTGTGAAAATTTGTTATGTGCCTCCTTGCAAGGGAAGGATTGCAAAGCAATAACACTGCCTTCTTTCAGCAGGAATGAGCCACTCTCCTATTGGCTAAGGCATTTTACTATATATTTGGGTATGCTGAAGTTAAGAGAAAAATACATCCTTGACAGTAACTACAGTGAATCATCAATATACTTATATGTATAAAATGAGTGTGGGAGCTCTGCAGCAAGAAAGGAGGAGAAAGATAATCAGCTTCCCACTGTGAGGACAGCAGAGTTTTGTCTCTTTCTGTGGAAGACTGTCTTCCCAGCCTGACAGCTGTATCAAAAATGTTGAGAACTGAGCTCTTGATGCAATTCACACCATCCCAATTTCCAAACATGCAATATTGGCCTGTAAGGGTAGCATGAACTGTCTTGATGTTAAAAAAAATGCTTTTTTGGGAAGCTGAGTAAAGGATTTTAATGGACTTAGATGTTGAAGAGAGTTGGAGAAATGTGAAGGATTGTATCCTAAGAACATAACAAAGCAAAGGTACCTGACATACACCCTCCTCCTAGGCCATGTCATATTGTCCTGTTCAAAGTATCCCAGAGTATGCAGATCATGGGTTAGCTGTTTAGCTCCAGTGAAGTGAAGAAGCTACACAAAAACCTACATGCTACGGATCAGAACATGGAACAGAACAAGTGAAATGCATCATAGTGACTCATGTTTTTAATGCCATTGGGAAGTGTCCTTTAAATGCATTTTACCTTCCAAAACTCCTGGATCAGAATGAAGTTAGACAAGAGCTGGGGTATATGCTAAGAGAAAGGGAAATTAGAATAGAATAGAATAGAATAGAATAGAATAGAATAGAATAGAATAGAATAGAATAGAATAGAATAGAATAGAATAGAATAGGACCAGGTTGGAAAAGACCTTCAAGATCATCGAGTCCAACCTATCACCCAACACTATCTCATCAACTCTGCTTCTAATCAGATTGTATGACTGCTATTACATATACCATGTTTGAATGGATATATATTTAGCCACTGCAGTCCAAGTAGAATTCATGGAATTATTACTATTATTTAGGAACTGCAGTCCAATAGAATGCATAGAATTATAGAGTGGTTTAAGTTGGAAGGGGCTTCAGAAACATCTGCTCCAACCTCCCTGTCATGGACAGGGACACCTCTCGACTAGACTCAGCTGCTCAAGACCTCATCCAACCCAGCCTTGGACACCTCCAGGGAGGAGGCATCCACAAGTTATCCTCACTTTCACCTCTTGTTTTCTGTTTCTTTGCAAAGAACAAAGTCTTACATTTCTACTGTAGAGCTGTTTACCAGTTATGTTAAACCTTATTTGTGTGTTTATGTGAAAATGGGTGTGTGTGGTGGGTTGAAAATTCCTCCCAACATTAAATTGCCAGGCTGGCTCAGTTGGAAGCAAATGAAGCTGTATTTACAAGCAGAACTACAATCTAAAATGAAATGCAATGAATATATAAAATATACTATATTTACATATCTTTACAATTGATAAACAGCACAAGAACCCCCCTGGACAAAACCAGGGGAGCTAGCAACAGTTTCCCCCTCCCTGCTCCCTAAGCCTCTTGTACACGATAAGGGAGAGAAAGAGCAGAGAGTTGTTTGTCAAGATACTCAGGCACAAGAAAGAACACAGCCAAGGTCAGCAAAGCCAGCAGAAAGTACAAGTTAGTGTCTCCCAGAGAGAGGAAGCTGAAAAGAGAGAAAGTTAGTTTACCTCTCTAAGTTTTATGGCAGGTAACTGTCCAGTGGGATTGTTTGGAGCTTATCCTTATTTCCCTTTTTACACCCTATAGTGATTTGTTTACATTCTGCCACTTTCTGTTCAAGATCTGTGGAAAATTTTCTAGGCACAGCCTGAAACTACCACAATGTGTTTGTTACACTGGGAGATACCTTTGTGGTAAGAATGGTAGGAAATGTGGATGATCCATGCCACTACCCATGGGTAGTGCAGATTGAAGTGACTGTTGTGGAAACAATGTGTTTGTACCGGTCATGCGGGGCTGCTTCTCCACATCTTCTACCTGTTCCTTCACTGTAAACCTGGAGCCCTGGTATGAAACAGTGCCCTGGGCACATCACATCTTAGTGGCCATAGTGCCAGTCAGTTGTTTTGCAATGTAAGTAAACAGGGCAACTACTACCAATCTCACTATTTCTTTTAAGAATATTGTTAGGTTTGTGATGTATTTCATTTAAATGCCTTAACATTCTGCATGTGTGTGTGCTCACACCCTTAGTGTTACTGGGACTGTGCTTTTAGTAACAAAAAAATAATGCTTTTAGTAACAAAAAATAGTCATAGGTGTGCAGATCCAATAATTCACTGCCTTGTCTGAGAAATCTATTTGTTTCTGTTTCATCAGATAATCTTACAGCAATTGTCAGAATGTTACTGAACAGCAGCCATATCCATGCCTTTTACATATTTCCTTCCTGAAACTTTACTGCCCATTTGAGCTCAGAGAAATCATCTAGGAAATAGATCTCCAAGAGAAGTTTTTCAAAGCCTTCTTTAAGTCTTTTAAGGGGCTTTATGTGTTTGTATTTTAATGTTTTGTGCTGTACTGTTCAGACTCAGCAAGGGATCATGACGAATAATGATCTTGCTCAGCTGTGCACAGTATGGAGCACTGTACATACAGCCACGCTGAGGCCATCTGTGAGATAGTTCATGACATGCAAACAAATAAAAGCTGATTCAGTAATAGCAACAACAGCAGCAACAACAACAATAGTAACAACAACAACAGTAATAATAATAGTAACATCAATAGTAACAACAATAACAACAACAGCAACAATAATAATAATATCATGTCTATGTTGGCAAAGTTCAACCTGTAATGCTTTGTACTGAGCAGAGAGTTACCTGATTAATTAGGTAACTAAATCTGAGGTGGAGCAGGCAAATGACAATCTACTTAAGGCAGATAATACTTAGTATGGTGCTAATGTCCTCCTTATTCCAAGGACAGGAATAGAAAAGCTTGTTATACTCAGCTCAACAGTGTCCTGAATGAACTCCAAGAAAAGGTTAGAGGCTAACTAGTTCAATGATGACCACTCAGTTCTTGGATCCTCTTGTGATGCTGAACAAAAATGTTGCTGTGACAGCCACATAGTGTCATTTACTGGGAAGTGAACTGAGATTCTGAACTTGTTTCAGTAGCCAACCAAACAATTAATTGTCACAATTATAACTTTTGGCCACTAGCTATCCTGATTTTGTGAGAGCCGGGCTGAAGATTTGATGCTCCACTTCTACCTTGTGGCCTTCATAAATGTCTCTGTGCACAGTAGCTTTTGATCTTTCAGACTGTGATCTGAAGCCTACTCAAGTCAATGAAAAGACCAGCTAGTTCAGACTCTGTGTTCAGTAGATATTAAATATTCTTTTCCAAAAATAGTCTGCATCCAAAGTCAATGAAGTTCAAGTCCATGGTCCTTCTAGCTTGATGTTTTCTGGTCTTCGGTGACCTAGAAACCAACAAATGTCACACCTCGGAGGCTCTGTTGTAACCTATTGCTAACCACAATGCCCATGCCCAAGTGTTCAAAGAGTGGGTTTTATCACAAGCATTTGTTAAAACACTTAATCCATCTTTATCAACGGGCAGCCTTTTGAAGAGGAAGCTTCAGATATTGTGCTTATGCTAGGATGGGAGCCAAGTCCTGCCCTCCCTTGCAGTGAAACTGACTGTTCTTCCTAGGGAACACTGCAGGATTTGCACCTTGACTTCATAACAGTTGTATAATTGACTTGTAACACTTAAGTGACCATCCCTAGTTTGGGAGTGTAGTTATTTTTCCAACCTTCTTTCATTTTTCTCAGCTGTTAGCACTGTGCTGCACTGCGCGATGCACACAATCAATTCTTTGCCTTCTTAGTCTACAGCAGCCAAAGCTAGCAGCTCTTCAGCAGCAGAAACCAACCTCTTTATCTGCTCTGCATCACATTGTAACCTCCAGGGTAGATTCTAGCCCCAGATATTTAAAATATGTGTATGTTTACCATTACTCTTTGTTCTTGTGCTCTTTAAATCTTTCCTGAAGTTACTTAAGTCATTTAATTGTGAATTTTCAGGTGCAGTTTCCTTTTTAGCCTCTGAAAAGCCTCTCTGAAATTGTTCCCACTCTACTTTTGAGGCAATTCAGTGACTCTTACCACTCCTTCTTACCAGTCATTATTCCCTCTCCTCTTCCTGTGACAAGGTAGATAAATTGATATTAGTCCTACATAGTCTCAAACTGCACCAGGGGAAGTTTAGACTGGAGGTGAGGAGAAAGTTCTTCACAGAAAGCATTTTTAGCCATTGAAATGTGCTGCCCAGAGAGGTGGTGGAGTCACTGTCCCTGTAGGTGTTCAAAAAGGGATTGGACTTGGCACTTGAAGCCATGGTTTAGTAGTCATGAGGTGTTGGGTGGCAGGTTGGACTTTATGATCATTGAGGCCTTTTACAACCTTATTGATTATATGATTCTATAAGGCACACAGTTTGAAGTTGCGTCAGGGGAGGCTTAGGTTGGATGTTAGGAAGAAATTCTTCACAGAAAGAGAGATTCACCATTGGAATGTGCTGCCCAGGGAGGTGGTGGAGTCACCATCACTGGAGGTGTTTAGGAAGAGACTGGATGGGGTGCTTGGTGCCATGGTTTAGTTGATTAGATGGTGTTGGATGATAGTTTGGACTCAATGATCTCAAACGTCTCTTCCAACCTTGTTTATTCTATTCTATTCTATTCTATTCTATTCTATTCTATTCTATTCTATTCTATTCTATGGGAGCTCAGGGACACCTAGTTTGCCTGAATGCAGACTTTTTGTTAAACTTTGTGGATATTCCATGAATTGCATGAGCATCAGTGCAAGTTTCCTTCCCTTACTAAATTTTATTGTGTAAACAAGCCACTTAGAAAGTTCAGTGACCTTTCACAATATGTTCAGAAACACATGAAACATAGCTGTTGCTTAATGGACTGATACTTCTCAAAGTCCTTTGACTACCCTTCTTGCAAAAACCAGGCTAGTTGACTTTTTTCTTCCACTGCAATAGACCTTATCCAAACCCTGTCAAAGACAATAGATTGTATTTTTTTTCCTAACTTGTGGGAAATGACTCACATTCACCTGAAGTAGCTCATAAGAGATTTCACAAATTTTTATGCTTTTGAAAAATAAGCTGGGTCACAAGTAGCAGCACCTCCTTTAAACAGGAATTTCAGTGGAGATAAATGGTGCCACATCCTGCTGGTGGCCAGTCACCAGTGGCGTCCCCCAGGGATCAGTACTGGGCCCCATCCTCTTTAACATCTTCATTGATGATATGGATGAGGGGATTGAGTCAGTCATGAGCAAATTTGCAGGTGACACCAAGTTAGGAGCAGATGTTGGTCAGTTAGAGGGTAGAAAGGCTCTGCAGAGGGACCTCGACTGACTGGACAGATGGGCAGAGTCCAACAGGATGGCATTTAACAAGTCCAAGCGCCGGGTGCTGCACTTTGGCCACGGCAGCCCCATGCAGAGCTACAGGCTGGGGTCAGAGTGGCTGGAGAGCTCCCAAACAGAGAGGGACCTGGGGGTGCTGATTGACACCCGCCTAAACATGAGCCAGCAGTGTGCCCAGGTGGCCAAGAGGGCCAACGGCATCCTGGCCTGCATCAGGAATGGTGTGGCCAGCAGGAGCAGGGAAGTCATTATGCCCCTGTACTCTGCATTGGTTAGGCCACACCTTGAGTCCTGTGTCCAGTTCTGGGCCCCTCAGTTTAAGAAGGACATTGAGACATTTGAACATGTCCAGAGAAGGGCAGCAAGGCTGGGGAGAGGCCTTGAGCGCAAGCCCTGTGAGGAGAGGCTGAGGGAGCTGGGGTTGCTTAGTCTGGAGAAGAGGAGGCTCAGGAGTGACCTCATTGCCCTCTACAACTACCTGAAAGGTGGTTGTAGCCAGGAAGGGCTTGGTCTCTTCTCCCAGGCAACCAGCACCAGAACAAGGGGACACAATCTCAAGCTGCACCAGGGGAAGTTTAGACTCAAGGGGAGGAGAAAGTTCTTCACCGAGTGAGTCGTTCATTGGAATGTGCTGCCCAGGGAGGTGGTGGAGTCACCGTCCCTGGAGGTGTTCAAGAGGGGATTGGATGTGGCACTTGGTGCCATGGTCTAGTCATGAGGTCTGTGGTGGCAGGTTGGACTCGATGATCCTCGAGGTCTCTTCCAACCTTAGTGATACTGTGATACTGTAAAGAAGAGTTATAGAGTGGATGCTGAATGAGTAGGGCCTGTCCACAGTTTAACTCTCACAAGTGCAGGGAGTAATAGCAAAGTTAGATATTGCCTAATAACTTTACCCTACAACACCTAGAGATAGCTTATCAGAATAAACACTGATGGAACAAAGTTTCCTTCTAGTAAGTCCATGCCAGTCTGGACTGCACCTGATGACAACATAACCTAAAAAGCAGTGAACTTACTTTTTCACTTCCACATGATTGTGCAGCAGTTTAACAAAGAATACAGGGCCAGCTCCCTGCAGAAATGTCTCAGAGAATCAAAGTTCATTGTAGAACACTGGGAGGAAGTAAAATAATCTTGTATTGTGTAATGTCTTTCTGAAAAATGAGTAGTGGTTCAAATGTACTAGCCAGGGGTTTTCATGGAGTCTTTTATCAGTTTGATTTATGTATCAGCAATGGTGGAAGATTAGGGCAGATTGTAATAAAATATGGCTTATTTCCTCCACTTCTGTTATGGCATCAGTGCTCTAAATGTGGCATGCTTTATTAAAAATAACATGAGTACTGTTATTTGGTATTTTAACAGGAGCAGCAGCTTTATGTCCCAGTTTAGTTCCATGCTTGAAAAGTGTAAAATGAAAGTCAGACCTGTCACAACACCTAAAAGTGGATATATATGTTGAACTGAGCAATTGCATTAATGTCAATAATTTTGTACAAATTTAGACCTAACCATAACTCACTGCAAGGTTCAGGCTTAGGTTGGAGCAGCAGCAATTGGCTTTATTTTTTTGCTACTAGCTTAACAGGCAATAAGAAGGGGTGGTGAGAAGATTCAAAGATTGTACATGCTGAGACTTGATTATGTATTGTGCAACCTAGTGATCATTCCTGTATTAGCTGTAAAAGGAAATACCTGAAAGAAACTGGAGAGTGATTTGGGTAGGAGTTCAGGTGTTTATGGAAGTTGTTGGGCCTAATGGGGGGTGGGTGAGCTGAGCTTCTCCCACAGCACTTAACTTCTCCTGTACAACCTGCAGTTATTGCCTTAATGCAGTTCAGGGTTGTTGATTCTTGTGATCACGTTTCCAGTTCTTTGATACTTGATGTTTTTGCTGAAATCCAAATCCTTGAAGCAGGTGGATCTGGGAGAATTTGTCTTGGTAATCCTTTGTGCTAATATGGGAGGAGGGAGTTAAAAGCTGTGGCTGAGTACAGCCCTAAAGGTCAAACTAACAGAACACATAACATTGAGAAACAATCTTCCCATTTTAAAATGGAAAATCCATTATAATTTTTTTTAAACTTACAGATTGTGCTTTTTTCTAGGCTGTTTTTTTGTTGGGGGTTTTGGGGCTGGGGGTTTTTTTTGTGTGTTTTTTTAATTTTGTGTGTGTTTTGTTTTGGTTGGGTTAGGTTGGTTTTCTTTCCTCTATTTTTTCTTTCCTTTTTATTCTTTCTTAAAATTGGGGGTTGGTCTCTTCTCCCAAGCAACCACCAACAGAACAAGAGGATACAGTCTCAAGCTGCACCAGGGAAGGTTTAGGTTGGATGTTAGGAAGAAATTCTTCACAGAAAGAGAGATTGGCCATTGGAATGTGCTGCCCAGGGAGGTGGTGGAGTCACTGTCCCTGGAAGTGGTCAAGAGGAGACTGGATGGGGCACTTGGTGCCATGGTTTGGTTGATTAGATGGTGTTGGGTGATAGGTTGGACTTGATGATCTCGAAGGTCTTTTCCAACCTGGTTAATTCTATTCTATTCTATTCTATTCTATTCCATTCCATTCCATTCCATTCTATTCTATTCTATTCTATTCCATTCTATTCTATTCTATTGACAACATGTACAAATTGCTTTCCATGCAGAATAAGTTACTTTGGTTTTAGCTTGGGTTAAAGGCTTGGCAACTGTTTCCCCTCATGTTTATTTTAATTAGACTATGCCTGATTTCTATATTCTTTATTAAAAGAATATTAAAACCCTGCAAATTCTGCAAGGCCTGCTTTTCTGGTCAGTACAGAGTGCCCCTCACACTATGTTGCTCTTAATCAAAACTAATTGTATCGTGTCTATAGGCCTTGGAGCAATTTCGTAGGTATTAGATTCTTAGACATCTGTGGTGCATTATTATTGATTAAAGAATGAGAGGAAATCTCATGGCTTAAGACCTTGTGCTGGGATTTATGAATTACTTTTTTTCCTCTGTGACCCTTGGCAGGTCATTGAATCTGTCTTCCGGTTTCCCATCCGTGAAGCAGGGGATAGCGATGATTTTCTGCCGCTGCTCTGTGTCCATCATGCCTGCTTAAATAGTTCACTCTTTGGAACAGATCTTGTTACTTGCTCGAGCAAAGAATTCTCATTCTGAGTTAGGATCTGGAGCTGTAATACAAATAATTAATATCAGCATTAAGCAGTCAAAGGTATTACATCCAAGATGCATTTGGCCTGAGGCCCACGTAGTTCTTAAAATGATGGATTTTTAATTGATTATTTGGAATGAGACCTTTTCTCAGAGTAGCTAAATCGTTTAAGACCCACGCACACCAGCTATATTTAGAGGCGAGGAGGTGGCAGAGTAATTCTTAAAGTGCTCAGTTTCTAATAACCCAGGTAAGTGACAGTCTGTGAGCGCTGCCTCTTTTAAAACAAACATGACTCACAGCCCTCCGGCGCTGAGCGTGTGGTTGAACTGTCCGCGTTCAAGAAACAATGAAATACGGCCATAGTCTGAAACATTTCAGTTAATCATTTCAGATTAGTACAAGAAGGTAGGCATACTGCTGTCTTGGTGTCTGTAACAGGGTGCATTAAGAGGAGTATGTCCAGCAGATCCAGGGAGGTTTTCCTCCCCCTCTACTCTGCCCTGGTGGGACCTGACCTGGAATATTGCATCCAGTTTTGGGCTCCCCAGTTCAGGAGGGACAGGGATCTGCTGGAGAGAGTCCAATGGAGGGCTATGAGGATGATTAAGGAACTGGAGCACTGCCTTGTGAGGAGAGGCTGAGAGACCTGGGGCTGGTTAGTCTGGAGAAGAGAAGGCTGAGAGGGGATTTGATAAATGTGTATAAATATCTGAGGGCTGGGGATCAAGAGGGAGGGGGCAGGCTCTGCTCAGTTGAGCCCTGTGATAGGACAAGGGGCAATGGATATAAACTACTCAACATAAGGAGGAACTTCTTCACTGTGAGGGTCACAGAGCACTGGAACAGGCTCCCCAGAGGGCTTGTGGAGTCTCCTTCTCTGGAAACTTTCAAGACCTATCTGGATGTGTTCCTGTGTGACTTGTGCTAGATTCCATGGTCCTGCTCTGGCTGGGGGTTGGACTTGATGATTTCCAGAGGTCCCTTCCAACCCCTAACATCCTGTGATTCTGTAATCCTGTGAACAGCAAAATGGAAAAGGGCTGTGTAAAATTGGGTGGGGAAGGAGTAGGGGAGGTTAAGGTGAATCTGGAGTAAACAAGGTGGTATTTTCTTCCCAGAGCACACCCTGGACACTTTCAGAAAGCACTGAAGTATCAGGCATTGTTATGAATTCTGCAGAAACTACATCTTTACAGGAGTAAGGTTATCTCCAATGTGCAAATCAAAGCAGAATGTAAATAGCCTTATAGATGTTTTGATATTTAGCTGTTGAAATAGTCCTTGACACATATGACTGTTTCAGAGGCATTTTTTAATGCCAAACAATTACTAGCACCCATGAATGATCTTTCAGACAGTGTACATGATGAAATGAAGTCATGCTCTTACAGGGAGTTGCAAGGGAGGAGTGGGTACCACCCTAACTTTTTCACAGCTCTGACCAGGTCTAAAAATAAGAATTGAAGCAGAAAGAAGCTGGTTTCACAGTGGGAGGATACTGCTGTCTTCTTGAAAGATTGTTTATGTCACTTGTGCTCCTGGGGACAATAGATACAACTGATTCTTACTTTGTGTCCTAAGATTGCCACTGACCTCTGCACCCAATGCATTGCACTGTTTTCTGTGAGATTACCCAACGTAAGTTCATCTTGGAATCTAAGACAGTATTGCCAGGAAGCCCCACGGATGAAACAACTTTCTTTTATCACATGCTGTAAAGTTTAAATCATACTTTGGTCTTACCTGCAGTAACAACTCTTACCCAGGCTCTGAAATAGCTCTATCTTTGTTCCAGCAGATTCTCATTTAAAAAGTTAAGGGCTACACACAAAAACAAAGCCAGTTCTAACTACTTACCTTAAGGTAGTTTCATTAGAAATTAGATACAGTCTTCTTCCCCTGGATAATTTCTTGTTTTCTTAATAGTTCTCACATTTTCTTCCCAAGAATTTTCATTCAGTAAGTGCAATTTTTGGGTAGCTTGCCAGTTAGTGCAATACATATAACAACACTGAAAACAAGTTAGGTCAAAGACACAATGCAGAGACTTTGGTTCGGGATTTCTTCACCTCCTTGCTTCCTTAAACACAATACTAATTTTATATTTGCCTCCCAGATCTGATTCTCAGCACTGAACCCAGTGACAGGTGGGAGCTAAGCATAATGCCTTCTCAAGACCAGGTACACGCCCAGCTCTGCTACTGCTAATGAAAACTCATGTCAAAAAGTCAAGTAAACATTACTCAGTGGTTTTGCACCAAATTAAGAATCTGCATTTTAAACCTTGGGTTGGGTTTTTTGTTTGGTTTTTTTTTGTCTTGTCATGTGTACTTGTGGGAGCCTGATAGTCCTGGAAAATAAAGACCCAACACCATGTAGCAATGAGTTGGTCATGAAAGCTGTTGTGTCCTCTTGGCTATCTGTAAACGTGCCTTCAACTCTGACCTATTTGGCTGGGTGGCATCTCATGGAGTTCTTTGTCTTTTGAAGACTTATGTGTGTAAATGACTGTGCAATACTTATATATAATCTCTTCCATCAATGTAAATAGGCTGCCAGGTTCTGAAACTACTCAGGTGTACTAGGTATAAGGTTCATCTGGTTCTTGAGGGCATTGTGTAAACTAAGGTCTGCTTAATAAAAGCACAGGCAGACAGAATTGGCTGTATCTGCAATAGGTAGTGCTTAATATCTTTTAAACTGGCAGTATTTTGTTCAAGTTAGTGCCTAAGATTCAGGTTCTGTTCTACTTTTAGAAGTTCCTTTATTTCATAGAATCAACAAGGTTGGAAAAGGTTTTTGAAGATCAAGTCCAACCTGTCACCCAACACCTCATGACTACTAGACCATGGCACCAAGTGCCACGTCCAGTCCCCTCTTGAACATCTCCAGGGATGGTGACTCCACCACCTCCCTGGGCAGCACATTCCAATGGCTAACAACTCTCAGTGAAGAACTTTCTCCTCACCTCGAGCCTAAAGTTCCCCAGCACAGCTTGAGACTGTGTCCTCTTGTTCTGGTGCTGGTTGCCTGGGTGAAGAGACCAAACACACATCACTAAAGTTAACTATCTATTTGCAGCTAATCAAATTGAACTACAGATTGGTTTTGTCATTTTGGCTTGGTCATTTACAGTTGCTGAGTATCTGAAGTATAAAATTTAACACCATTCCAAGGCATTTGTACCTCAGAGTTGGTAACAGTCTATATCATTTTAATTGTCTGTGTAAATATCTAGTCCTTTTTTTGTATCTTGCAAGGTTTTGGATGCCACGAGAAATTAATTTCAATGTTCAGTTATATGCTGGGTAAAAATTATGTGAGTTTGGTGTGTTTTTTTCAGGGTTGGATTTTATTCTTCCTAATATCACTGAATTAAATTTGTCTTCTGCTTCTGTATTATGAGACAGTGAGAAAATGAGCTCCTCATATCATAGCTACTGATACACACTTTCAGGATTATCCATTTTATAAAGGAGAATCTTATTATCTTTGTTTAAACAAGAAATTACAGTTTCAGGGATAGATTCAGTGATTAGTAGATGAAGCATTAACATTTCCAGTTAATATTCTCAGGGGGTTTTTTCCTTCCTTAATATTTACTATCATAGCTGACTTACAAGAAAGGCTTTCCATCTGCTGTCTGTGACTCCTTCACTTTACCTGCTGTAGTGAAGCATCCTCTTCCAACCACACTGGCTCCAAAGTCTAAGAGAAACAGTGGAAGATTCCTGTTGATTGCAAAAAGCCTGTAATCAGGTCATGGTGAAGTGCAATGTTAAAGGGACAGGCCTCTCTCTTTTGTTCCCCTTTCTAAACTCAGCCTGGGAAGACTTGGCTCTGTTTCCAGACTGCTTCAGTCTCTCTGCCTAGGTTTTAATTTTATCAGTTTATGTAGAAAAAGTACAATACACAAAATAACTTTGCCTTCTCAACCTGGGATTCTTTTGGTGCCTGTTTATTCCCTCTAAGTTTCACCTTAATAAGCTGTTGCTCTGAGTTACAGCTTCTGTTTCCTACAGGAACTAACTTGCTTCATTTGTCCACCCCTATGACACAGCACTTTTCTCCTGAAACCATACCCCATATAAGCCGTGAGTCTAATCAGTCCACCTCTTGAGGAAGCTGATAAATCAACAGTAATCTAAACCCCAGCCTCCCTTCAAGTGCCCGACTATGTCAAAGGACTTTGGAGTTCGTTTGTGTAATGAGCTCTGCCCTGGGAGGATGGAGAGAATACAGCTTGATAGCTGATGAATGTTTGAGATTCTTTCTTCTTCTAAGCAGGACCGCGATTTGCCTGCATTTCAGTAAAATACTTAAAAGCCAATTTAGTCAGTGTGGTGGTGGTGGTTAGATGTGGATTCCTGGCCACTAAAAACTGAACTGGCAAGCTACATGCTCCTTTCTCCTTAAAGTCACTTAAGAAAAGGGGAAATGATTATCTAGAGTGAGCTGTCAACCTTTATGCCAGCTTTCCTCCCGATACGATTTATAGAACAGCTAAGATAACCTCTCGGGGGGAGCTTTGCAATGGAAATAGCAAGTGATTCTTATTCTAATGAACATAACACTGTCACAAGTTTAAAGTTCAGATCTGAGCTACCAAGGTTTGGGGGGTGGGGGTGGGTGGAAGTAGGAGCTGTAAAATATGAATGTGACAGCATATGTGTTCATTGCTGCACAGTGCATGAAACAGCACAAGCAGGCAAACTTTCTTTTTCTAATGAGGTTTGGAATATTTTCCAGCAGAAGTTCCTCAAAATTGGTTGGATTTTTGTGTTGGTTTGGTTTTGGGTTGGTTTGTTTTTTTTTTGGGGGGGGGGTTTGCTTCACACTCTCCCCAACTGAGGCAAGGCACAGAACAAGTTGTGTACCCTTTGGCCCTTCAGCATTGCAAAATGTTCTGTCACAGCTGGCACTCAATAAATAAACCTTTGTTGGTAGCTGCAGCCCAGAGGCATGAAGGCTGAATGGGATACAGGAATTTAAACTCCTGGAGGAGGCTTTTCCTGACCAGCATTTAGAAAACCACAAATAAGGATCTAGTGGAGAATTTGCTTCTTCCCACTCTCTTTAAAAAAATAAAATGGGGGGGGGGGGGGGGGGGGGGGGGGGAGGGAGAAAGAGAAAAAGAAAATAAGAAAGAATCCAGGACTGGGTGTCTGATAGCTTTCAATGATATCTAGCTTACTTCAGAACTGCTTTAAAAATAAACCCAGACCTTTCTCCAGAACTTGTTAAAACCAAAACAAAACCAAAATCCCCAAACTATTCGAACATGTATAGCTCAATGGCAGGTTAACCTCCCCCTGAACTTACTCAGCATATTTCTTACTATGAGAGCTCTTTGAATGCAATTGAGATACTCAGTGAACCATAGTATCTCAGGTTTGCTGAGGCTGATAGCTTTTCACTGTCTGATCAGAAAATGTCTGTCTCAAAGCTAGAGTTGCTCTAGTTCCTTGGGATCAGCTGAAGTAGAAAGAGTCATAGAATCATAGAATCATAGAATTGATAAGGTTGGAAAAGACCTCAAAGATCATCAAGTCCAACCTGTCACCCAGCATCTCATGACTACTAAACCATGGCACCAAGTGCCACATCCAATCCCTTTTTCAACACCTCCAGGGATGGTGACTCCACCTCTTCCCTGGGCAGCACATTCCAATGGCAAATTACTCTTTCTGTGAAGAACTTTATCCTCGCCTAAACTTTTCCTGGTGCAGCTTGAGACTGTGTCCTCTTGTTCTGGTGCTGGTTGCCTGGGAGAAGAGAGCATCCCCCACCTGGCTACAACCTCCCTTCAGGTAGTTGTAGACAGCAAGAAGGTCTCCTCTGAGCCTCCTCATCTCCAGGCTAAACAACCCCAGCTCTCTCAGCCTCTCCTCACAGGGCTGTGCTCCAGACCACTCCCCAGCCTTGTTGCCCTTCTCTGGACACGTTCAAGATCCTCAATATTCTTCTTAAATCAGTCAGTTGAGTAGAAAAGGATGGTGAGCTAAAACTTGAACAAAGCTCTAAAAACACTGCCTGGAATTCTCACTTTGAAGACTTGTGTTAGAAGGAAGCTCACCCCACATGTTGCACCATGGGTGCACTGCTTGGTTTGGAAGTGGTGTGGTAGTGGTGTCTCACGGGATTCAAGAATGCTGTGTTGGTCTTTTTCTCACTGGTACAGCCACCTCCATCCAGACACAGAAGAGGACAATCTGTGTGTGCCAAATTGCTCAGTGGAAGCATGGAGCTTTTCAATGGGATGTCAGTGGAATGCTTATGACCTGGAATGTCCTGATACATATTGAATGTGTCAGATATCCTTCTGCTGGTTTGGTAGGGTTTGTGTGAGTTGTACAGAAGGTGCTCACAGCCAGCAAGAATATGTGCCACTGCTGTGCACTTGTTTGCTGTGGAGCACTGACATGATGAAGTTCTATAAATAGCAGCAATATTAAATTGATCCCACACATTTGTCACAGAATCATGGAATTATTGAGGCTGGAAAAGACCTCTGAGATCGAGTCCAGCCTATGATCTAACTAACACCACCACATCAGCTAAACCATGCCACCAAGTGCCACATCCAATCTTTTCTTAAAGATGGAAATTTTTTCTCCGGTGATAACAACTCCACCACCTCCCTGGGCAGTCCATTCCAGTGCCTAATCAGCCCTTCTGTGAGGAAGTGCTTCCTAATATCTAACCCAAGCCTCCCTTGGCACAGCTTCAGGCCATGTCCTCTGGTCTTGTTACAAGTTGTGTTGGAGAAGAGCCTGACCCCCATCTGACTACAACTTCCTTTCAGCCAGTTGTAGATCATGATAAAGTCCCCTCTAAGTCTCCTCTTCTCCAGACTGAACAACCCCAGCTCCCTCAGTCTTTCCTTATACAACTTCCCCCCCCGTTTCCTTATACAACTTTCCCCCCCTTTCCTCTTCTCATACAAGAGCTGTGTGCTTTCAAAAAGGTACTGAATAGTCTCAAGACACAAAGAGTAAAAGAAGAGGAAATGTAGAGCTAAGTTATGTTTTCCAGTGTGGAATATGTTTGCAACTCACTTTACTGTGTTGTGAAAAACAGAATACAGTATAAACTGCTTTCACAAAACTCAAACCATGCTTGGGCAGTATTTTCTTAGGCCTTACCTGCTGAAGCAACTAACTGGTGGATCAGAGGGTAGGTTTTAAAAAGTTTCATCTCCAGAAAACCCCAACCAACTGATCCTGTCACAGTTTAGCTGTTCCCAAATGATGGACACTATAGCAGCATTAGGAGGCTTACACAGGAAACCTGGCTGCATATGGGACCTATATGAGGTTGAGGTAGCAGCAGCCAGGTACCCTGTCCCTCAGAGGCACAAAATGCATGCTGAGTGGGATCAGTGTAGCTCAGTATTTCTTTCCACAATAATCACAGAATCATAGAATGGTTTGGGTTGGAAGGGACCTTCAAAGGTCATCCAGTTCAGCCCCCTCTGCAGTCAGCAGAGACATCCTCAACTAGATCAGGCTGCCCAGAGCCCTGTTGAGCTTCAACTTGAGTATCTCCCTGGGCAATCTGTTCCAGTGTTCCACCACTCTCATAGTAAAGAACTTGTTCCTAATATCCAATCTAAGTTTACTCTTCTGTAATTTCAAAACATCGCCCCTCGTCCTGTCACTGCAGGCCTTTGCAAACAGTCTCTCTCCATCCTTCTTGTAGCCCCCTTCAGGTACTGGAAGGCTGCTATTAGGTCTCCCCAGAGCCTCTAACCACTTGATCATTTTTGTGGTCCGCCTCTGGACCCTCTCCATCAGGTCCATGTCCTTCCTATACTGAGGGCTCCAGGCCTGGACACAGTACTCCAGGTGAGGTCTCACCAGAGCAATGTTTGGATTAGGGAATACAAAATCTCAGTATGACAGATTGCTGAAAAATCAGAGGAACACTGAGAATTCTTTTTCTTTGTTTTTTTATCAAAGTCTGAATTTCCACAAGAGAAATAAAGTCATTTATTCCTGATAAATACCAAGCTTACTATCAAAAAAGCTTTGGAGATAATAAAAATAAGCAAGCCTCTCTGTTTTCCAAGAACATGTGTCTGAAGCCTTATTGGGTCTCTTACTGGCACAGGCTGATGCTAAATGCAGTATTTTACCACCATCATGGGATGATTTATCTATGGAATATAATTTTTTATGCAGCTGTTACACCTCAAGCGGTAAATAAGGCTGTGTCTGTGCTCCAGAATTGTGCCACTTTAAATATACCACTGTAGTTAAAGTAATACAACCCATTGGTTGTTGTTACAGCCCTGTAAAACATCATTCAGTCATGTAATCGTCCCTGTATAACAAGGGGAGCTATCTGCGGTGATTTTCTACTGCATTGCACTCTGAAGTTTTTATTAGTATTACAGTAATAGCTGAAAGGAAGGGGGGGGGGGGAAAGGGCAAACAAAATGTTATGCTGGGAAAGATCTTGAGTGCAGACAAGGCCAAATCAGAAGACTCTGAGCAGCTCGGGTGCAAACCACCTTTTCCTGTGGCCAAGGATGATGGTAGCACAGTATGAGCTGTATTTTAGAGGGCTGGAGCTCCTCTCCTATGACGACAGACTAAGAGACTTGGGGCTGTTCAGTCTGGAGAAGAGAAGGCTTCAAGGAGACCTAACTGTGGCCTTCCAGTATCTGAAGGGGGCTACAAGAAAGCTGGGGAGGGACTTTTCAGGGTGTCAGCTAATGATAAGAGTGGGGGGAATGGAACAAAACTAAAAAAAGGTAGATTCAGATTGGATGTTAGGAAGAAGTTCTTCCCCATGAGGGTGGTGAGACACTGGCACAGGTTACCCAGGGAGGTGATAGAAGCCTCACCCCTGGAGGTTTTTAAGGCCAGGCTGGATGTGACTGTGAGCAACCTGCTGTAGGGTGAGGTGTCCCTGCCCATGGCAGGGGGGTTGGAACTGGATGATCCTTGAGATCCCTTCCAACCCTAACAATTCTATGATTCTATGATTAAGTATCAATGATGATGACAAGAGTGTAGCAAAAGCATTTCACTGAGGTGGGAACAGATAAGGCTTCTGGCAGTAGCTTCAGCATGGAAGAATTTCTCAGACTCCAACTCTTGTACAGAATAAGACCATTATATGTTTGCTAACTACTAGAAGCCACAGAGTCACCATGGTACAAAGCCTCCCCTGAGGACTGAATAGAGGTCTGTGCCATTGTAAAAGATTGCTAAACATCTTGCAATACTTGGGGTGTGTAGCATTTGCTTTCTGATTTCAAATAGGCAGTGAAAAACACTTCTTGCCAAAGGTTTCTGATAAGCTGGATAAGGCTTATTTTAATGCCTAATTTTGGAGAAATCTGATGCACTCAATCACTTAATTCACGTTATTTTTTGTGGGTGTTTTGGGAGGTTGGTTTGTTTGGGAGGTTGGGGGGGGGGTGGGTGTTTTGGGTGTGGGGGTTTTTTTGCAAGACAGACCAATTTAGAAAACATCTCTCTGGGAAAATTCTGTGGGTTCAGGACACAAGTTATTCTCCCAACAAGACAGGCATCAACATTATGCTCAGTACCAGTGACAGAAGGGCTTTAAACAGTGTGCCCCACAGCTGATTGTCTCACTGCTGGATGTTTTGAAAAGGCTTCCTGTTTTTCCTTGCCATGTTAAATCTGGAATGCCTTTGATTTAATCCTTGTGTAAGTAGAGTCATTATTTAGGATCTTACTTTCTCCTCTGATCTTATTTGGGATTCTTCATGATATAAATTTGGCCTCCCTGTTGATTTTGCCAGTTCGAGTCCAGAGCAGGGCAACGAAGTTGGTGAGGAGTTTGGAACACAAGCCCTATGAGGAGACACTGAGGGAGCTGAGGGAGGTGGTGGAGTCACCATCATTGGAGGTGTTCAGGAGGAGACTTGATGGGGTGCTTGGTGCCATGGTTTAGAATAAAATAGAATAGAATAGAATAGAATAGAATAGAATAGAATAGAATAGAATAGACCAGGTTGGAAGAGACCTTCAAGATCATCGTGTCCAACCCCTCAACCAATCCAACCCACCTAAACAACTAACCCATTGTTGTTTAGGTGGGTCGGATTGGTTGAGGGGTTGGACACAATGATCTTGAAGGTCTCTTCCAACCTGGTTGTTTATTATTATTATTATTATTATTATTATTATTATTATTATTATTATTATTACTACTGCCCCATCTCTTGTGTGGCAAGCAGCATTGCCTGCCTAGCTGACAGAAATGTGCCAGACTTAATTAGCAACAGACAATGTTTTCAAAAGGGACTAGTAAGAGACTGTGAAAAGTGAGGCTCTTGGAGGCTATCAGATTGAGCCTCTGGATATGCATTCACACTTAAAATTTCACAAGTAAGTTGTTGAAAAGCAGTTGGTGCTCTGAGAAGATGCATCTTAAACACACTACTATATACCATAGCAAATATATTAATGGCTATTTTCATACACACACTGTGAGACCTAACTCTTTCCCTTTTTCAGTGCCAAAGCCTTCCCTTATTCAATGCCTACCCTAATTACTCTTAGGTGACTGTTCCATTTTCTCTCATAAAGAAGGGTGAAGTCTGCCAAACCTGCTGAGGTTTATCTGCAAAGCCAAGGGTGAAACATACTACAGATTATGATAGGAAAGTTGTATAACTTTAAATTCAAGTTTAGATCTGTTCAAGATTTCACAACTCCATGAAAGCATGCTTGTATAACTGCCAAAATATCTCACTGTGAAAAATATCTATCATGATTTCATCACGAAACTGGGAGCAGCAGCCACTTGCACGGCACTTACAAATGCTATGCAGCTGCTTTCATGATGGATCTCTTGCTTGCTGACCCAATTTCAACTGGTGTCAACTCAACACAACACTGTAAACTTTCTGGGGTGGTTAGAAAACATTCCTCTGAAGTGCGTGAACAAACATGAGCTGCAAGCAGTGCATTGGAGGTTACCTTCCTGTGGTGGGTTTCACCCCAGCATTAACTTTGCCAGACCAACTCAGTTAGAAGCAAATGAAGCTGTATTTACAAGCAACAACTACACTCTGTGATGGGCTGCAATGAATATGTACAAAATATACAGGATTTACAATATTATACAGATATTTACAATTAGCAAACATGAAAACTCCCCTGGTCAGAGACCAGGGAAGCTGTTCCAGAACAAGAGGACACAGTCTCAAGCTGCACAAGGGGAAGTTTAAGCTTGAGGTGGGGAGAAAGTTCTTCTTGAGAGAGTTGTTGGCCATTGGAGTGGGCTGCCCAGAGAGGTGGTGGAGTCACCATCCCTGGAGGTGTTCAAGAGGGGATTGGATGTGGCACTTGGTGCCATGGTTTAGTCATGAGGTCTGTGGTGACAGGTTGGACTTGATGATCTTTGAGGTCTCTTCCAAGATTCTATGATTCTAAGGTTTTGGGAAGGTTCTGGCCTAGGGAGATCTTGGTAAAGCCCTTATTGCTCTCTACAACTACCTGAAAGGAGGTTGTAGCCAGAAGGGGGTTGATCTCTTCTCCCAGGCAACCAGTGCCAGAACAAGAGGACACAGTCTCAATCTGTGCCAGGGAAGTTTAGGCTGGAGGTGAGGAGAAAGTTCTTCACTGAGAGAGTCATTAGCCACTGGAATGTGCTGCCCAGGGAGGTGGTGGAGTCACCATCCCTGGAGGTGTTCAAGAGGGGATTGGACATGGCACTTGAAGCCATGGTTTAGTCATGAGGTGTTGGGTGACAGACTGGACTTCATGATCTTTGAGGTCTCTTCCAACCTTGGTGATTCTGTGATTCATGCACTCCACACTTTCCATGCTTGGCAAAAAGTAAAGCTGAGTTTTACAAGGGGGAATATAATCTCATTTCCTAACAACTATCCCCAAAGTAAATGCATTTTGTGCTGGGAGGATTATTAACTAACGTTATTTTAATTCAAGACTATTCACAATCCAGGAGGAAAACAACCAAATAAACAAAACCCAGCCCAGACCAAACAAACTGAGCAGGTTTGCACGGGCCATCTGAAGTTTAGCACGTAGTTTTGAATGTCCTTGTCTTAAAGTCTTACTGTTCTCTCAAGTCTGTTTGTGGTGTTGTGTTTGCGGAAGAGGGCTGCAGGGAATTTTGTACAGAAGACAGAGAGATACCATGGTAGTAAAAAATAAACATAACCTTTACTAAAACTCTGCAAGGCTCTGAGGTATCAGTTCCTTTTGCAATCTGCAGACAGATTTCTTGGGCCACTTCCAGATTTATTGGGGTTTTTTTGATCCTCCAACATGAGGTCTGCCCTCCAAAATCTGTGCGTGCTGTTACACGTAGAGACAGGTAAGCATTTGAGTGCTAACGTTGTATCATCCTTAGCGCAGCCTGTGTGTTCCCCTTGTTGCGTTCACAGGCTCACAGGATGTTAGGGGTTGGAAGGGACCTCCAGAAATCTTGGAGTCCAACCCCCCTGCCAGAGCAGGACCATAGAATCTAGCACAGGTTGCACAGCAATGCATCCAGAGGGGTCTTGAAAGTCTTCAGAGAATAAGACTCCCCAACCTCTCTGGGTAGCCTGTTCCAGTGCTCTGGGACCCTCACAGTGAAGAGGTTTCTCCTCATGTTGAAGTGGAACCTCCTGTGCTGTAGTTTATATCCATTGCCCCTTGTCCTATCACAGGGTGCAAGTGAGCTGAGCCTGTGCCCTCCCTCTTGACCCCCAAGCTCTCAGATATTTACAATCATTTATTAAATCCCCTCTCAGGCTTCTCTTTCACCATTCAAACTCTGCCAGAGGAGCTGAGTGAGGAAATGAGGGTATTCTTTTGCTTTTCTTTTCCTGTCTTTGCATCCCTCCACCTTCATTTCTCTGCCACAAATATAATTATTTGATGTACATCTTGCTGAGAGGTTTCATATCTAAGATCTTCAAAAAGCCTGTCAAGGAGGAAACAATAGGGAGGCAAGCTGAGAAACTCAGATGTGGTTTCAGGTCAGCGTGTAGTATGAATGGGGCAAAACTTTACTGATGTACAAACACTTATGCATCTAAGTGCAAAATGGGAACACCTAATACCAAATTTATTTCATTATTATTCCCTCTCTGTCCTCCTTTTTGAGTTTAGCCTTTCTTCCTGTAACAGTATCAATTATTTTTAATAGCATCTTGAATCCCATTCTTTCTCATCTCTCTTTTTTTTTTTCTTTCCAGCACTACCTCTTTTTCTCTGCTAAGCCATCAAAGATATTTTTGTTCTTTTGCCTATTGTGGCAGAGTCTGTAAACACAATCTTACAAAGAGAATTTCTAAGTGTAAGCATTTGCGATGCATTTGTACTAAAAGCTTTGAATTGCTAGCTTTGATAAAGCCATTTGGTCTGATTATATTGTTTTGGAATCACACATTCAAGCACACCTCTTTGGGAAAAAAAAAAAATGAAATAGAATGAATTTTTCAACATGCAGTATACAGCAGCTCTCCAAATGGGAGAGGATTGTTTTTTAATACCTTGCAATCCATGTAAGCAATGGCATTCCTAGCCTGAAATTCACACCCCGGCAATTAAGAGCGGAATTTAAAGCCCAGCATTTAAAAACCAACAACTCCTGATCTCGAAGATGTATCAAATATAAACAAAGATAATACTAATTGTCCTGGGTTTCAGCCTCTCAAATTGCTTCTGTGCTTTGAAGGCTGCGTGGACAGATACTGCAGGTGGGTTTTGTATCGAACATGACCTACGAGGAGAGGCTGAGGGAGCTGGGGTTGCTTAGCCTGGAGAAGAGGAGGCTCAGGGGTGACCTTATTACTCTCTACAACTACCTGAATGGAGGTTGTAGACAGACGGATATATTGGTCTTTTCTCCCAGGCAGCCAGTACCAGAACAAGAGGACACAGTCTCAGGCTGCACCAGGGAGGTTCAGGCTGGATGTTAGGAAAAAGTTCTATACAGAGAGAGTGATTGCCCATTGGAATGGGCTGCCTGGGGAGGTGGTGGAGTCGCCATCATTGGAGGTTTTCAGGAGAAGACTTGATGGGGTGCTTGGTGCCATGGGTTAGTTGTTTAGGTGGTGTTGGATTGGTTGATGGGTTGGACACAATGATCTTGAAGGTCTCTTCCAACCTGGTTTATTCTATGTATTCTATGTATTCTATGACAGGCATCCTGCATGAGCACTGAAGAGCAGGTGTGTCAGCCTGTGAGGGCTGTAGCACTTTTTTTTTTTCCAAGAAGAACTTGAAAAAAGTCTTTCCAAACACAAACTCAGACCTCATAGACTGGAATTTAGGTGGGAGTAACTTTTGGAAATTCAGTGATGTCTTTAGGGGCTTGTAAGTAGTCAGGAAACAGTGCATCCCAGTTAGCAAACAGCAAAGGCTCATTCAGCAAGACCTGGACAGAGAGCTGGGATGAGAAGAACCTAATGAGGTTCAACAAGGATAAGTACAGAGTCCTGCATCTGGGCAGGAATAATAAACTGTACCAGTACAGGTTAGGAAGTGATCTGCTGGAGAGCTACCCTGCAGAGAAGGACCCAAATTATCCATGGGACAGCAATGTGCCCTTGTGGCCAAGAAGGACAATGGGATCCCGGGGAGTGTTAAGAGGAGTATCTCCAGAAGATTGAGGAAGGTTCTCCTCCCACTCTACTCTACCCTGGGAGGCCTCACCTGGACTATCGTGTCCACTGTCAGGCTCCCCACTTCAGGAGGGACAGGGATCTGCTGGATAGAGTCCAAGGGAGAGCTACCTGGATGATGAAGGGATTGGAGCACTGCCCTGTGAGGAGAGGCTGAGCGCCCTGGGGCTCGTTAGTCTGGAGAAGAGAAGACTGAAAGGGATTTTAATAAATGTTTGTAAATATCTGAGAGCTGGGGGTCAAGAGGGAGGGGACAGGCTCTGCTCACTTGCACCTTGGGATAGAACAAGGGGCAATGGATATAAACTACAGCACAGGAGGTTTCACCTCAGCACAATGAGGAACTTCTTCACTGTGAGGGTCCCAGAGCACTGGAACAGGCTGCCCAGGCTGTGGAGTCTCCTTCAGTGAAGACTTTCCATCCCTGTCTGGATGTGTTCCTGTGTGACCTGTGCTAGATGCTATGGTCTTGCTCTGGTAGTGAAGTTGGACTTGATGATCTCCAGAGGTCCCTTCTGACCCCTAACATCCTGTGATCCTGTGAAGTACAGCTGGCTATGAAATTAGGTGATCACATTCTCAGCATTTGAGGTGTGGGCAGATATTCCTTTCATAAACCTTTGCAGCTGAAGACACCATTACCCTGGGACAGGCACCCATCAGTTCCATCAGATTACACGAGTCTTCTTTAATCCTTTCAAGTCAAAATCAGTCAGGTCAAACAGTAACTGAAGTTAAAAAAAAAAAAAAAAGAAAAGGTTAATTCACTATGTTTAAGTTAAAGTTAATTCCCAGGTTTTTTTTCTTTCACTTGCTATGTTCAACTGCAAGACATCCAGAGAAATTAAATATAGATGCTGTCCACACTTACACATTAACAAAACACATCTCCTTACTTTCACATGTCATCAGTGCAAACTATTGAACACCCTCTGAGTCTCATAATGTCTACTGATTTTCAAAAGCACCTTCCTGACAGAGCTAAGCATCCTCTACTGAGACTGTCAGGGGGTCTTTAAAATCATGCCTCTGCAATTCCTTAGCTGTGTTCTCAGAAATCTGGGGTATTTTTTTACAGCAATGTGCTCATTTCACTCTCCACTAAGCTGGTATGTGGTGTCCCTCTCCTTTTCCTGTGTTGATGGTTTTAAAACAAGGAGCTGAACTGTCATGCTTTGTTTGAAATGATAGCCAAATCACTTAAAACATGTAACAGACACTGGTCTGCCTTGTCTCCAGTAATAAATCAGTAGCATACATGTGGCCTGTGACATTTAAAGACAACTCAGGGTACTATATTATATTCTGTACTGTGCTTTAATGTTGCATTTTATTCCAACAAACTAATGGAACTCAAGGGAAGGGCGGGAGGGAGGAGAGAAGAAGAAAAAAAGCAAATCCAAGTTCTCCCTTTACATCTTTATAAACATGAATGAGGTCATCCCTTAGTCTCCTCCAAGCTAATGAGCCCCAGCTCCCTCAGTCTCTTCTCATAAGGAAGGAAGGAACAGCATAGCCAGCAGGTCAAGAGAGGTGATTCTCCCCCTCTACTCCACTCTGGTGAGACCCCACCTGGAGTACTACATCCAATTCTGGAGCCCCTATTACAGGAAGGATCTGGAGGTGCTGGAAGGTGTCCAGAGAAGGGCCACAAGGATGTTCGAAGGGCTGGAGCTCCTCTCCTATGAAGACAGACTGAGGGAGTTGGGGCTGTTCAGTCTGGAAAAGAGAAGGCCTCAAGAAGACCTAATTGTGGCCTTCTAGGATCTGAAGGGGGCTACAAGAAAGCTGGGGAGGGACTTTTTAGGGTGTAAAGTAGTAATAGGACTAGGGGGAATGGAAAAAAAATAGAAGTGGGTAGATTCAAATTGGATGTTAGGAAGTAGTTCTTGACCATGAGGGTGGTGAGACACTGGAACAGGTTGCCCAGGGAGGTGGTGGAAGCCTCATCCCTGGATGTTTTTAAGGCTGGGCTGGATGTGGCTGTAGTGTGAGGTGTTGCCCAGAACTGTTCAAATTCATGTTTTCAGATCCATGTCTAGAAGATATATACTGAAGTCTTCAGCAACAACTATCTATGGATCATGCTTGGTACAAAATGTCAACCTGCCTGGCTTTGCTGCAAGAATAAGAGCTAATTTTGAAACAGTTCTACTGTACTTATCCCCAGATTAGGAGTGTAACTTCAGCTTCACTCATTTTAGGCTAATTGCTGGCAATAGAGAACATTGTACCCAATACTCCAGACATCCCCTCATTGGTGCCAAGCAGAATGAAAGGATCTCCTCCCTTTACTTGCTAGAAATGTTGACACCTTTCTTAAAGCCTGAAAACTCCATTAAAAAGTGCATTTTAATGGGAAAACCTTTGCCATTACAAGGAGAAACATTTTCGGTTCTGCCAGTTTCTCCTTCAGTCAAGCTGCACAAAGTACTGTAGACAAGGTTTGTAGTAACTCACACAGTTTCAGCTTGTGGCCATTCAACTTTGCAGGTGAATAAATAAAATCATGTTACACTCTTTCCTGTAGCAGTTTCCAAGGCAGAAATAATGTGTACAAACAAATGAGAAAAGGAAGGAAGGTTTCTAGATGGCTACTTGAAACTTTCTGTAATAAACTTTTCTGCAGTCATCTGTTTATGAGAATTTTATTGGGCCAGATGATTTAGGTTTCATATTGATCATTGATTCATGCTATGACATTTTCTGAGATTCCAAATATTATTTTGTGGACAAAACTGAAATTTTTAAAGGCTTTTTTTCCTCTTTGTTAAAGGATGCTCTCCTGGTTCTAGCATTCAGCTCTCCTTTTTTACCATTCTCCTACTTTCAGTGTATCAAAGTGTGCTTTACTCTGATAGTGCTTTCTTGCTCCTGTCTGCTGAGGACTACCTATTTTGCAGACATTAGTAACTGTTCACTGACACACAGCCTTGAATTTGCCTCTTCCCCAAATTCCAGGAGAGCAGTCCTAATCTCTAGGTTATAAAATCAGCTTCCTTACAGCTCATAAAGCTTTACACAATATGTTACAGCTCCAGCAGGAGAGATTAAGAGAATATCTGGGCACTGCAGTGGTTGGAAAACTCTTTAGTGAGATTGGAGATCTGCTGTCAGTCCCCTGTTCTCATGACTATTTGGCTCTGAAAGAAAGATGCTGACATATTTTCCTGGCTTCTCAGAAACAAGTTATACGGAATACAGAACCAGGTTGGAAAAGGCCTTTGAGATCATCAAGTCCAACCTATCTAGGCCACACTTTGAGCACTGTGTCCAGTTCTGGGCCTGTCCAGAGAAGGGCAATGAGGCTGGTGAGAGGTCTGGAGCACAGCACTATGAGGAGAGGCTGAAGGAACTGGGGTGGTTTAGCCTGGAGAAGAGGAGGCTCAGGGGAGACCTTCTTGCTCTCTACAGCTACCTGAAGGGAGGTTGTATCCAGGTGGTTATTGGTCTCTTCCCCCAGGCAATCAGCACCAGAACAAGAGGACACAGTCTCAAGCTGTGCCATGGGAAGTTTAGGTGGAAGGTAAGGAGAAAGTTCCTCACAGAGTAATTTGCCATTGGAATGTGCTGCCCAGGGAGGTGGTGGAGTCACAGTCCCTGGAGGTGTTCAAAAAGGTATTGGATGTGGCACTTGAAGCCATGGTTTAGTAGTCATGAGGTGTTGGGTGGTAGGTTGGACTTGATGATCTCTGAGGTCTTTTCCAATCTTATTCTGTAATTCTATCACCCAGCACCATCTAATCAACTAAACCATGGTACTAAGTGCCTCATCCAACCTCTGTTGGATCAGTGATGAATTTAGAGTAGAAACTCTGCCATCACATGGTACTTACATATGTATTTTAGAATACTAACCACAGTCTACTAAATGGACTTGAATATAAATGAACTGTCACTGTGGGAGAAGAGTTGAAATAATCTCGGATGTACAGGTAATATTGTCTCAGCTCTGAACCCTGCTTTAGAATCTCATTTTCGCCCTCTACCTAAAAACCTATATGTCAGAAGAAAATATCCTGAGTGCCATCTACAAACTATAACATGACACCAAAAAGCCATCTTTCTATATGATGGAGCTGCTTCTAATTTTCCCTTTAGCCCAAACGACATCATAAAGAATATCTGCCAACAACGTGATATAAAACCAGACCATGCATCATGAAAAATAATTGCAACTCAATTACTCCTGAATTATAAAACCCTCAGCTAGGTGCAATAACACAAAAGCCTTAGAACAGATGAGAAACTGCTCAGCCTGGGTAATTGTATATGTTTGAACAAAACCCTCCAAAATAAAGCACGTGCGCGGTGAAGGAGCAGATTAATCATGCCAAAACAATTCTCTTTTATTGCAAAGGTTTGAGGATCAGCAGTTTTAAAGCCATCTCCATGGGGGAGGAAAAAAAATTAAATATATACATATATATAAAATAAAAATAATTAAAATCATACTAAAAAAATAATTACAAATGTAATTTAAAAATTAAATTATCTAACTTTTCTCATTCTTCCAGGGTATAGCCAGCAACTGGAAAAGAAGCTTGCTGGCTTTTAGTTATTTATTTATTTATTTAGCTGCTTCTGTCATCCTCTTGCTAAGATTCTGCTTTGTCAAAGTAGAATAGAGTAGAATAGAGTAGAGTAGAATAGAATAGAGTAGAGTAGAATAGAATAGAATAGAATAGAATAGAATAGAATAGAATAGAATAGAATAAACCAGATTGGAAGAGACCTTCAAGATCATCGCGTCCAACCTATCAACCAATCCAACCCACCTAAACAACTAATCCATGGCACCAAGCACCCCATCAAGTCTTCTCCTGAACACCTCCAGTGATGGTGACTCCACCACCTCCCCAGGCAGCCCATTCCAATGGGCAATCACTCTCTCTGTGCAGAACTTCTTCCTAACATCCAAACTAAACCTCCCATGGCACAGCCTGAGACTGTGTCCTCTTGTTCTGGTGCTGGCTGCCTGGGAGAAGAGACCAACATACACCTGTCTACAACCTCCCTTCAGGTAGCTGTAGAGAGCAATAAGGTCAGCCCTGAGTCTCCTTTTCTCCAGGCTAACCAGCCCCAGCTCCCTCAGTCTCTCCTTATAGGGCTTGTGTTCCAGGCCCCTCACCAACTTCGTTGCCCTTCTCTGGACTTGTTCCAGCAAGTCAGCATCCTTCCTAAATTAAGGGGCCCAGAACTGGACACAGTACTCGAGGTGTGGCCTAACCAGTGCAGTGTACAGGGGCAGAATGAGCTCCCTGCTCCTGCTGGCCACACTGTTCCTGATAAAGGCCAGGATGCCATTGGCCCTCTTGACCACCTGGGCATACTGCAGGCTCATGTTCAGCCTACCATCGAGGCTCAGGGGAGACCTTATTGCTGTCTACAACTACCTGAAGGACGGTGCCAGTCCCAAACTGTGCCAGGGGAGGTTTAGGCTGGAGGTGAGGGAGAAGTTCTTCATAGAAAGAGAGATTGGCCATTGGAATGGGCTGCCCAGGGAGGTAGTGGAGTCACATCACTGGAGGTGTTTAGGAAGAGGCTGGATGGGGTGCTTGGTGCCATGGTTTAGTTGATTAGATGGTGTTGAGGGATAGGTTGGACTTGATCTCAAAGGTCTTTTCCAACCTGGTTAATTCAATTCAATTCAATTCAATTCAAGTCTAGTCTAGTCTGGTCTTCAGCCTTTAAAGTGTACTTTGATAACATTTAACAGACCTTTATAAAACTACAAAAGAATTTCATTTGATCAGCTGTGCTAACGTAACAGATGTCACCACTCAGCTTTCTCAAACTCCCAATGACTACATTTCAGTTTCTTAATTGACCTTTTACATGGTTGACAGAGCACTTGAGCTTTGCATGTATTTCTTCTTCTGGTACATAGGCAAATATTAATCAGTATTTGTATTGGTGGTGATGGAACTCTCTGGAAGCATCAGGTACATGTTTCAAATGCTGTCCACTCCAAAAGAAGAGCTGTCATATTCTGTCCCAGTTCTGATTCAAGGCTGTCTGCACAGCAATTAGAGCACCCTGAGAATGCAGAGAGAGGTAGTGCAGAAATTGCTAAAATGGTTAACTGAGGAAACATTTTTAAATTGGGGGGGTGGGGTTGGTTTGGGTTTTTCTTTTCATTCACCTATGAAAGAGGACTCAGGAAATAATACATTGTATGAAGTGACACCTAAGGATGAGAAAATAATGAGGGAGAGAGAAAAAAAAAGAAGAAGAGTTGACTAAAAAGGACAAAGATAGTTCATGCTATAAGTGATTTTTTCTTTTCTTTTCCTTCCTTTTCCTTTCCCTTTCCCTTTCCCATGATACTTTACCCCTTCTACACGTGAGCTCTGTCTTTACAGCTCTTTTGAAGTCCTGCAAAACACATTTACAACTGGGCAGTCGTCTCCAATCTGTACAAGAGCACAGCTTCTAGTACATATTTTTAATGCCTCCAAAGACTGGCAATTTATATTTGTTGTGTTCATCACAGAATATTAGAGGCTGGCAGGGATCTCGAAAGGTCATCCAGTCCACCCTCCCCTGCCAGAGCAGGATCACCTGGAGCAGATCACACAGGAATGCATCCAGGCAGGTCTTGAATATCTCCAGAGAGGGAGACTCCACAACCCCCCTGGGCAGCCTGTACCACCTTGATCCTGTGTTTACACCATCTGGCAGCAAACTCACAGCTTGTTTGTGTTTGTTTGGCAGTGCCCACGCCCAGAGCTTTTGCTCCACCTTTCTTCTGACTTTCAAATTGCAGCCCTCAGGTCAGCAGTCACTCTCCACCCATGCCAGTTAAGAGGAATCCGGTGCTAGCTGGAAAGATTTGACCCATGTAATTTTTTATTTACGATGTCAAAATTGTTTTGTTGCATTGTCAATCTTGTCCGTGTCAATTATGTTCCCACCTCTGATATGCAGCAGGAGCCACAGCTGTTGCTGTGATGAAAGGTAACACTTCTCACATGTTCTTTAAAATAATTAAAGTGGAACTAAATTTGCTCAAACACTGAAGAGCCTGTCCTTTGCACAGTAGAGAGTTCTGGAGGCACTACCACCTTTTAGCTCGAAGAACAGTTGTGCTGAACACTGAAGCTCTACCCCTTCAATTTCAATAAAGTCCCCCCCATAATAAAAAAAAACAACAGAAAACAGGCACTTGTCAGGAAATTAGGAGAAAAATTTAGTTCCTGCCTGTCCAACTTAATTTATTTGCTTAATGCTAATTTACAGGTTCCAATATGAGTAGAAATAGCCTTCTGCCTCGGGGGTTAGACTACTAAACACCAATCTCTCTTATTAGTGGCCAGACCTCTAGTGAGCTGACACTAGCATGTCAGAACAAGTATTTTCATAAACCTCTCTTCAAGAGGTGGCTGTCTCATGTTGAAAGATATCCTTTAAAGAAGATTTATATATATATGTAGGTGCATTTGTGTGTGTGTAGACTCAAAGTCCTTAGCTGTGGACAGAAGTAGAATCATAAAAAGTTTGGGACAGAAGGGAGCTCCAAAGGTTCATCCAGTCCAATTTCCTCACAGTCAGCAGGGACACCTCAACTAGATTAGGTTGCCCAGAGCCCTCTCAAGCCTCACTTTGAATATCTCTAGGGAAGGGACCTCAACCACCTTCTTGGGCAACCTGTTCCAGTTTTCCACAACCCTCATAGTAAAGAACTTGTTCCAAACATCCAATCTAAATCTGCTCTTCTCTAGTTTGAAGCCACTGTCCCTTGTCCTGTCACTGCAGGCCCTTGTAAACAGTCTCCCTCCATCCTTCTTGTAGGTTGCTGCTGGAAGGCTGCTATTAGGTCTTCCTGTAGCATCCTCTTCTCCAGGCTGAACACTCCCAGCTCCCTCAGCCCGTCCTCATAGCAGAGGTGCTCCAACCCCCTCATCATTTTTGTGGCCCTCCTCTGGACCTGCTTCATCAGGTCCTTGTCCTCCCTGTATTGAGGGCTCCAGACCTGAACACAGTACTCCAGGTGCGGTCTCATGATAGCAGAGCAAAGTGGCAGAGTCACCTCTCAATCTGCTGAAAATGGCATCTTTTGACGCAGCCCAGGATGTGATTTGCCTTCTGGGCTGCTTGCTCATGTCCAGCTTCTCATCCATCAGCACCCCCAAGTCCTTTTCCACAGGGCTGTTTTCTGACATCTCATCCCCCAGTGAGTGAGGATTGTTCCTGCCCAGGTGCAGAACCCTGCACTTGCTCTTGTTGTACTTCATGAGGTTCACCTGGGCCACCTCTTTAGGGTACTGCTAAGTACTGCCAAAAAGGATGGATTTTGAAATAGTAGCTGCTTTCTAGTTGTTTCAGTATATATATATATATATATACACACACCTCTATCTACATTAATACAGACTAGAATACAACTAAAAACATGTCAGGCAATTAAATAGACCACCAATGCAGAAGTAATTTAAAACCCCCAAATCAATAATGATCATATTGTTCTACGTGGTTACATCTTCTCTTAGCATTGAACATGTTGGCTTATGTACTGATTGGGATCTGTGACTATCATATCCACCACACCTGTATTAGTCACATGCAAAGACAGTTAAGAAGGAATAATGAAACGCACCCACCTCCTCTTGTCTATGGTATTTATAAGGCTCAATTGCTCCTTTTCTCTAGCTTGTAACACAAAATTAAGGTAAATGAAACCACTTGAGGACTAAGATACACCCATCCTAGTTAGTAAGCTTGCTGTCTCTGCCAGTTCCCTTGATATGATTCACTTTGAATTGCTGGCCCCCATGAGAACAGGTAAAATTTGCCTTCTTTGAAGCAAAAGAATTTGTGGAGACGCAGACTGTGTTACACTGAGATGTTGCTAGAAGCAAAGTGTGATTGTCCTGATGTTGTCTGTCTGATTCTGTATACTGTTGTATTATCTTAAGAAAATAAAAATGAATGTGCCCTTTGTGAAGAGTTAGGGTAAGAGTAGTTTGATGTACCCCAGGATGTATGCACCTTTTAATTAAAGTGCTCTTGGCTGTCCTGTTTTGATTTGGGATTGGCTTCATTAGTCTTCGGCTGAGAAACTGAACTGAGTTGAAAGTGATTTCTAGTTTGGATTCCTCTTGTAGGCTCATTCAAATGAAGATCACTTTAGTAGTTATAGATCAGAAGGCAGAAGTAGTTCTTGGCATGCTACAAGTTGCAGCCATTTTCCTCCCCAGCTGGATGTCTCTGAAAACTCAAAGTTCATTGTTGCCTGAGATTTTGCTGTAGGCTTGGACTAGAACGAAAAAAAAGAGGGGAAAAAAATGTATTTCATAATTATTCTAGAAAGCAATTGATTGCTGCATATATTTAAGCTTTAGAGCCTCCAGGCTTCACATTTAAATCACAGTGGCTTATTTTTGGGGTATAATCTTAGGATCTGTCTTTATCTATTCTGGTTGTATGTTATTGTCCACCTGGTTTGGGGTGTAGGAGTTGTCATGCACTGAACAGATCTGAAGAGGTAGAATTTGAGTAGTTATATGGACAGATGGAAACAAACAGCAAAGACTGTCTCAAAAAATGCCATCAGAGATGCTATGAGCTCTGCTTAGAGAAGCAGACCTCATTTTTTGTGCACAACATAAATGCAGTATGCTTCTCATGCTTAGCTGGGAGTATTTCAAACAGGTGTTAGTGATCTTAATGAGCGCCACTAAATGGAGAAACTGACTGGGGAAATGAGCAAACTTCTCTGTGGATAAGGTTGCAGAACCATTATAAAGCTCTGTAAGTTTGGCTCTTCCTAATGTCCTTTCAAGCTTGTGACTGCTTTTGGTTGATGTGAGAGAACACACCATCATCCATGCCTCTGCCCCTTATGATGATCATATGTATGGTGCAATATCTGGCTAGAGAAACAGATCTGGTTTAGATTGCTTTTTTTTTTCTTTGCTAATACATTCAACTTACTTTCTTTTAAAATTCACTTCTCTGACTTAAAAGTAGTAGCATTACTTATTTTTATAACTCCCTTTATTTGAATTGCAACCAAAACTATCAAGAAATGTAATGATTAGATATTCTTAACCTTAAAAAAATACATCTATTCTTCTCTTCATCGTTGTTTGCTATTTGTATTCATTAGCACAGAGAATCATAGAATCCTATTTCTCCCTTGTTGCCTAATTAAAGTATCAGATTATTTTCCTAATTAAAGTATCAGATTATTTTAACTAAATTATTTTCTTGATCTATTATTTGACTTCTGCTGAAAATGTTAACTTTTGTGTATATTTAAACCTTTCTCTTTAAGACACAGATGGAGTTGCACATGCAGTAGTAGAGTCACGTAATATTTTAGGTAATATATTTCTGGGGCAAACTCCTGTTTGCCCCAAATGGACTAATTAAATGAACTGATTGAGTTCCTTAGTGGTGCTAAATTCAGAAGCTGAAATGGCAATACAGCCCTTTGATATTTTTCAAGATTTTTTTTTTTGTCTTACCTTATTTTTTTTTAATCCTCTTTGATCCTATCTGTAATGTCACAAAAGTGACAGGTGCCCTGAGAAATTGTAGTAGTGAAGTGTGGAATTCAAAGTGAAAGTCTTAACAGTTTGCTAATTGCAGAGGAGGAGAACACAAGTGTACCTGTAACTTAAGCTGCTCTACTCAGCAGTACTCCAAAAAAAAAGTCAAGCATGCCTGATGTGGACAGAAGAGATATGCAAGCGAAGCAGCTTCTGAACCACATGGCTGACAAGGAGCAAGGACTGTTACCAGGGAGAAACAAGCGCACTGGAAACGTGTCTCAGTCTGAGAAGAAGCTGCGAGAGGCTATTTGTGTGCTGCTGGTGGAGCTGTGTGAGAGATTCACCTTTTTTGGCATCGTCTGCAACATGATCCTCTTCTGCACTGTCAAGCTTGGATATCGAAACTACCAGGCAGCTATTGTCAATATGTGCTTTGTGGGCACCTCCATGCTGACACCAGTATTGGTTGGCTGGCTTGCTGAATGCCTTGTTGGGAGGATCAAGCTTGTGTGCATCTGCATGTTTCTTCACATCCTGGGTAGGTTCACCCTGGTCACTACTCCCTGGTTTAGTAATTCTGTTGTAGAAATGCCTTGCTGGGCATTGTATTTGAGATCTAACAGCTTTCCTGGTCCTTCCCTTGTGAGGAGAGGCTGAGAGATCTGGGGCTGCTTAGTCTTGAGAAGAGAAGGCTGAGAGGGGATGTGATTGATGTCTACCAATACCTGAGGGGTGGGTGTCAAGTGGAGGGGGACAAGCTCTTTTCAGTGGTGTTCAATAATGAGACAAGGACCAATGGATACAAACATGAATGTACAAGATTTCACCTCAAAGTGGGGAGAAACTTCTTTAAAGTGAGGATGATGGACCACTGGAGCAGGCTGCCATGGGAGACTGTGGAGTCCCCTCTGGAGACTCTCAAAAACCTCCTGGATGCATTTCTGTGCAATCTACCCTGGGTGATCCTGCTTTTGGCAGGGGGGTTGGGCTTGGTAATCTCTGGAAGTCCCTTCTAACCTGTAACATTCTGTGTTTCTCTTGCCTACCTTCTCTAACAGCTGTTAGTTTCTCCTCTACACTGCATTATTTTTGTGAGGCAGTGCCAGAACAAGACTAAGAAGCATTTGCCTGTGTATATTGTGGTTAGTTGATGCTGAAACTTGACTTCTAAAGTGGCTTAGCTACTCAGAATACAGATGGATGCTCAGCTCTTAAATTTAGTCCTTTTAAAAGCATCTAATGTTACTAGTGTGTGGTGCAAATGTGAGGCTTTAGATAGAAAGATAGTTTGAGAGAGTTTGGAAAGTTCTTCACAGAAAGAGAGATTGCCCATTGGAATGGGCTGCCCAGGGAGGTGGTGGAGTCACCGTCCCTGGAAGTGTTTAGAGTAAGACTGGATGAGTCACTTGGTGCCATGGTTTAGTTGTTTAGCTGGTGTTGGGTGATAGGTTGGACTCGGGGATCTGGAACGTCTTTTCCAACCTGGTTAATTCTGAGTTTCCCAGTGGTTGGTAGTAAGACATTACTGTATGTGAAGGTGTATGACTTGTATTTAGACAAGAGGGAGAGAGTTATTTAAGCACATACCAGTATAAACAAACCTTGCCTTAAGTAGAGAGGCTTCATTCTAATACATGTATTGAGAGCTTGCTTTTTATTAGGACATTCTGAATCTTCCCTGTATGTTATTCTGGAGGGCTTTCCCATAAAAGCACAATTCAACCCAGGCATGATGTTCTATGGCATCTCACAGCTGGTAATTATTTTGCCAGCCTAAAACTAAGCTGATAGTTACCTTTTACTTGGCCCAGTTGTTGAGCACAGGCAGGTCTGATTTCTGCAATAGACAACTGTGGCTTTATTTAGACATGCAACAAAGTAAGGAAAACATTCCTGAGATGTTCTTGAGCTGATTGCAAAACCATTGCACAAGCAGCCTGGAAAAATGATTGCTATTACACTCCATTGTTTCCCCCTTGGGCTTCTGGTTTGTCCTTGCAATGACTATCTTAAAGTGTAAGACTGGTAACACAAATAGAACTTGGTGGTTTGGGGTATTGGTTTAACCAGAACTTTTGGGGTTTAGGAGATCATAGTATCATAGAATCAGTCAGGGTTGGAAGGAACCACAAGGATTATCTAGTTCTAACTTCCCTGCCATGGGCAGGGATACCCCACAATAGATCAGGCTGGCCTCATCCAGCCTGGGCTTAAACGCCTCCAGGGACGGTGCCCCAACCACCACCTTGGGCAATCCATTCCAGGGCTTCACCACTCTCATGGTGAAGGACTTTCTCCCCACCTCCAGCTTCATTCCATTCCCCCTAGTCCTGTCACTGCCTGAGATCCTTAGCAGTCCTTCCCCAGCCTTCTTGTAGGCCCCCTTCAGATACTGGAAGGCCACAATTAGGTCATCAGGGAGCCTTCTCTTCTCCAGACTGAACAGCCCCAACTCCTTCAGTCTGTCCTCATAGGAGAGGTGCTCCAGCCCTCTGATCATCCTCGTGGCCCTTCTCTGGACAGAGCCACAAGGATGATCAGAGGGCTGGAGCACAGATCATTAAACATTCCTGACATGCTAGGATTTGATGCACAATTGTTCTTAGTCATGGCTGATGTTGGTGTTGTTGATACTTCAATTATGTTTTGAACTCAGTCTCCAGTTGCATTTTGGAGAATCTATAGCAAATTAAATCTGAGAGACTTGCCTTGCATACTGCAGGTGCTAAATGCAATTTAGGGCAGTGCTGTACATCAAGTTTCTGAAAATCATCTATTTTCCTTGAAGCTAAAGAAAAAAAAAGGGGGGGGGGGGAAATTTCCACAAAACTTTTTGGAATGTATTTGTTAACTTATGATTCCCATTACAGCTCTGGGGTTTCCAGAAGATTCAAAATAGGCTACACTCCACAATGGGGTTGGGGGTTTTTTTTGGTTGATAAGTGGTTCTTCAGGTGATGTTAAATGTTTTAACTGGTACACTCTGGCAAATGGAGAGCTACTACTCTCAATAAGCAGGCAATGGAGAAAGGCCAGTGAGAGGAGCTACGTTTCCAGAGTGAGCTCTATAGTTGATGGAAGAACATGAATTCTTATAAGCACTTCAGGAAGGCTTCTTTCTCAGAGGCCCTTAGTGGTGTTGTCTTAATATATATGGATTTAGTCAGGTTGGAAGAGACCTTTGAGATGGAGTCCAACTTATCATCCAACACCATCTAATCAACTAAACCATGGCACCAAGCACCCCATCCAGTTGCTTCCTAAACACCTGCAGTGATGGTGACTCCACCACCTCCCTGGGCAGCACATTCCAATGGCCAATTACTCTTTCTATGAAGAACTTTTACCTAACATCTAGCCTAAACCTCCCCTGGCACAGCTTGAGACTGTGTCCTCTTGTTCTGGTGCTGGGTGCCTGGGAGAAGAGACCAGCCCCCACCTGGCTACAACCTCCCTTCAGGTGGTTGTAGACAGCAAGAAGGTCTCCCTTGAGCCTCCTCTTCTCCAGGCTAAGCAACCCCAGCTCCCTCAGCCTCTCCTCATAGGGCTGTGCTCCAAACCCCTCCCCAGCTTTGTTGTCCTTCTCTGGACACTTTCCAGCAACTCAACATCTTTCCCAAACTGAGGAGCCCAGAACTGGACACAGGTCTCAAGGTGTGGCCTAACCAGTGCTGAGTACAGGGTCAGAGTGACCTCCCTGCTCCTGCTGGCCACACTGTTCCTGATCCAGGCCAGGATGCCATTGGCCTTCTTGGCCACCTGGGCACACTGCTGCCTATATTGGCATGCAGAAAGACTCTGCCTGTCTACAAAATTAAGACTCCCCCCCTCTCTCTTTGCCTTCCTCTCTCATGTATCTGTGATTTTTGATCTGTCTTTTCAACATAACTGCTTTGAAATGTCTTATTCATCAGTCCAATGTTGATCCATTACCCATAACAATTTTCTTTCCAATTCCAGGCACAGCACTACTGCCTGTTGTGGCTTTCCCCTTTGAAGATGTTTACTTTGACAGACGTCATATTCTTCACACATTAACCAAAAGGGAGCAGAAACTAGTATTCTATTTTGCACTACTCACAGCTAGTCTGGGAATAGGAGGCATAAGAGCTATAGTTTGCCCACTAAGTGCCTACCACCTTGAGGACTGCAGACCAAAGGAACTTCTTTCTTTTTTCAACTGGTTGGTAACTTCACGTCAACTAAATATCTGGTGGGGATGAGAGAGAATTGCCTTGAAATTCACTCCTGACTTGCAAGGCAGATTCTACAAATGTTTAATGCTGGGGGGTTGGAGGTTTTTTGTTTTATTGTGGTGGGTGGTTTCTTTTTAACTGCAAAACATTTAAGTTTTGAAAGACTTTACTATAATTTCTGTTAAAACCTTTCCCTTTTTTTTTTTGTTCTTCTTTTCCTTTTGTTAGGACTGGTAAGTGATCACCTGTTTTGTCCTCCTAGAGAAATCTTCAGTTAGGATTAGGGTGAACTGATTTGCTCAAATGCTCCAAGACTTGAGAATCTAATTGCTGTTAGAAGAGCATATTTCATATGGTTTTCTACCTTTAACGTGGCTCTCCCTTTGGGATATTTTTCTGTTACTCCTTAACTAACAACGGCAAACTTCAGTTCTATGTTAGAATTTACATTGGAGCAATTCTTTTTTAGCAGTAGAGCCTGGTGATTTGCTGCAACTAAGGATTGCTAGTAGTCTCTACCTGCTAAGGTCAGTGGTAGGGGTGTACAGAATCGTTTCAGATCTGTTGCTGAGAAGTTTGGACATAAACCACTTGACATTTGTGTTACAGTTGGAGTATTTTACACTTTTTAAGAAAACTGAGGGAAATTTGCTTCTATAATGGTTATTACATTGTATTTAAATTTTTTATATATCTATACATTAACCCAGTGTGTCAGAGAGGTCATTTCTGATGACACGTTTGCCTTGATTTACCACATCTGTAGCACTATACAGTGTGCTATAGATATCATCTGCACGTCCTGGAAAAACTGTGGAGTGAGGATCGAAGTAGTTGCAATTCCTGCTTCAAGGCAAGGGACGTGATGATCTTGAAGGTCTCTTCCAACCTGGTTTATTCTATGTATTCTATGTAAATAAGTCCTGAACTGCCCCTTTTTCACACAGAATCACACAGAAACATTCAGGTTGGAACAGACCCTCAGGGTCACCAAGTCCAACAAAGAACCCTACTCTACAAGGTTCACCCCTAAACCATAGCCCCAAGCACCACATCCAGATGACCTTTAAACACATCCAGGGTTGGTGTCTCAGCCACCTCCCTGGGTGGCACATTCCAATGCCTGACCACTCTTTCCGTGAAAATATTCTTCCTAAGGTCCAGTCTACACCTACCCAGTTGCAGCTTGAGCCATTCCCTCTTATCCTATCACTAATTACCTGTGAGAAGAGAACAGCAGCAGCCTCTCCACAAACTCTTTTCAGGTAGTTGTAGAGAGCAATGAGGTCTCCCCTCAGCCTCCTCTTTTTCAGACTAACCATCCCCTGCTCCTTCAGTCACTCTCCATAAGAATTATTCTCCAGACCCTTCCCCAGCTTTGTTGCCCTCCTCTTCCCTGGCTCCAGCACCTCCACATCTCTCTTGTATTGAGGTGCCCCAAACTGGACACAATACTCAAGGTGTGGCCTCCCCAGAGCTGAGCTCTCCTTTCCTTATACATGCACAGTTACTAAAATAAAAACTGAGCACATTAGCATATTGACAATGAAATGCTGAAGAATCAATGAAGATCTTGGTGAATCACATCTCCTCTCTTTTGGAGATGGCTTTCTTGGCCGTTCTTTTTTTCCCTCCAATTATGTTAATATCAAAGAGTTTCGAATGAAATCCAAACTTGAGTGAATAAGGCAGGTTTACCAAAGGTGGATGGAACTGTTTAGTTTCTTAGGGCAGCTTCTGCCTCCTTGACCTGCCCAGAGGAGAGAAGATTAAAAAAAAAATAATAATAATTTTTGAAAATCCTTCCCTTTTTGCTCTATTCTGAGTTTTAATCCTTAATTAGCAACATCATTTTGATTAAATAAGACTCTGGGGGATTAAGACTGGAGAGCAATCGGTCGTTCTGAAAGATAGCTCTGGAGAATTTATTGTACTGTGGTCTTAGCCATTCAGAATTGTGTTTAATCAAAGTGACATTTCTCAGTGTTGATTACAAAAGGAGATAAAATATGAATAAAAAGGTCCTTGGGGGAATTCAAATGGGTCAGCTCTTGGAACTTTGGAACTATCAAGAAAGGCATATGTGCAGTTTAAAAAAAGTAATAATTTTGCAGCAGCATCCAAGGAGAGACTGAGTGCAATCTAAGATGTAAAAAATGGGGCATTCATTCTTAGCATTCTTAATCTCATTAGCTTCCCAGAATATAATCACTTTTTTTTCCGTAGCAGGCTGTTTTCTCTTGGTATTTGCCACAGGAATGAATGTTAAAATAAGGTAGAGTGAGATGGCTGCATATTCTTGGTGAGTTGGAGAATGTAGTTGTAGACAAATTCTATTTAAACAATCTCAATTATTGGGTTCAAGGTTGGATTAAAAGCCCTTGTAATTACCTGTTGTCTAACTCAATCCATGAGGAAGATTGGCTTGTGTATTTATGGCATAGCTCTAAACTCTGGTGTGAACTATGGCTCTGACCTTTTAAATAGAATCACAGAATTGTCAGAGTTGGATGGGACCTCAAGGATCATCCAGTTCCAATCCCCCTGCCATGGATAGGGATACCTCACACTACATCAGGTTGCCCACAGCCACATCCAGCCTGGCCTTAAAAACCTCCAGCAATGAGGCTTCTACCACCTCCCTGGGCAGCCTGTACCAGTGTCTCACCACCCACATGGGGAAGTTCTTCCTAACATCCAACCTGAATCTACCCATTTGTATTTTTGTTCCACTCCCCCTAGTCCTGTCATTACCTGACACCCTAAAAAGTCCCTCCCCAGCTTTCTTGTAGGCCCCCTTAAGAGATACCAACACTAGGTGCAAAAGGTGCTTGGATTCTGCTGAACTGTTTCCCTAAAGGCTTCTAGTATTCTAATGTTAAGGTGATGGACTCATACTGGTTTTGCAGCAGGAAAAGTGAATTGTGTCTATGGGAGCAGAGAATGTGAGCAAAGGGCACAATCCAGACTAGGGGTGAGAGCTATCAGTGTTGTGATCTACTGTAATAAGATGCAAAGAACATGGGACCTGCAGCATTTATCTTGTTCTCTCTCTTCTTCTCAAATTTTCTTTCCATATACTCCTGATCAGTTTCTATTATTACCCTGGATAAAAATTTACTTTGCCATCTAAAAATGTTTTTCTGCTCCTTTGGGTGGTTGTTTTCATCCCCCTTGTCTTTCCAGAGAACTCCATAACATGCCGTTACATTTCTGTATAATGTTATAAGAAGATGATTAAGCTGTTACAGGCATGTCACAGCAGCATTTAGGTTTGCATCTGGACACATTCCTGAAATGAACCTCCTGAGCTGGCATTTGGCTCTCATTGTGAGGAGACCTCGGAGGGTCAAAGCTCCAAGAAGGAGATGTTGCCTACGGAGTTTGACGTGATACTTGGTTTGATGTATTTAACTAATTCACAGAATCACAGAATTTCAGGGGCTGGAAGGGACCTCAAAAGATCACCCAGTCCAACTTCCCTGCCAGAGCAGGATCACCAAGAGTAGATCACAAAGGAATGCTTCCAGCTGGGTTTTGAATATCTCCAGAGAGGGAGACTCCACAACCCCCCTGGGCAGCCTGGTCCAGTGCTCTGTCACCCTCACAAGGAAAAAAATTTTCCTCATGTTTCCATGGAACTTCTTATGCCTCAACTTCCACCCACTGCCCCTAGTGCTGCCATTGGGCATCACCCAGCAGAGCCTGGCTCCAGCCTCTCAGGACTCACCTTTACACATTTATAAACCTTGATGAGGTCAGCTCTCAGTCTCCTCTAAGCTAGAGAGTCCTCAGCACTGACTTTACCCTGGTGGTATATCAGAGTACCCTTTTCCCACTTGCCACAGGTTCTGTGAAGCAAGCTGTGTGAGAATGTTCCCCTGCCTACTGCTGCACAGGCCTGGGGTCACCTCCCATCCCTTAGCAGGGTGAGAAAAAGCTGAATTTTAGAACTCATCATCTCGTCTGTTAGGCAGGAGTCAGAATCCAAGGGGAAAAGTGTGATGACAGTGTACTGCTAACTCTGCCAGGTGTAAACTCAATTGCTAGGATAAAGAAAATAAATACTTATGCTTTTGCATCCTCTCAGGGAAATCCATTATTTTGGCATACCTTATTTTTGTGGGTTGTTTTTGGCTATCCTTATGATTCTTTAACACATGTTTATTGTGCTATTGTTGGGAGTTCCAAACTGTGGATAGCCTATCACTACTGATGTGCCATCTGCTTCCAAGAGTGTGTGATTTCCATCTGAATATCTTCTGTGCACAGGAGGGGCTCAGCACCTACTTGGGATGCACTTCTACTGCCAAAAGCTCTCTCAGAGTGTGTTATGTTGGGGATCTCCTCAGCGTGATATTTCCAGAAGCCAACAAAAATTTGGGATGAACCTTGCAGCTAATGGAAAAGGCATCCTTTCCTCGGTTCAAGGAAGATGTTGAGTTGCTTGAACATGTCCAGAGAAGGGCAACAAGGCTGGTGAGGGGTTTAGAGCTCAGCCCTGAGAGGAGCGTCTGAGGGAGCTGGGGTTGCTTAGCCTGAAGAAGAGGAGGCTCAAGGGAGACCTTCTTGCTGTCTACAACCACCTGAAGGGAGGTTGTAGCCCAGTGGGAGTTGGTCTCTGCTCCCAGGCAACCAGCACCAGAACAAGAGGACACAGTCTCAAGCTGTGCCAGGGGAGGTTTAGGCTGAATGTTAGGAAGAAGTTCTTCACAGAAAAAGTGATTGGCCATTGGAATGTGCTGCCCAGGGACGTGGTGGAGTCACCATCACTAGAGGTGTTTAGGAGGAGACTGGATGAGGCACTTGGTGCCATGGTTTAGTTGATCCGATGGTGTTGGGTGATAGATTGGACTTGATGATCTCGAAGGTCTTTTCCAACCTGGTTAATTCTGTATTCTGTATGATTCTATGAAAAACCAAATTCTATTATTTCTTGAGCAAGGGATGGTAGCATGAAGACATTTCTCTCTTAAGCTTCAAGTATGTGATTTGGTGATATTGCATAGACAAAACTTATGGTATCTGATATTAAATGTGCAAATGGTAAATGTTGCTGTAATGAATTAGTCTGATCCACAAGAATATTTCCAGTACTAGAGTGATAATTTATTTGACTCACTGCCTTAGTACAGTTACTTTAATCATACACTTCTTGGAGCTGAAACATCCAAGTCTTATTTAGTGTTCATTGCTGTGCCAATGTGTGCTGTATTGATGCTGTCCATGCTTACACTATGCCTTTTATGTTTTAATCTTCTTTACAGGCCTTATATTATTCAACTTCTCCACTTTTCTCTTTCTTGTCTGTGTTTGCCAGGTTTTATTGGCTGGTTAACTTAAATTCAGCAGTTGTCTTTGTCAGCATCTCTTACATCCAGCAGTCTGTGGCCAGGAACCTTGGTATTCTTATCCCCTTTGTGTCCATGCTGATGGCAATGATCACAATTCACATGGTGCGGGATGAAATGATTTACAGACCTAAAACAGGTAAGAGGAAACTGTATCTTAGGAACCATCTTTAGGGATTATTTTCACAGAAAAGATCCACCTGCATAACTAAACAAGTTTTTTCTGCAACACTGCTCTGGTTGGTTGGAGATGACTTGGAGTGTAGCTCTACAGCATCTGTGTGCAAGAGCTGACATCCATCCTCTGTAATGACAGACCTGGCTGGAGACTCTGGATAGGTTGAAAAGGTAGAATGCAGTCTTATGGTAAACTTATGTACATTTTCTGTCTTCTCAAGGCATGGAAACAGGAGGAAGAATTTTTTTCTCTGTGAGGGTGACAGAACACTGGAACAGGCTGCCCAGGGGGGTTGTGGAGTCTTCCTCTCTGGAGATACTCAAGACCTGCCTGGATGAGTTCCTGTGTGATCAAGTATAGGTGACTCTGCTCTGACAGGAGGATTGGACTGGATGATCTCTCGAGGTCCCTTCCAGCCCCTAACATTCAGTGATTCTGTGATGTGTCAAAGCCTTTGCCTGTGCAGAAAGAAGTGTAGTATGCTTGCTGCTGGTGGGCTGTATTTTGTCATGTCTGGTTCAACCTATGCCCAGTGTGTTTTGGTCAGTTGAAGCAGAGTTTGTGCCTATGCTAAGGCACTAAGCACATCTGTGTTTTCTCCTTTAACTGTGCACCCTTGCTTCATGTGAGCTTGTACCTTGGCAGGCAAGCAGTGTGGTTAGCCAGCTAAACAGGAATGCACACTAGTAGCAAAGTGGGTTTATAATTGCCTTCATCGCTCTGGCCAGACTGATCTAGTGTGAGGTGTCCCTGCCCATGGCAGTGGGGTTGGAACTAGATGATCCTTGTGGTCCCTTCCAACCCTGACTGATACTATGATTCTATGATCTCATGCTTATTGTTATTTCGCTGTGCTTGCTTATGTAACATTTTTATGTGGATTTACACCTTTGAAAATAATTAGAAATACTGAAAGGCTCTAAATAATTCCTGGCCAGGCTATGCAGATATTTTTAAAACTGAAGAAGTCCTTATGCTTCTGTGGCCTCACCACTTAGTACCTGAGCTCTACAAAAGCCTCTGCTGGCTGCTACCCCTCTCCATTGCCCAAGCACAGAAATGTGAGTGACTTGCATAAGGCTATAAATGCTCAAACCTTGCTTTTCTCTTTCCAATAGAACCTATAAACTGCAAGAAACGTCAGTGTTTTTGTTATAATCAAAACAGAAATGTATTAGCAGTGAGGGAATGAATACATGAACCAAGTGCCTGGGAATATTATAGTGAAGATGTCACTAGAAAGGTTTATTCAAAACAAATTCTTCCCCATGAGGGTGGTGAGAGACTGAAACAGGTTGCCCAGGGAGGTGGTAGAAGCCTCATCCCTGGAGGTTTTTATGGCCAGGCTGGATGTGGCTCTGAGCAACCTGATGTAGTGTGAGGTGTCCCTGCCCACAGCAGGGTGGTTGGAACTGGATGATCCTTGAGGTCTCTTCCAACACTAACAATTCTATGATTCTATGAAACAGAGCCAAAGAAATGCATCCCCTCTGAGGTGACCCAGAACCCTCATTCTAAAATGCAGCTACTTTGAATTAGCTGGCTTCTTCAGGAAGAGAATGGTCCTTGTCTGACTCTCTGGAGCTTACTACAGGTTTTACAACCAGAGAAGGTTAAAAAAAATAATAATTCTTTATTATCCACCCCTGAACTGTACTATCATTAGGAATAGTGTGGCCAGCAGGAGCAGGGAAGTCATTGTGCCCCTGTACTCTGCGTTGGTTATGCCACACCTTGAGTCCTGTATCAAGGTCTGGGCCCCTCAGTTCAAGAAGGACATTGAGACACTTGAACATGTCCAGAGAAGAGCAACAAGGCTGGGGAGAGGCCTTGAGCACAGCCCTGTGAGGAGAGGCTGAGGGAGCTGGGATTGTTTAGCCTGGAGAAGAGGAGGCTCAGGGGAGATCTCATTGCTCTCTACAACTACCTGAAGGGAGGTTGTAGCCAGGAGGGGGCTGGTCTCTTCTCCCAGGTAACCAGCACCAGAACAAGAGGACACAGTCTCAAGCTGCACCAGGGGCTTTAGGCTGGAGGTGAGGAGAAAGTTCTTCACAGAAAGTGTAATTGGCCATTGGAATGTGCTGCCCAGGGAGGTGGTGAAGTCACCGTCCCTGGAGGTGTTCAAGAGGGGATTGGACGTGGCACTTGGTGCCATGGTCTGGTCATGAGGTCTGAGGTGACAGGCTGGACTCGATGATCTTTGAGGTCTCTTCCAACCTTAGTGATACTGTGATACTGTGATCTAACCAGGTGAATTCTACTAAGTGGAATAACATAAATGTGGAGATTACTTCTATTTTGGCCATCAACCAAAGTAGTAGAATTTTGTTAGTTGTTATTAATTTAATCAAGTGTTCCCTCTGAGCATTGTTTCCTTCCTCATGTGTTTTCCCAAGTCTTTGCAGAATGCCAATCACTTCACCAAAATCTGCAAAAGTTTGTGTCTCCTCCAGTCAAAATACAAGATAATGTACTTTGTGTCATCTGATGAGATGATGAAATTGGAAATGCTTTGCAACTGTAATTCAAATCTAAAAGTGACCTTAAATGATTTTTATATGTGCTGCCTTTTTTTTTTTTTATCCTAAGGTTATTCCTCAAATATGGATCATGCATTCAATTATGTTTAACTGTCAAGTATGGACTTCATTTGCATTTCTTCCTGCTGCTATAATTTTGAGGACTGGCAGGTGACCAGAGATGAGAGGTGGGGGGGAAAAGTATCTACTATCTAGGGTGCAATGTAGGCTTTTTATTGTAGTTAAGCAGCATAGATATTCATTATTAGATCAAGGTCAAAGTAGCAGAACATTAGAGCCAAGGCCCAAGGTATAGTTAGAGCCAAGACCTGCAGTGTAAAGGAGAAGGCAAATTGCTTTATCAAAGTTGTAATTTAATAGCTATACCTTTGGTTTTTTAAGAGAACATTAGGAATACCAGTATACAGTGAATTATGTTGATCTATACAGTGCACACTCATAAAACCATTTATGCTTTTAAACATAGAATCATAGAATTGTTATGGTTGGAAAGGACCTCAAGGATCATCCAGTTCCAATCCCCTTGTCATGGGCAGAGACACTTTCCACTAGATCAGGTTGCCCAGAGCCACATCCAGCCTGGCCTTAAAAACCTCCAGGGATGAGGCTTCCACCACCTCCGTGGGCAGCCTGTGCCAGTGTCTCACCACCCTCATGGGGAAGAACTTCTTCCTAACATCCAATCTGAATCTACCCATTCCTAGTTTCTGTTCCATTCCGCCTCGTCCTATCATTATCTGACACCCTAAAAAGTCCCTCCCCAGCTTTCTTGTAGCCCACTTCAGATACTGGAAAGCCACAATTGGGTCTCCTCAAAGCCTTCTCTTCTCCAGACTGAACAGCCCCCACCCTCTTAGTCTGTCTTCATAGGAGAGGAGCTCCAGCCCTCTGCTCATCCTCCTGGCCCTTCTCTGGACATGTTCCAGCATGTCCAGATCCTTCCTGTAATAGAGGCTCCAGATGCAGTATTCCAGGTGGGGTGTCACCAGAGTGGAGAAGAGGGGAAGAATCGCCTCCTGTGCCCTTCTGGCTGTGCTTCTCTTGATGCAGCCCAGGATGTGATTGACTTTCTGGGCTGCAAGTGCACACTGGCGGCTCATCTTAAGCTTCTCACCCACCAGCACCTCCAAGTCCTTTTATTCAAGACTGCTGGTCTGAAGAATTCACTAATATTTTACTTGGGGGGTTTACATTTTTTCTTCCAAAGAAGGAATGAGATATTTATTCTAATATCATCATTGGCAAAATCCTCTTCATATCAACTAGATCTCTGTATCATTCAAGTTGCTTTTGGAGCTATGACTTCCAGCACCTTTATCTTCTAGTTTACTAGATTTTATAATCTGGTAGCATCCCATGCTGAGAAACATAGCTAAATAATGTATTTGTCTGGTTTGCCTCATACAAAATAATGTTTCCTAGGTAGCTGACTGAAATGATGTTAAAGGAGGCCTCAGGTGATCCATTAGGGAAGGCAGGGGAAATGCCACAATTTGTCTATTTTAGTCTTTTTTCTTTTTTTCAGTAAGAAAGATTTACCCAACGTCTTCCATAGCCATGACTATGGTCAGATAAACCAGGGCACAGCCATGTAGCTTCATTGCTGAGCTGCCTCAGGTCTTGTCGTGGAGTACTCCATGCATCTTCTGATTTCAGCACTGGCTGTTTTCAAGCTCTTGTGGAGCAGTAACACCACCAATTCGTCAAACTTCTACTTGATTTTCTGCTACCTCTTTTTATACTTCTGAAAATAACTGCTTTGACAAGGCTCCCAAGTTCCACTTGTTTGCTGGTAAATTTCTTAGTCAAGTCACACAGAATGTTAGGGGTTAGAAGGGACCTCCAGTGATTCCAGTCCACACCCCCTGCAAAAGCAGGATCACTGAGGACAAGCTGCAGAGGAACGCATCCAGATGGGTTTTGAAAGTCTCCAGAGGAACCCCCACAACCTCCCTGGGCAGTCTGTTCCAGTGTTCTCTCACCCTCACCATAAAGAGGTGTCTCCTAATGTTGAGGTGGAAACTCCTGTGCTCTAGCTCATACCCATTGCTCCTTGTCCTATCACTGGGTACCACCAAAAAGAGCCTGGCATCTTCATCTTGACACCCACCCCTCAAATATTTATAGACATTGTCAAGATCCCCTTCTCTCAGGCCTTCTCTTCTCAGGCCTAAACAAGCCCAGTTCTCTCAGTCACTCTGGAATTCTGCAGATTTTTGCTAGCCTTCAGATTTGGTCTTGAAGTAGTCTAGGTAATAATCTCCAGCATCACTTGCAATGAATGGCAAGAATGATTGACTAGTACAGTCATACAGAACAACAAAGCTGTGCCAACTCTCTGTGTTAGCAAGCTCTGATATGCTGTTTCAGATTTTATTCAATAGTGCTAACAGTCTACAGGTTAATGCCAAACAGCCAAATAGTTTTATATTAGCTAATAAAATGCCCTTCCTTATTATTCTAGAGCAAGTGCTTCCTGGTTCTGTTCTATTCTAGTGAATGGATATTTCTAGAACATAATTTCCACACCAGAGATAGTAGGGAGATGTTTTCCCTCTGCAGTTACTTCAGGTTTTGGAAAATACTTCTAGATACAGAAGTTATTGCAGTGATTCAACACACAGCACTTTTCTGTTTTTCTGAAAGCCTTATGTGCACAGATGGCAACTGACCAAAGGTAAATGAATCCTTATCATAGAATCAATAAGGTTGGAAAAGACCTCAGAGATCATCAAGTCCAACCTGGCACCCAACACCTCATGGCTAACTAAACCATGGCTTCAAGTGCCAAATCCAATGGCCAGCAACTCTTTCTCCTCACCTCCAACATAAACTTTCCCTGATGCAGCTTGAGACTGTGTGCTCTTGTTCTGGTGCTGATAGCCTGGGAGAACAGACCAACCCCTTGGAGTCTTGGATTGAGAGATCTGACCTCCTATCAGACACATGAATTCTGTGGCCCCATTATCAGAGCCTCAAGCTCGAGTGCTGTTAACTCTTTCTCTTCACACCCGACAAGCCTGCATTCCCAGGCCTGAACCTAACAGTTTTGTCTGTGTTTTACTTCCATTTCCTCTGAAACTGAGAACCAATTTATCAAACTGTGCCAGGGGAAGTTTAGGCTGGAGGTCAGGAGAAAGTTCTTCACAGAGAGAGTTGTTTGCCATTGGAATGTGCTGCCCAGGGAGGTGGTGGAGTCACTGTCCCTGGAGGTGTTCAAAAAGGGATTGGACATGGCACTTGAAGTCATGGTTTAGTAGCCTTGAGGTGTTGGGTGACAGGTTGGACTTGATGATCTCTGAGGTCTTTTCCAACCTTATTGATTCTATGAATTCCTGCACCCAGTAACATTCAGGAAGTTTTAATATACCAAATGTTAGACTGGAAACTTCACTGCTGCAGCAGGTGGAAATACATCCGTGAACATTCTCTTATGAGGCCTCATTTGAGTTCCCTTCTCACTCCACTTCTACCCTTCCCTTACTGATGGACTTCGGCAGATATGCAATATTTGAATACTGTGCTGAATTGCAAACTTACCTCATTCAATCAATAGGAAGCAAAAGCAAAGCAAAGTAGTACTTTACCTGCTCAACCACACCTTGAGTACTGTGTCCAGTTCTGGGCACCTCAGTTCAAGAAAGATGTTAAGTTGCTTGAACTTGTCCAGAGAAGGGCAACAAAGCTGGGGAGGGGTGTGGAGCACAGCCCTGTGAGGAGAGGCTGAGGGAGCTGGGGTTGTTTAGCCTGGAGAAGAGGAGGCTCAGGGGAGACTTTCTTGCTGTTTACGACTCCCTGAAGGGAGGTTGTAGCCAGGAGGGGGTTGGAGAGACCAATCTCTTCTCCCAGGCAACCAGCACCGGAACAGAAGGTCACAGTCTCAAGCTGTGCAGGAGGAAGTTTAGAAGGTTTTCACAGAAAGAGAGGTTGCCCATTGGAATGTGCTGCCCAGGGAGGTGGTGGAGTCACCATCCCTGGAGGTATTTAAGAAAAGACTGTATGAGACACTTAGTGCCATGGTCTAGTTGATTAGATGATGTTGGATGATAGGTTGGACTTGATGATCTTGGAGGTCTTTTCCAACCTGGTTGATTCTATGATGTGTTAAATTCCTAGTAGCAAAAGGCACTTTTCCCTGTGGGTGTTGGACTGGACTGTAGGTTGTGAACTGTCTTCCAAAAAAAAAAAAAAAAAAAAGAATGTTTTGGAACAAATCCAGACTACTACACATAGAATCATAGAATCAGTAAGGTTGGAAAATACCTCAGAAATCATCAAGTCCAGCCTATCACCCAACACCTCTTGACAACTAAACCATGGCTTTAAGTGCCTCGTGCAATCCCCTCTTGAACACCACCAGGGATGATAATTCCACCACCTCCCTGGGCAGCACATTCCAATGGCCAATTACTCTTTCTGTGAAGAACTTTCTCCTCACCTCCAGCCTAAACGTCCCCTGGCACAGCTTGAGACTGTGTCCTCTTGTTCTGGTGCTGGTTGCCTGGGAGAAGAGACCAACCCGCTCCTGGCTACAACCTCCCTTCAGGGAGTTGTAGAGAGTTATTGCCTTCCCTTTCCCCAAAAAGGTGAATCTATCAGGTTGTCTTCTTCCCTCCCAAAGTGTTTTGTTTGGGCAGCAAGTGAAAACACACCGATGTCTAATGTCTCTGTTCACAGAGAGCTCCCTGCTGACGACTTTTGGGGTAATTGCAGCTGCCCTGAAAACGAGCTGCGTGCGGCACCGCTACTTTAGCAGAGGCACAGCAAACTGGCTAGATCATGCCAAGGAAAACCATGGTGGGCACTACAGTGAGACTCAGGTGGAAAGCACAAAGTTGCTTGCCAAGCTCTTCCCCTTGTTCGCTTTCCAGATTCTATACAGGACATGTGTTATGCAGGTGAGTACAGGCTGTGTCCTGGTTTATCTGACCATAGTCATGCCTGTCTCCTTTCATTTGGAATGGAAGCTGTTGGGTAAATCTTCTTTCTTACTGGGGAAAAAAAAAAAAAAGACTAAAATAGACAATTTTTGACATTTCCCCTGCCTGCCTTAATGGATCACCTGAGGCCTTCTTTCACATCATTTCAGTAGATTATGCTGTGTACTAGTTTTAGGCTATGCCTTTAAACTTTTTTCACAGATCTTGAACAGAAAAGGAGTAAATAAATCTCTATTGGGTTTAAAAAAGAAAAATAAAGATAATTCTAACCAATCCCATTGGAAGAGATAAGGGACTAAAACTAGTTGTCCCCAAACAATTTCTCTCTCTTCTCACTTCTTCGCTCTGGGAGGGATACTAACTTGCTTCTGCTTGACCTTGGCTGTGTTGTTCTGGTATTAACTTCTCTGCTTCTGTCTCTTCTCCCTTTTGTACAAGGGGGTGGGGGGCAGAGAGGGAGAAGCTGGTAGCTTCCCCTGGTCCTTGACCAGGGGGGTCCTTGTGCTGTTTATTAATTGCAAATACCTGTAGTTATTGTAAATCCTGTATATTCTGTACATATTCATTGCATTTCGCTGTAGATTGTAGTTTTGCTTGCAAATACAGCTTTCATTTGCTTCCAACTGAGCTGGTTGGGGGGAGGAATTTCAACCCACCACAAGCTGTGAAAGAAAAATGTTGAGACCTACTGTGACGTGTTTACTACTATGTCTCTAGGTGTAGGAGGCTTTTAACTCTTGCTTTGCTAGCAAAGCAACCTTGGAGATAGTTTTAATTACCTGAGAATATACCTTACTCTGTCCCCTCATCTCATCAAACAAGAAAAACTGACCTGCTCAAGACTCATTAAAGAGCTTATGTGACTGCTTGCTACTTATCTTTCTGAACCCTTCCTGATGGAAGCTATAGTTCTAGAGTCCTGTGCTCCTCATGCTCTCATATTGCATTTGTCATAGACTCAGCCTCAGAATTCTTATTCCAATTTCTTAAAAGTTCACTTATTTCTCTGGAGAGGTAGAAAATCTTTATTTTCTCTTTTGGCTGCATATTTCTCCTTCTGTTTTGTCAGGATTATGGGGCTGCTGGGCCTACACTGGAAACGGGTGGGTTTCCATTTGTGGAAAGAAGCAATCCTTTCACAGCCACTCTATCAGCCTGTGTAGCTCTTCCCACTTCTGAGTATGTGTATGCTATATAAATGCAAATGTGACAAGAAGCTGCTTAAGCTGACATGATTCCTTCAGATGCATTTCTGTCTGGATGATCCTGGCTAAGCAGAAGTTTGAGGTAGCTTACCCTTTGGCAACTGAAAAAACCCCCAAATTTCTGAGCAGGCTCATCAATTCATATTTACTTACTGCTTTTAAAATGCTGCTTAAGGAAATTCCTGCAAATATGTATTGTATACTCCTTTATTCCTTCTTGCTATCACAGAATGTTTTGGGTTGGAAGGGCCCTTAAAGGTCATCTCATTCCAATCCTCCTGCCATGGGCAAGGATACCTTCCACTAGACCAGGCTGCTCAATACCTCATTCAACCTGGCACTCCCAGTGCCTTGTTGTCCTTCTTGATGTTCTTTAGATTGCTTACTGCTGTGTTGCTGCCCATGTGAAACAGTGGCAATGGATAATAGTCAGTGAGATGTACAGGGTCTGGAAAAATCTCTGTTATGGCCCTGATGCAAGGCCCCAGTAAGCAGCACACCTGTCTAGCTTGTGGGTCAGGATGGCAAATGGGTGCTTCTGTGCCTCTCAGCGGAGACTCACCCACTACTATCACCTGTCACATTTGCTTGGTGGCTGCAGTAGTTATATGACAGGAAGCTGGTCTGGCTGTCTTGCTTAGGTCTGTGGACCTACCAGATGTGGCTTCTTGTCCTCCTCAGTCTGTAGAGCCATGAATCAGTTCTACAGGCTCACCTCAAGCTTTGATGGAGCTTCCTTCCTCTTGCTTGTTCTAGCCCTTGCAATTTGCCATTCCCCACCATCGTTGGCTTTCCTTATTTCTGGGTGTGGTGGTTTGGGACTGTTTCGCCATAGGCTGTGGGTTCAGTTCAGATGGCATTTGAATCCAGCTGTCTATATCCATTGCTGCCTCCCTGATACTATGCAGCCTTTTGACTGTCTTCTGTGGCTCATCCACCTGCTGCAGGGTGTCCTCCACCTGAGTGCACCTGCTGCAGGCAAGTTTGCCTCCCATCTCCAGCCAGAAGGGTCGAGGCACCACACACAGCTCAAGGTCTGCACAGCTCTTTCTACCTTCAGCAGCTCCATCTGGGTGAAGGCATTGGTCCTCACTGGGGTGGTGGTGCACACCACCCTGTCAGAGCTCCAGCCCCTGCTTGGTGTTGAGTACTCACCATTCTGCCTCAATATAGGACAAGGGGCAATGGATGTAAACTGCAGCACAGGAGGTTCCACTTTAATATGAGGAGGAACTTCTTCACTGTGAGGGTCACAGAGCCCTGGAACAGGCTGCCCAGAGAGGTTATGGAGTCTCCTTCTTGGGAGACTTTCAAGACCTGTCTGAATGCATTCCTGTGTGACCTATTCTAAATTCTATGGTCCTGCTCTGGCAGGGGGGTTGGACTTGATGATCGCTGGAGGTCCCTTCCAACCCCTGACATCCTGTGATCCTGTGGCTGTCTGACCTGTTGAGCTGGGAGCGACCTCTCCCTGTCTGCACACCCTGTCTGCATAAATGTCACCCAAAATGCTGCCCCATGCCCTTCCAGATGCTCTTTGATCACCCTACATTCCCATCCATCTGCCTCATTCTTTCTCCTCTTTCATCCCCATCCCTCCACCCTCCTTAAAAGCACCAAAGCAAACAAACCAACCCTGAATCTCCAAACAACAAATGCACACATGTGCCTGAGGCTGTGCATTAATGACTAGATGGAAATGAACCAGATACCATTAATTGAGGCTGTAATAGCCAGGTATATATCTAGGAAAGATAAGTGTTTGCACTGCTAGAAGAGATGACTTTTATTCTTTTGGCAGAATTTCCAATAAGTTTATTACTCTTTTGTAGACTAGACCATAGATCAGTATCTTTTTTTTTTTTTCCCTAAAGATGAATAGCATTTTTTTCCCCCATATTATTAAGTTAACAGCTTTCAGTGCCTGTGATTCATGTTGATGATATTTTAATTCCTATTAATAAGTCAGTGCTGATTTGCAATAAGCGGTGGAAAGAAGGAGCCAAGAAAATTTGGCTCAATTCTGATCTTTCGTGGTTCTCTTGCCACTTATTCACTCTTTTTACAATTTATATATTCTCTTGGAGGTGGAATGTAGGTGAAAAATATTTTTGTTAAGAGCTAGCATTTGAGTAATTCTTTAGCACTGAACAGACACCCAGTGAGTAGCCTCGACTACAACTGTTGATGAGAAACTCTGTATGAGCCCAGTTACTAACTATATATTAATTCTCAGACAGCTGTAAAGTAGTAATATTCTACCTGGATTTGGCATTACTAGTCATGTTGAACAGCCATGCAGAATGCTGCAGGAATCCAGAAATCTTTGAAAACAGAAACTGAATAGAATAGAATAGAATAGACCAGGTTGGAAGAGACCTTCAAGATCATCGTGTCCAACCTATCATCCAACCTAATCAACTAAACCAAGCCACCAAGCACCCCATCAAGTCTCCTCCTGAACACCTCCAGTGATGGCGACTCCACCACCTCCCTGGGCAGCACATTCCAATGTCCAATCACTCTCTCTATGTGAAACTTCCTCCTAACCTCCAGCCTAAACCTCCCCTGGTGCAGCCTGAGACTGTGTTCTCTTGTTCTGATGCTGCTTGCCTGGGAGAAGAGTCCAACCACTGCCTGTCTACAACTTCCCTTAAGGAAACACTTTTGCATCCAGCTCTGTTGTGACTGTACTCTGTGAACTGCTCAAGTTACCTCTTTTTTTCCCATCAGTCTGCAACATGGAGTGGATTATAATTTCCTGCTGCACATGAAATTGCAATACTTAGTTAATGGAGATTTCTCAAAATAAGCAAACTGAAAATCTGTTGGTAGAAGATATTGGTTTGAGATTTGGAGGGGTTTTTTGGTTGTTGTTTGGGATTTTTTGGTGGGTTAGATTCTTTGGTTGGGTTTTTTTTTTTTTGTTGTGGGGGTGTTTGGGGGTGGGGTTTAATAACCTCAACAGATCTTCTGCAGGGCCTCACACAAGTAGGATGAATTACTTGCTTTTGAAGTGAGGGACAGTGTTACAAATCTACATAATTACACACCTTGATGACTGCCATTGGTGGCTTCCTCATCTCATTATTCTTTTTTTCCTCTTTTCAATTCCCAAAAGTTAAAGGAAGTCCTCTATATCTCCTATCAGTTACATTAAGCTGGTTCTAAGACTGTGGCCCAACTCTTCATTCCCTGTAGCTTTTAAAGCTATGTTCTGGCAAAAATTGCTTCCACCTTGAGTACACACTCAGAAGCTCAGCATAACTCTGCATCTTGCTGTAGTGAAATTCTACTCTGTTAAACACTGTCTACAAGAAGTGACTAAAGGATTAGGCAGAACCATTTAGTGTATTGGCTGATAGCTCTAACTGGGTATCATCAAGTAAACTCATTTATTAAATTCAGGAGCAAATGAAGCAGAAGAAGAATGTTATGTTCTGGCAGAGAATGAGAGTGTCATTATCTGAGAGGCTTTCTTCTTTTAGCCAGCAGATACTTGGGTTTGCTATGACTTAGCCAGAAGGAAAAGAGTTGGAGAGATTTCCAAATACAGTAAAAATCTTACCCATGAAAGGTGCCTGGTTATATACTAATGGATTGGGGTTTACTCATCAATACAGATTCCCTCAGGATATTATCTCCAAACCATGAATTCCAACCTGCACTTCAGTGGATTTGTCTTGCCAGTTGCAGCAATGAATGTGATAAGCATCGTGCCACTGCTGATTCTGGTTCCTATTTTGGATTGCATTAACTCATATCTCTTCAGCTTCAAGGACACAGGACATTCTCCAACAATTTACATTAGTAAGTATAAAATACATGTGTTTTTCCAGGTTTTATATGTATTCTGTTTTGTTTGCTTTAAATTAAAAGAAATCTTCATTAGCAAGGTGGATTGTGAACTGGTTGAAGGAAAGAAGTCTGTTGTAGTAAATGGAACAGAGTCTATTTGAAGGCCTGTATCTAGTGGAGTCCCTCAGGGGTCAGTATTGGAACCAGTACGATTCCATATATTCATCAATGACCTGGGTGAGGGCACAGAGTGCACTGTTAACAAGTTTCCTGATGGAAAAAAAACTGGCAGGAGTGACTGACACACTGGAGGGTTGTGCTGCCATTCAGTGAGACTTAGGCTGAGAGCTGGGCAAGGAGAAACTTAACAAAACTAAACAAGGGCAAGGGTAGAGTCTTGCACCTGGGAAAGAACAACCCCAAGGATCAGTACAGGTTAGGGACTGACATGCTGCAGAGCAGTGAAGGGTGAAAGGACCTGGGAGTCCTAGTGGATAGAAGGTTGACCATGAGCCAGCAACACGCTCTTGTTGCCAAGAAGGCCAATGCCATTCTGGGGTGAATTACAAGGAGAGTGTTTAGTAGGTTGAGAGAGGTTCTCCTCCCACTCTACTGTGCCCTAGTGAGGCTGCATCTGGAATATTGTGTCCAGTTCTGGGACCTTCAGTTCATGAAGGATCTCAGTGAACTGCTTCAGAGAGTCCATCACAGAGCCACAAAAATGGAGGGAGTGGATCATCTTCCTTATGAGGAGAGACTGAGGGAACTGAGGGCTCTTTAGCTTGGAGAGGAGGAGGCTGGGGGTGACCTTGTTTGTGCTTGTAGATATGTGCAGGCTGAGTGCTTGCTCTGATTGGTGATGCCCAATGACAGCACAAGGGGCACTGGGTGGAAGTTGAGGCATAGGAAGTTCAATGGAAATATGAGGGGAAAAAATTTCCCTGTGAGAATGACAGAGCACTGGAACAGGCTGCTCTGGGGGTTTGTGGAGTCTCCCTCTCTGGAGATATTCACAACCTGCCTGGATGTGTTCCTGTTTGATCCGCTCTAGGTGATCCTGCTCTGGCAGCGGGGTTGGACTTGGATGATCTGTTGTGGTCCTTTCCAACCCCTAACATTCTGTGATTCTGTGAAAACAAAAGATGGGCTTCTGTTCCCACTGAGCAAGCTGAACATTTCACAGGTGGAAGGTTACTTGGACAGGTACAGCTTTCCTGTCTAGCATTTTAAGATCTAGTATGGGATAATTATACAGATCTTCAAACACTCACTTAAGGTAAAGCTAAGAGGGGTCTCCCTAGGTGAAGTATTATCTCTTTCTCAGGTGTGGTACAAAGAAGCCTTCTCTGTTGTGAGTCTCAGGCTTACAGAATGGCACTCATCTCAGAGACATTCGCACACAAGCCCCATGAGGAGAGGCTGAGGGAGCTGGGGTTGCTTAGCCTGGAGAAGAGGAGGCTCAGGGGAGACCTCATTGCTCTCTACAACTACCTGAAGGGAAGTTGTAGCCAGGTGGGGATTGGTCTCTTCTCCCAGGCAATCAGCACCAGAACAAGAGGACACAGTCTCAAGCTGCACCAGGGGAAGTTTAGGGTGGATGTTAGGAAGAAGTTCTTCATAGAAAGAGAGATTGGCTGTTGGAATGTGCTGCCCCGGGAGGTGGTGGAGGTGTTTAGGAAGAGACTTGATAGGGTGTTTGGTGCCATGGTTTAGTTGATTAGATGGTGTTGGGTGATAGGCTGGACTCGATGATCTCAAAGGTCTCCTCCAACCTGGTTAATTCTATTTTATTCTAAAAAGAAAGTAAGGCTGTTTGTTCTCCTGTTCTTGGTTGCAAGCTGCTCTTGCTTCTGCATTAATTAAGAAATAAATAAAAATCATAGAATCATTCAGGTTGGATAAAACCCTTGAGATCATCAGGTCTGACCATTAACCCTGCTCTTCCAATGTCACCACTGTGTATAGTATATCTATATAATGCAGATATAATTATCATTCACTTGATGGGGTGCTTGGTTGCATGGTTTAGTTGATTAGATGGTGTTGGGTGATAGGTTGGACTTGATGATCTCAAAGGTCTCTTCCAACCTGGTCTGGTCTAGTCTAGTCTAGTCTAATGTCCTGATGACTTTAGCAGGGGTTGGACCTCCTTCCACTGACACTGATGTGATTTGTTTGTTTCTTTGTTTTCTGTTTTTGTCTTTCCAATTACCCTGACCTCCTTACACTCTAGGATTTGGACAGATCCCCTTCATCTGTCTTCTGACATCAGCTACATCTAGTACAATCAGAAAAGCAGCTTCCATTCTGTATTCAATTAAAAATACTCCCTTTTGTAGATACTCTCATTAAACTTACTACTTTTTCTTTTTTTTTTTTTTTATCTTCCAGTCTGCATTACAAACCTCAGACAAAAATATTTATAAACTACTATTTTCTCAGTGTGCTCCTATTAATTCAGTGCCCCATGGCAAGCACACAGCGAGCAGTGACACACACAGAGGTATTAATCTGACTAAATTAGCCTAATTAAGAGTGCTATTAAGTTTTATACAAACCAGATGCATGTAACACAGCAGGCTGCAATTACCCTAGTTTTTAAAATAACATCTGCATTAAAACACAAAAAGCACATTCAGATAATAATTTTCCTCAAACCATGGAAATTTCAAGTTAGTCCTAATAATGTTCCATCCTGTTAATGTTGAACACCAGTAGAATATATGTAGTGGTTTCTTCTTAATAGCATCATTTATTAAAATAGTCTCCTGTTAGGGGTGGTAAATTACCTGAGGCATAAAAATACCTGAGAGTACAGACAATGGCTTTAGATATCCAAGTATATGATGACTGCACCTGCAAATATGGTGGACCTCTAAGTGCCAATATTGTTGCCAAGAGTTAATTAGGTTCACAATTATTTTTCAGGAGCAAAATTGGAAGTATAAATAGGCTGTTGGTGTTAAGCCAACCTATAACTATATTTTAATTCAAGTCTTGCAAGAGGAAGGCTTTTACATGGTGTTCTGGAAAACTTCAGTACTTTCAGAGTTCTCAAGAATGAACCATGTGGACAATATTGAACTGAAATATCTGCTCTAAGTGCAAAGTGTAATCTGTTGCTTTTTCTGTAGCTGTTGGTTTGTTTGTAAATTAGATATGATCTTGGGAAAAAAAACATCAAAATCTTAATGTGAATTTAGGTTGTCTCCCAAATATATTGAGTATCTGGACCTCTTTATGAAAAAGGTATTTGATAAACTTAGCTTATTGTTGTGGCTTAAGGAACAGCTGTCCAGCCATAGAGAGGTCCTCCCAGAGGGCTGGACAGTCTGCCTATCCCAAGGGGAATGGCACAGGACGTTGTTATTCCAGCCCATAATATTGCATCTTTATCTTCTATATAAACTGACTGCAGTCAATTCTGCCTTTTCCTCTCTCTCTCTCTCTTCTCCCAGCCAGACTTTCTCTCTTGTTTGGTATTTCAGGGGAGGGTTTTGACCTTGTGCAGCCTGCTGACAGCCTGGGCAAAGCCAATTTCTTCGTCACCATTTGGGCCTAGAGACATGGGAGGAGGCGGGGGCAGGTAGAGCGGTATGGGGGTGGGTTTGAAGCCTGGTCTGGGGACACAGTCTCAAGCTGCACCAGGGGAAGTTTAGGTTTGAGGTGAGGAGAAAGTTCTTCACTGAGAGAGTTATTAGCCATTGGAATGTGCTGCCCAGGGAGGTGGTGGAGTCACCATCCCTGGAGGTGTTCAAGAGGGGATTGGCTGTGGCACTTGGAGCCATGGTTTAGTAGTCATGAGGTCTTGGGTGCCAGGTTGGACTTGAAGATCTTTGAGGTCTCTTCCAACCTTACTGATTCTATGATTCTAAGGTTTGGGAAGTTCTGGCCTAGGGAGATCTTGGTAAAATCCAGACTGGAGACAGCTGGGCTGAGGCTAAATATGAATTGCTGTATTTTGGCTGGTTTTGTACTGTTGCATATAGTTGTGAATAGTGCTTCCATTTAAGCTTGCAATTCTTTCCATCCTGTGTGGAGCCTTTTCTTTTACTCCTTTGGAGAGGGGCAAAGAGCTTCTGTCCACTCCCTAAAACTGCAACAATTATTAATTGTTATTTTTCCCAGCTTTATAGTTGGTTCTTTATGGGAGTTTGGGGTTGTTGTAGTTTTGGTTGTTGGTTTGGTTTGTGGTTGTGGGTTTTTTTTTCTTTTTAATATTATATGGTGCTTGTTTTAGTCAATAGAGTAGAAGACTTAGCAGAGAACTGAAGGTGTGTGTCTGCTGGATAGCTGTCCATCAGCTACAGGCAAAAGGCTCTAGTTGAAGTACCTAAGCCACAGAAGTTCTTGCTCTATTATTCTTAATGCCTGTTTATGCTAAAATGTCTTATTACTGTTGGATTTACCCCATGGAAGAGTGACATGATGAATAGCTCTTCATACAGTACACAACAGCAAGCCTCCAGTCCAATGTCTGTTTGAGGTGATTTGAGAGTTGATGGTGACCATTTCTCCCTAAAAGTTGTTCTAGTCTAAGCAAGCATTAATTCCAAGAAAGCTTTTTGACCTGTTTTACTCAGCACATAAGATCAGGAGTCACAAAGGTCCAATACAGCCTTAGTCTCTAGATAACATAAACCACCTTGCCCTAGAATGAGTCCCAAGTGTTCCCTTAACAACCTGTTCTATAAAACCAAAGCCTCAAACAGTCATTTTGAAGCTGCTTGTTTTAAAGAGGACTGACAGGGGAAGAGATAGGTGGAAGACCAGGTCTCCAAGGCTCTCAGTTTCTTCCTCTGCCACATAGTGTCTTAAAAGAAATACTACAATTGTTGAGCATTCAGAGGTTGCATTTTCTGAAATGTTTTGGCTTTTAGTAAGGAGAATGCTTAAAATATAGCACTGTGTAGTAATATTGAACAGCTTGAGGTTTCTTTAGTACTAACATAATTTTTCACTAGAAGAACTCTTGCTTTAGTAGATTACATGAAGCTCCTTGAGGGCTTTATACCTGGCCTTGATAAGATACATTGCCTAAAAAATGTTGTTGGATTCCCTCCTGACATCAATTTTCAAGCAATAATTCATTGATGTTCTTGTTAAGCACTAGAGAGGCTGTAACAGCAAATCAGCTTCCAAGCCTCAGGTTAGGCAGGGGGGAGGGTATTTAAAGTTGTGAAAATGTAGGAAAACTGCCAGTAGAAAAATGTGATAGTTTGCTGCTGAGAGAAGAAACACAGATGCAAGCAAACATGTAACACAGCTAAGTCACTCAGCTGTATGAGTTTTCTGCTGCTTCTGTCCTGGCACCTGAAGAGACCCACTTATATATGTTACAAATCTAGTCAGTGTAAGTTTCCAGTCATGAAGTGGGACAAGGCTTTGTAAGAGAGATGTGAAAATCTAGTCCGGGTATTTGAACCAAAGCTGCCAGAAGAAACCAAACTGTCACATCTGTATTGACATAGAATCAGTCAGGGTTGGAAGGGACCACAAGGATCATCTAGTTCCAACCCCCCTGCCATGGGCAGGGACACCCCACACTAGATCAGGCTGGCCAGAGCCTCAGCCAGCCTGGTCTTAAACACCTCCAGGGACGGCGCCCCAACCACCTCCCTGGACAACCCATTCCAGGGCTTCACCACTCTCATGGGGAAGAACTTCCTCCTCATGTCCAGACATTATAGCTTAGAAATGCTGGGGGATCACAAACTTACTCAAAATCACTGAGAGCTCCAAACATTAGAAGTATAAATGTTTTAGGTATACGAGACTCGCTTGAAAACTTTGCTTGCTTTGTTTTCTGAGAAGCTACAACCACTTCAGACTGTCAACATCAAGAACTATAAACCAATACATTTTAAACAGTGTGCTCCACACAAGGTGTGGTGAAGTGTGCAGTATTTAAGATACACCTGAGTTGCTTAAAATCTTTAATCTTACATTAGGAAGTAACACAAACAGAGGTTTCTTTTCCAGCCCTATGTGCCAGTGCAGTACTTGTGCCCTACCACTGAGGCAGGTGGTAAGACTTCATGCTTTGCATGTACAGTAATATCTTGAAATGTATTGTGGAGCCAGAAAACTGAAGATGGCAGGAGGCAACTGTAATCCATCAGTTTATGTGAAAACACTTAGAAAAATGGAGATTACATCTTTCAGTAGTGCAGCTCATCTCACAGAATCATAGAATGCATTGGGTTGGAAGAGGTCTTTAAAGGTTATCTCACTCTAAGATGTTGAACAGTCCAGCACATGAGCTTTCAGGAGTAGTTCAAGGGAGCTCTGCTGTGATGGGAAAGGGACAAATGTAGGAATGCTTGAGGTATGACATGCACTGTTGTTCTTTTTCTTGCCCATCTACTATGGTCTGCAAACTTAGTATTCCAGTACTTCCCGCTCTGCTTCTTTTTGGGTAGAAAACAAATGGGCAAGCAAGCAGGGGGTGTGTGTATTTGGGTGACAGATTGGAGCTGATGATCTCTGAGGTCTTTTCCAACCTTAGTGATTCTATGATTCTATTTCAGAATCTTATTGCTGCAGCTTGAATAGAAGAATTTCCCTCTGCTTGGTAGTCTTGTCCCTGCCCTGTCTCTTCTCTGAGGCTGCTGCCTTTTCTTGTTTCTTTCTCTCCTCCTTTTTTACCTTCCTCAAAGGGAGCTTTTCTTCTCAGAAAGGCTCTTCTTCTCTCATTTACTTGGTATTCCTAAATTCTTTCTGTGCTGTTGTCTCTTTGCCATGTATTTACAGTTAGGCTTGTGTAAATAAATCTTTACTCATGTTTTGGTGTCCAGAACGGATGTATTGGACAGTGGGAGCTGGGGGAGCTGCTTCTTCTCCTCTCCAAAGGCTTCATTCTAAATGCATGGTGATCCTGGAAATACAAGCTTGGTGAATTCTCTCTGTGCTTTTCACCCAGTTGTAGGTCAGTTATCTGCTGCACTTTCCATGGTGGTTGCTGGCTTCTCCGAAATACACCGAAAGCATTTCCCTCAGGTGGAGCAGACGCTTTCCAAAGAGGTTCTCCTGGTCTCCTCCATGCCTTGCTTCCACTTAGTTCCTCAGTACATCCTACTTGGAGTGGCTGAGGCCTTGGTAACTCCCTCCTGTAAGTAAAACCTAATAGGCTAAAGCAAGAGTGTCCTGATTTGCAGAGAATGATATCAGCTTCCTAAAAATAATTACTGTCATCTGATGTTTTATCCCTGGCTCTCTTCCATGAGTTTAATGAGCAGATCTGTACTTTACCTGCTTCAGAGCAGCATAATGTGTCTTGTTGGCTGTAACTCAGAGTGAGCAATTATGTTGTTCCAGATGAACTGGAAGGTAGCATGGCCCCATCAGGTCCCTGGGGTGTGTAATCCACTGTTAGACAGGAGGATGATCAGAACAGTGGGACTCTGGGCTTGGATGCGTGACTGGGCTTGAAGCTGAACTTGCTTCAGGCAGGACCAGATGAGCTCCTGAGGTCCTTTCTGACACGAGCTCTGCTGTGTTGATTTACCCCAGAAAGAACAAATAAACCTACGACAGCTGAACTGTGGTTATGGTCTATGAGCACTTTTCAGGCCACAGTCAAAGAAAGGTGAAGCAGTTTAGCTTAACCCTTTTCATTTGTGGGTCCAGCTAATGGAATTATTACATGTTTTCCACTGCCACAGAACACTTACAGGCAGGTAACACAATTCAGCTGAAAGGCTTACCGGGAGAATATTATAGGCAGATGCAAGATGTTTGTTTGTGCTCCAGTCAGGAGTCCTATGAACATGCCTGCACAGAGCATCATGCCTTAGCTTGTGACATACAGTCAGAGATAAACACTCCTGTTTTGCAGAGGACAAGTAGAGCTTAGCTCACATCTGCCATCCATAAATTATGTAGATGTGCTCTTGATTATGCTCTGTATCTTCTCTCCGTTCCATAGCTAACCTTTCCTCACCTACACTGATATTCCTGAGACTTAGTTTCTTCTGAGGAGCACACAGAGTGTTTACAGTGTTTTACCTTGCAGAGCTTAAAAAAATGTTAGTAACACACAAAAAATAGTCTAATCAACATTCACTTAGAGACACAGGTAAAGTAATTGACTAGCTGATCTCTGCAGGTGTTTAATTCTACAGGTTGAGTGTCTATTGTTCCAGTATAACCCCAGAAATGTTCAGATTTTTATTTAAGAGCAGGAAATAACTTCAGTGTCTCAGCTTCATTCTTGCACTCTAAAACTACTGAGAGCTGTGGGTCACAGTCTGTCACTAAAAAGGTAATTTTCCCTAGTTTTAAATACTTACCACTTTCATAATGCCTCTTCATCTGATAGCTCTCAAGTACTTAACTGAGACAGGTTTCCAGGCAGGTAATGTGGTTTCTAGGTTACAGGCTAAGTATAACTGAAAACTGGGACTTTCTTTGTTTAGCTTAACACAAAAAAAGGTTAGGAGGTGGCTTGCTTACTTCTTGTGCTTCTGCAGGAGAAGAATATTACTGGCAGAATAAGGCTTTTTAATCTAGCACGCTGGGACACAACGGAAGTCCAGTGGCTGGAAGATTAATCTTTAGAACAAAAATAAAGCTCTGCCTTGGTGGGTTTGGGGAGTTCTGTGGCTGTTTTGGAGTGGGATTGGTGGTGGTGTGTCTTGGTGGGAGTGGTGGTGGTGGGTGTTTTTCCTTCCTTCCTTTCCTTCCTTCTTTGTAAAGGATTTTGATTAGAATCTCTTCAGAGAGAAGTTTTCTTGCCAGTTGAAATAAAGATTAAGCATCTTGCTAAGAGAGTTGTAGCATGCCATCGTAGTGTGGATGGCTATAAATAATCCCATCAGGTGTAATTTGGCTAAACAAAGTTAAAATTGTTTATGAAAGCTGTTCTTACTCAGTAACTTTCCCTGAGTCACAACCTCTTGTTTCCTAATTTCATACCTTCAGTCCTCACTCACACTTGCTCTCCAAGCCCCAGTGCCTCCCAGCCTGCTCTATTAATTGAGTTTGCATGACCTCCAGCTTGAGAAACTTGTCAGAAGAGGATCCTGTTTGGATGCTGAGTTACCTGAAACATCTCTGAATACAAATGGAATTTTGCAATCATCATCATCCACCCTTTTTGATTTGGATGTCCAAATGATAGCTTTGGAAACATATTAAAGAAGTGTAACTCAAGAACCCAGTTGAATGGGACTAAGTCTGAATTTGAGACATGCACGTGGTAAAACTCAGAGTAGGTACCTGACATGTAGGTTGCTGCTGTAGTTGATGGGAATGTGGGCCTCCATTCACTTGCCCACACATGGGTGTCTGACACCATTTTTCACAGAGTAGCTAGGCTATGGAGGTGGGCAAGTGGGCTCTTCGTGGTACCTGTGTGGCCTCCTGTGCTGCTGGAGAATAGCGTGATCTTCCCACAGCTCCCTGAAGACAGCTAAGGTGTACCAGAGCACCTCAGGCAGTGCTGAGCATCTGTACTCAGGGTGCTGAATTGAGCTCTTGCTTTCTAAATGCAGTTTGAACTGAATTGCCAGTCAGGAACTGTTCAGTGGATCTCCATGCATGGCAATGGCAGCCTAGACTCTTAGATAGTTGTTTCGCCTCCTCTGACATTTTACTGCCTTTGTTATGCAGAAGATCAAATTGAATTATTATCATAATTTACTTGACCTGCAAGTACATTATCCAGAAATGTTCACTCTAGTAATCAGAAGGAAGAGAGGAGATATCTCATTTCTGAAGTGCTCAGTTAGAGGAACTAGATTTGGCATATTGAACTCTTTATCTCCATTTGAGCCCTGGTACTTTCAATTGTGTTTATACAACATCTATCAGTATCCTTTTGATAAGAGTTTTTATGTAATCACATGCTTCAGGTGGCATGAGAATATCAGAACATCAATATTTAATGTTTCCCTAGCACTGAGATAGTATTTAAAGAATAAAATAAACCAGTAATAAAATAATTTCTCTCCTCCACCCTGTTAGAACAGAGCTCATGGGCTTCTGACAGCTTGTATTTGCAACCCTGGCTTGGTTTATTTTAACTGGGAGATTGCTTTTTTTAAATCCCAGTGATTTTTATTTTTTTTAAAGGAAATAACTAAAACAAACAAGAAAAGAAGAGCTCCACCACACACTCTCCCAAAAATACTGCTAAGAAACCCAAGGAAATGTGCTGCCCAGGGAGGTGGTGGAGTCACTGTCCCTGGAGGTGTTCAAAAAGGGATTGGATGTGGTACTTGAAGCCATGGTTTAGTTGTCAGGAGGTGTTAGGCAATAGGTTGGACTTGATGACCTATGAGGAGAGGCTGAGGGAGCTGGGGTGGTTTAGCCTGGAGAAGAGGAGGCTCAGGGGAGACCTTATTGCTGTCTACAACTACCTGAAGGGAGGTTGTAGCCAGGTGGGGGATGCTCTCTTCTCCCAGGCAACCAGCACCAGAACAAGAGGACACCGTCTCAATCTGTGCCAAGGGAGGTTTAGGCTGGATGTTAGGAAGAAGTTCTTCACAGAAAGAGAGATTGGCCATTGGAATGTGCTGCCCAGGGAGGTGGTGGAGTCACCATCACTGGAGATGTTTAGGAAGAGACTTGATGGGGCACCTGGTGCCATGGTTTAGTTGATTAGATGGTGTTGGATGATAGGTTGGACTTGATGATCTCTGAGGTCTTTTCCAACCTGGTCTGGTCTATTCTCTTCTATTCTCTTCTATCTCTGAGGTCTTTTCCAACCTGGTTGATCTATGATTGAAAACAAACAAAAAAACCCCAACATGAGCAAAGAAACAAAGACCCAAGACACAAGAAACCCCAAACAAGCAAGCAAAACAACCAAACAAATACAAACAAACAAAATCCAAGGAAACAGCTTCATCCTGTGATAGAATGTTCTCCTTTGCTTCCATAGTACATGGGATTGCTGGTGAGGGTAAGCCAGCGGTGGTCACTTGCACTCTAGCTGCTTTGCCCTACAAAAGATTAGCAGCTGTACAGTGTTTGCTGAAGTGCAGCAAGACTATCATCTGCCCATCGACAGGTCTCAAAGCATGGTTAGTTCAGAGGATATATTGGGGATCACTTCACCCACTGATGAAATGCAATAGTCTCCAGGGTGGAATGCGGCAGCTGTTTAATGGTCCGGGGCAGCGCCGTGGGAGAAGCGAAGAACAGAGTATGCAATTGAAACAGCAGGGGTGATTTAGGTAAGTAGGATGCAATTACCCAGGCTGAATTTAGCCAGACTGCATGTTTTGCACCCCTGCTTTTTAGAAAGGAGGAATAACAAAACTTTCTAGGCTCTTGGTGATTCTAATTAGCTAGGACACACACTGTACAATGTTTTAGACTGTGCTGTTGCCGCTACAGATGGTGTCCCAGGCTCACCTGCTTTCTCTTGCCCTCAGGCTTTTGGTTCCTAGTGTGAATGAGGAAAGAAAACTGTCCATGATATTTTTTTTTACTCTTCTTTAATATGTTTCCAAAGCTTTCATTTGGACATCCAAATTAAAAAGAGTGGAAGATGATGACTGCAAAGTTTCATTTGTATTCAGAGATGCTTCAGGCAGCTCAGCATCCAAACAGGATCTGACAAGTTTCTCAGGATGAAGGTCATGCAAACTCAATTAATAGAGCAGACTGGGAGACACTGGGGCTTGGAGAACAAGTGTGGGTGAGACCTCAAGGTATGAAATTAGGAAATAATTGTTGTGATAATCAGGGAAAGTTATTCAGAAATAAGAGGCTTCATAAACACTTGCTGTAACTTTGTTTAGCCAAATTGCACCTGATGGGATTGATTATAGTCACCCATGCTATAATGGCAGGCTACAGCTTCCCCCTCACCACTGAAGCTGGTGCCTCTTCTGGTTTAGCAAGAAAGTGAAGGGAAATGTCTTAAATAGCTGTGACTGGGGGTTACACTCAGGGAAAGATGAGCATTACCCAGCTTTATATTAAAGCAAGGTAACTCCAAGTTAAGGTAGGCCACTGGATTTGGAAGTATTTACTAGTGGCCCTAGTGATATTTACTGCACTGGCTCTGGCCCAGGAGGTTTCACTCTCCTGCAGTGTTAAATACCACATCTGATGTCTTTATGCTTGCTGACTGTGGGAGTGTTTCTCTTGTTTTGCTGTGCCTGAGGTTTTTAAAGGTGATACCACCCATGTGAGGGAAAGATCTTTACATACTCATGGAATATTGATAGATCCATGTGGGATGGTTTGTTAGGGAGCTTCATTGAAACAGTTTAGTTAACATTTTGCTAATAGGGTTCATACCAACACATCTGATTGCCCTTCTGCAGCAAGAAAATCCACTCTGTAAGACATGGAAACTCTTTCTTAGAGACACTTAGCTTTTGGTTGTGTTTGGTTGTGGTGGGGGTTTTTTTCATTTTTGTCTATCTTCTACCACCATTTCCTTGTTCTATTTAATCTGTAACTGTATCTGCTTCCTTCCTAAGGTTCCCTACTTTCGTTCTGGCTTGTGCCAGAAAGAATTAGAGGGATTTCCATGCATTTTTTAACTCTCTTTAATGGAGCTGGCTGCTTTATGGGAGCTTTCTTGGTTCAGACTGCCCATGCAGGCACTCAAGGTAAGCATGTGCTCATGTCTGCTCTTCCTGAGCAGCTTTCTAACATTATTGATTTGGACACTTAGGAACCAGCATTAAAGGGGATGCCAAAGTTTTATTGATTTGCTCTCACAATTAAAATGGAATTAAGCTAGGAAATAGCCTTTCTAGCTGTATTCATCCCATTTTAATGAGTCACCTCAGTTTTGATAGAGTAATTAGAGGATGGCATCTTGCAGGAAGCCCTCATGTCCAGTCTCATACACTTCTTAGAATCATAGAATTCTCAGGGTTGAAAAGGACCTCAAGGATCATCCAGTTCCAATCCCCTTGTCATGGGCAGAGACACTTTCCACTAGATCAGGTTGCCCAGAGCCACATCCAGCCTGGCCTTAAAAACCTCCAGAGATGAGGCTTCCACCACTTCCCTGGGCAACCTGTTCCAGTGTCTCGCCACCCTTATCGCAGAATAACTAGGTTGGGAAAGACCTCTGAGATCTTCAAGTCCAATATTATCTAATCAACCAAACCATGGCACTAAGTGCCACATTCAGTCTTTTTTTGAATACTTCCAGGGACAGTGACTCCAGCACCACCACCTCCACCCACCACTCCCCAGGCAGTCCATTCCAATGGCCACTGAAGAATTTCTTCCTAACATTCAGCCTCTGGCACAGCTTGAGACTGTGCTCTCTCGTTCTGTTACTGGTTGCCTGGGAGACCAACCCCCACCTGCCTACAACCTCCTTTCAGGTACTTGTAGAGAGCAATAAGGTCTCCCTTGAGCATCCTCTTCTCCAGGATAAACAACCCCATTTCTTATGGTGAAGAGCTTCTTCCTAACATCTAATCTAAATCTCTCCTCCTCTAGCTTGGATCCATCCCCTCTAGTCCTATCACCACCTGACATCCTAAAAAGTCCCTCCCCAGCTTTCTTGTAGGCCCCCTTCAGATACTGGAAGGCCACAATTAGGTCTTCTCAAAGCCTTCTGTTCTCCAGACTGACCAACTCCTGCTCTCTCAGCCTATGTTCATAGGAGAGGTGCTGGAAGACAAGAAAATATATTGTCAAAGAAGCAGCTTTTGATGTTCATGAAGAGGTACATGTGTGTTAGTCATCCTTATGTGGAAGCCTCTGACAATGAGAGCAATAGTAAAGCTTCAAAGAACGGAGAACATACCTTCCTGTCTGTTCCACAGTGTTGTATGGCAAAGGAAGGTGGGTGGAGTGCTTCAAAACTGCCTAGGCAATTTTTGTCAAGCCTTTAACACAGTCCCCCACAACATCCTTCTCTCTAAGCTGGAGAGGTATGGATGTGATGGGTGGACTGTGGAATAGCATAGAATTGAGCACACTGTTATCCTGAACAAAAGTCTCTGTTAAATTTTGAGGGAATTCAGTGACAGTCTATTCAGTCCCATCACCTTATAATCTGAATAAGTCCTTTAATAGGGGAAGTGCTCTGCAAAACTTGAATGACTTTAAAGAAAATATACTGAGATATGTTCAGTGTTTGCTCTGTTGATCCCTGTTAATATGCAAACAACATATTATTGGCCTCTTGCATTTTATTACTGAAAAGCAGAAACACAGTCAGCGTCTCTGCCCAGTGTCCCCTGCTTGAATGAGAGTAAGCACAGAATCAGAGAATGCTAGGGGTTGGAAGGGACCTAGAGAAATCATTCAGTCCAACCCCCCTGCCAGAGCAGGATCACCTAGAGCGGATCACACAGGCACACATTCCTCACAAGGAAGAGAGACTGAAGGAGCTGGGTCTCTTCAGTGTGGAGAGGAGGGGACTAAGGGGTGGCCTCATTCATGTTTGTTACCACAATCATGCAGTTCACAGCTTATAAATAATGAAGTTATCTATTCCTGTATCTTCATTTGTGTTCTGAGTCTTCAGTCTGAAGACTTAGAAGTGTGACTGAAGTGTGACTCCTGAACTGTGGGTGCTTTTGTCTTGTCCTGTGATTCTTTATGCTCTTTAATATCTTTATTGATGATCTGGATGAGGGCATTGAGTCCATCATCAGTAAATTTGCAGATGGCACCAAGCTGGGGGCAGGAGTTGATCTGCTGGAGGGTAGAGAGGCTTTGCAGAGGGACCTCAACAGGCTGGGCAGATGGGCAGAGTCCAACGGCATGAGATTGAACACATCCAAGTGCTGGGTTCTGCACATTGGCCACAACAACCCCATGCAGTGCTACAGGCTGGGGTCAGAGTGGCTGGAGAGCAGTCAGGCTGAGAGGGACCTGGGGGTACTGCTCGATGGTAGGCTGAACATGAGCCTGCAGTGTGCCCAGGCGGCGAGGCGGTCCAATGGCATCCTGGCCTGCATCAGGAACAGTGTGGCCAGCAGGAGCAGGGAGGTCATTCTGCCCCTGTACACTGCTCTGGTTATGCCACACCTTGAATCCTGTGTCCAGTTCTGGACCCCTCAGTTTAGGAAAGATGTTGACTTGCTGGAACATGTCCAGAGAAAGGTAGCAAGGTTTGTGAGAGGTTTGGAACACAGAGGCTGAGGAAGTTGGGGTTGCTTAGCCTGGAGAAGAGGAGGCTTGGGGGAGACCTTATTGCTCTCTACAACTACCTGAGGGGAGGTTGTAGCCAGGTGGGGGTTGGTCTCTTCTCCCAGGCAACCAGCACCAGAACAAGAGGACACAGTCTCAAGCTGCACCAGGGGAGGTTCAGACTGGATGTTAGGAAGATATTCTACACAGAGAGAGAGATTACCCATTGGAATGGGCTGCCCGGGGAGGTGGTGGAGTCACCATCATTGGAGGTTGTTGTAGTTTGAGCTGGGTGCCCCCCTGGTGCATTCACTTCCTGTGTCCAGAAGTCCAGCCCAGAGGGATGGACACAGGAAATTGTGTATTTCCTACCATAATTCTTTGCACCACTATAAGATCCAGTGCGGAGTCTGGCACTTCCTCTTTCTTTCCCTCTCCGAGACTTGGTAACTGGGAGAGAGATCTCCCGGCCATGGGCCTGATTAGGCCCAAGGCCACAGGGGGATGGGCAGTCTCAGGCCTGGCCAGCTGAGACTAGCCCAGCAGAGGGAGGGGGAAGAAGGAGCCCTGGGGGTTTTGCATGCACCCTCAGGTGGGGATGGGATCTTTCTTTGTCACTGCGCTTTGGGTTTTCTGTAACATTCACTGCTTTCTATTTAAACTTTCATCACTTTTGCAATCCGTTTGTCTGAGTCGTTATTTCTGCCTGTGGTGGGGAGGGGATCTGCCCCAACCCATTACATTTTGGCGCCCCACATTGGGCGCCAATAAAAAAAAGAGTGTGGTGGTTTGAAAGGAAAGGCTCTGCTTTCCCTCCCCCACTGAGAAAGAAACCACGGCTAAACCCAGTCGGAGAAATGAGATTATATTTTACAAGGAAACAGATTATATGTAACACACCAAATACAGGTATTTTACAGTATATACAGGAATATACAGCCAATGAACTCAACCAGAAACCAGACCGCCCACAGAGGGGGCTTCCCCCTGTGCCCCCTTCACCCCCCTACCTCCCTTCTCCCCCAAAGAGGTAGAAGAAGAGACGAGGACGGTTAACAGGGCAGGAAAGGAATAAAGGCCTTGCACAGGGAGTTAGTATCTTATCTTAGTTGGCCAGAATCCCAGAAGCAGATCCAGCCGAGAGGGACAGCGAAGGAAGGAAGACCGAGAGAAAGTTCCCAACTCCCCTGGGTCCAATCTCTCCTCCCACAATCCTACCAATGAAATTCGTTTAGAAAACCAAAATATTTTACAAACATTTAGCCAGTGTGCCCCTTCCTTAAAGGCACAGCGTCAAACGGCCACAGAGGTGTTCAGGAGGAGACTGGATGGGGTGCTTGGTGCCATGGGTTAGTTGTTTAGGTGGTGTTGGATGATGGGTTGGACGCAATGATCTTGAAGGTCTCTTCCAACCTGGTTTATTCTACTCTATTCTTGTTTCACTAAAACCTGAGCCAAGACTATTTCTGGTTCCTCCATCCCTAAGCCATGAGACCATGTTTGCCATGAAGCAGTTTGGGCTGCAGGGAAGCAGGGCCTCCTGTGTGTATCTGGAAGTGCCGAAGCAGAGGCCGTCGACAGAATTTGAACTTTTTATTTTCTATCCCGCTTCACGTCGCTAGTTTAGAGTTTTATTTGGGGGGGGTTGTTGGCAAACTTGATCAGATATCAGCCACAGTCAAAGCTGCATTAATCATTTTGAGTGCAGCTATGGAGGATGGTGTGAATATGATAAAACAAGGCTCTTAAAAAAACCTGACGAGTGCAAACAGATGACGGGTGACAGTGATATTTTCGGTACAAGCTGGGAAACTGCTTTCCTTTGGATCTCTTACCTCTCCTAACATTTTTTTTTTCTATGGAAGGAGATGCAAGACAAAACCTGTCCTCCCATGCCAATCATTTCAGAATACACTTCTCTAAAAATATTAATGTAAATATGTAAGAAAGAGAAGGAAAACCAAAAAAGGTCGGAGGAAGGAAAGTGCCCCAGACAGTTTTCCTTCTTGGGGTTGGAGAGCCAGGTGGCTGTGGGGATTTTGTGGGTTGGTTGTTTTGAGGTTGGTTGGTTGGGAGCTGTTATTTGTTTGTTTGGTGGGTGGGTTGGTTGGTTGGTTTGTTTGTTTGCAATTGGTGTGGTGGTGGTGTTTTGGGGTTTTGGTTTATGGAGACTTTTGTTGGCTGGTTGTTTTGGTGGTGGTGGTGGTTGGTTTGGTTCATTTTGGTTGTTGTTTGGGTAATTTTTTTTCAGTTTGAAGCCTTGTACAATTCTAAATACCAAAGATGATAATGCTGAAAGATATTTCTTGCAGTCCAGATGGTGGTGTCCGTTGGTACCTACTTAGCTAATAAGGATTAGAGGCATACTGAAACTTTGATTTGGATATGATTAAACACTAAATATCTGCTCACTAACTTGATGAAATGATGGAAGGTAATACAATCTTTTTCTAAGATATGAATTGGACTAGATGACCTCCAGAGGTCCCTTTCAACCCAGACCATTCTATGGATCTACTCTGCTCTGGTGAGATTCCACACAGAGTACTGCATCCAGTTCTGGTGCCCCCACCATAAAACGGACTTGGAGCTTCTGGAGCAGGTCCAGAGGAGGGCCATGAAGAAGATGATCAGAGTGCTAGAGAACCTTTCCTGTGGAGACAGCTGGGGCTGTGCAGCTTGGGAGAAATAAGGTTCTGGGGAGATCTTATAATGGTCTCAATGTACCTGAAGGGGGCCTACAAGAAAACTGGGAAGAGACTTTTTACAAGGGCTTGTAGTTATAGGATGAAAGGGAATGGCTTTAACCATGAGGAGGGGAGATTTGGACTGGGTTTTAGGAAGAAATTCTTTACAGTGAGGGTGGTGAGACACTGGAACAGGTTGCCCAGACAGGTTTGGTGATTCTGTAACCAGCACCAGAACAAGAGGACACAGTCTCAAGCTGCACCAGGGGAAGTTTAGGCTTGAGGTGAGGAGAAAGTTCTTCACTGAGAAAGTGGTTAGCCATTGGAATGTGCTGCCCGGGGAGGTGGTGGAGTCACCATCTCTGGAGGTGTTCAAGAGGGGATTGGACATGGCACTTGGTGCCCTGGTTTAGTCATGAGGTCTGTGGTGATAGGTTGGACTTGCTGATCTTTGAGGTCTCTTTCAACCTTGGTGATTCTATTGTGGATGCCTCCTCCCTAGAGGTGCTCAAGGCCAGGCTGGATGAGACCTTGAGCAACCTGATCTAGTGTGAGGTTTCCCTGCCCAGGCAGGGAGGTTGGAACTGGATGATCATTAAGGTCCCTTGAAACATAAACTATTCAATGAATCTATGAATTGACATGTTCTGTGGTTGTAGTCTATGTTGCAGGACAGCTGTAAACATGTAAGAATCATACTGAATGGGCTATTGTCTGGTGTGTGACTGCTTTGCTTTGCTTTGTCTTTTGTGTTTTCCCAATACTAAAATAGGATGCTGGTGTTCAATGAACTGAATGCCTTCCCATGAAACTTTGGGCTTTGTTGTGAAACCCTTGAAAGCTCCAGGAGTGCCCTTATGGTAACAGATCCTTTTGTGCACCGCTATGTGTCAAGGACTGGCTTACAGCTCTTTCTGCATCTTCTTTGATGGCTAGTATTGCCAGCAGTTTGTTGCTGTCAGTCATCCACCAGAAGCAGGCCAAGCAAGTGGGTTTGATGCAAAAATAGCTAGGACTGCAGAATTTCAGTGAAAGTTTAACCAGGCATTTTATTTCCACCATGTATATTATAGCAGGCTTGAGGAACTGATTCTTCCTAGACTTAATCTTCTAATTTGTTCTAAATTTGCCATGAAGTGCAAAACTGATTGAACTCCAATGGCCAATAAGAAAAATCTCTTTAAAAGACACACAGCTAAAGAAAACTTCTGATTCTGTGGTGGTTCAGGCTACAGAGTGTTGCCATTGTTGGCATAAAAATGGAAATCAGGAGTTTGTTGCACAGAGGTAAATTGCAGGGAGCAATTATTTATGTGACAAACCAGCCTTGTAATTGGCACTTCTGTTGGTAAAGGATTGACAGAACCCAAAAGTTCCATTGAGGAAAAATGAATTGCTAACATATTGCATGCTGATCCAAGGGTAAGAAAGTGCTGGATGCTTCAAATGTAGTAGTGTCCAGGACATCTTGCTCCAGCAAAGCCAAACTAACTGCCCCAATAAGTTCCAGTATTCATAGCTGAGAGTAAAATCCTGGAAGTATGAACCCTAACCCCAGTCGGTGGAGGGTGCTGGAGCTGGCAGACAGCTTGTGAAGGGTGTTAGCAGGATAATGTTTGGAAGTATCTAAAGGTAGTTTTGCTGCCTGAAATGGATGAGTGATGTTTAACATTGATGGCTGTCACCCAAGGCTTCCTGCCAGCAGAGGATTCTCTGTGCAATGAGTGTAAGTATAAGTAAACCTAACCCATGGTTGTCCCCTCTTTCATGAAAAACCCACTTCCATTTAAAAAGGGAAAAGGAGAGAAAAAAAAAAAAAGTGATAAATACATATTTTCATCTGACAAGAAGAAATGGTTACATGAATATTTGCTTTATCCTCTGGTAAAAGTGCACATTGACAGGAAGATAACTGGATCTCTCTAGGACTTCTGCCACCCCTGTTTCTCTGTAGAGAAAGGCACTCCTAAATAACCTTGTTGCCCCTCAGTGAAAGGAAAAGGAAGCCTTACTCCTACCACTTGCTTTGGGTAGAGCATTGTATGAGAGAGGGCAGACATGCACTATGTGGGCTAGAGCCTCTTACCATGCCCAATCAAACTGTGGCCCTTCCTATGCTGTTGCACACTTATAAGACAAGGTTTTCCAAAGACTTTGCATTGTTATCCTAGCCTCACTGTTTAAACACTGGCAATAACTAAAAGAAGCAGGGAAGAGACAGAGCAATGATCTTTGACCTGAACCATGGAGGAGACTGGTAGCAAAGGAGGAGCAGAACATAGCTCTCCTGCTTGCTGGGCTGCCCTCTCCTGGCCTCAGATGAAGCCACCCATTCCCACTTTCAACATTTCAGTGCGATGTCTTTGCTAGACACTTTAAAAATTCCATTTTATTCCATTCTCCTCAGGGTTCCTAAATTCCTGTTATGTTGTTTTGTTTGGGGTTGAGGTTTTTTTTGCATTTGTTTTGGTTGTGTTGTTTTGTTTGTCTCGCTCGGTGCTAGTTTGAAGGAAGTATTCTCTTGTTGGGTTTCCATTGTAAACACTTTCATTAGGAAGCTCCTGCTGCTCGTCAGGTTAGCCTGGCTGATGTAAATAACCTAGCAGACCGTGTGAACTCTGCTTTGACAAGCTGTAGCACTGAACCCCATGTGTGCTTTCTCTTTAATCAGATACATGCACTCTCTCCGTGACTTCTATTGGCCACTGGGGAACGGGAAATGAAAAACTACCTGATTGTGAATTATCACAGTAAAAGTTTATAAGCTACTAAAATGAAGTTATGGCACCTAGAAGTTCAGTCAATTGACAATGTTAAATGATACATTTTAAAACCTGCCCTGAGATAATGCTGCAAAAGGAGCTGTGCACCCAGAGGTGAGGTGGTGCTGCTCTGCGACAGACAGGAAGGTAACGTGGCATGGAGCAAACTGTGGAGAGTTAAGGAAATGTGCTGCACTGATGACAGTTGTTCTCTGTGAATCCTGGGAGAGCTAAAGGGAACTGTGTTTACAACTCCGATGTGTGGAGGAAAGAGAAAAACATATGTATGTGGTGAGACAGGGTGTAATACTTTGACTGCTGGCCCTCCTGGGATGTGGAACTGCTCTTTCTCTCTAATTAGAAAACTTTGACAAGCTGAGAATGTCACTGGATGGCTAAAGATTGCATCAGTGGCTGAAACATCAGCGAAACTCTCAGGTTTGTACAGCACAGCTACAGCAAAATGCTGGGTTTCCTCCTCTCCCTTTCAGGTTATTCAAGTGGTGGATAGCCACTCTATTTAGATGGGTAGGATTTGATACCAGACTTGGAGGGATCACAGAAATGTGACTTTGGTCCTATTGGTGTGTTTTGGTTTAGATCAGGAGGGTGCTTTTGATATGAATCTCCTGGGCATCACAGTGATCTTGGAGCACAAAAATACTGCATTCCTTTTGGATGGAATTGACCCCCTCCAAAATTCTCATGTCTGATGTGTTCCAGCTGTTAGTGGTTACTGGTCTGATGTTAATCCCCCTGAGCTACCTGTAGTGTACATCACATTCTCAGAGCCAGCTGTTTCATGCTCTGTATTTGCTCCTATTCCACTTCACTACTTGCTAATGAAGACAGCTTCTCTCTCTTCTTCAAAGGCAATAAATATCCTGTATTCCCAAATAATGTGAAAGGTCATTACAGCACTGAAGAACTTTCTCTGGTATTCTGTATCTGCTGTAACTCTTTCTTCCCACCCCCACCACCTTGGTTTTACAATTTTTGCTGTCATTGATTATAGTACTTCGGGTGTTGGTTGTCTTCAAATGCATCCTGACTTAAATAGTTCTCTACCATCCCAGCTTGTTTGCAGACTGGCTGCAATGGACAACATCAAAAGCAGTTTACAGTTTGTGGTGGTTTGAGCCTTAACTGGGACTTAAGAGCTCAGATGGGGCAAGGCTGAGAATCCCTCCCCTGCTCCCCCCTCCTCTTTCCCAATAGAGAGGAAAAAGAAAGGGAAGGAGCAAATCCACCAAGAAATAATTTGGAGTCGACTTGGAAGTAGAGAAGTAAAGAATATTCTTTATGCTATATATATATGTAACAATAAAGGTAGGGTTCACAATGGTAAGGAACAAGGATGGATGGGAGAAAAAATAAGAATACAAAACTAGTCTCTTTGAAGAGGTGTGGAGGTAGCAGGGAGAAGGATCAGGCCTGACCACATGGCAGAGAAGCAGGAAGCCACCAGCAGTCCTCATCCAAGCAAAGGCAGGCCAAGAGCCCTAATGGCTGCAGTAGCCTCCTTTTTATAGCCTTGTTGGGCAGGGAGGGGGAGTAGAACAGCCTAATTTAGTTTCCTAGGGGGAAAACCCCCTGCAGGGAGGGCAATGCTCTCACAAGCCCTCCCCCCCGCTGCTTCCAGGATGGGCGTTAACCCATCACACAGTTGCAGACTAAAGCATACAAGAGTACAGGCAGAGAAGGCTCTGGATGTATATAGCTGATACTGTCCTCTGCTGAACTGAGCTTAAATTGCAAAGCTGTCCTAGATGCTGTTGCAAAAAAAGCCTTGGTAGAAAAGGTCTGCTTCATGCAAATAAACACTATGTGCAAGACAAGGATACACTGCAGACCTGTGGTGAAAGGCAGCTATAAAGAAAGGTGTAGTAAAATGTCAGGTAGCATCTGGGTAATGGAGAACCATCCAAGGCACTGCATAAATGCTTTTTATGCATGGATTTGGGTGGTTTGGGTTTGTTTTGGTGCTTCTTTGGTTTTATTTTTCTAAAGAAGGGCCTATTAAAGGCATGAGAGTTATATAAAAGGGTTTCTACAGACCACCTTATTTCTAGCTCTTCCTAAAACTTTCATATTTAATCTTCTTCTAGCTATGTGCACAGGATAATATAGAGAGAAGATGGCCCAATCATTGCCGTAGTAGCTGCACAGAGTTAGGTTTTTCAGTAGGAACATTAAGGTTGGAGAAGACCTCTAAGATCAAGTCCATCTGTCAAAGCACCACCACTATGCCCAGTAAACCATGTCCTGAAGTGTCTGCATGCTTGTTGAACACCTCCAGGGATGGTGACTCCACCACTTCCCTGGGTAGCCTATTCCAATGCCTGACCACTCTTTCAGTAAAGAAAGTTTTCTTCATATCTAATCCTCCCCTGGTACAATGTGCAGCCATTTCCTTTCCATCCTATCACTAGTTACATGGAGAAAAGTCTGACACTCACCTCACCCTAACCTTCTTTCAAGTACTTGTAGAGAGCAATGAGGTCTCCCCTCAGCCTCCTCTTCTCCAGGCAATACCAATTCCCTCTGGTGTTCCTCATAAAACTTATTCTTCAGAGTCTTTACCAGCTTTGTTGCCCTTCTCTGAACACTCCAGCACCTCAATGTCTTTCTTGTAGTGAGGGCCCTGAAACTGAACCTAGTAATTGAGTATGGTATCAGCAGGGACAAGGAGAGGGCACAATCACTTCCCTGCTCCTGCTGGCCACACTATTCTTGACACAGACCAGGATGTTGTTGGTCTGCTGAGCACACTGCTGGTTCTTGTTCAGCCAGCTGACAGCTGGCACCCCCAGGTCCTCTGCTGGGCAACTTTCTAGCTACTCTGTCCCAAGCCTGTAGTGTTGGTTGGTGTGAGCAAAGGACACTTCAGATTTGTTAGGAAAGTTCTTGGGACACAGTCTCAAGCTGTGCCAGGTTGAGGTTTAGACTGGATGTTAGGAAGAAATTCTTCATAGAGAGAGTGATTGACCATTGGAATGGGCTGCCCCAGGGAGGTGGTGGAGTTGACATCACTGGAGGTGTTTAGGAGGAGACTTGATGGGGTGCTTGGTGCCATGGTTTAGTTGATTAGATGGTGTTGGATGATGGGTTGGACATGATGATCTTGAAGGTCTCTTCCAACCTGGTCTGGTCTGGTCTATTCTATTCTATTCTTTATCTGCCCAGGGAGGTGGTGGAGTCACCATCACTGGAGGTGTTCAGGAGGGGACTTGATAGGGTGCTTGGTTGCATGGTTTAGTTGATTAGGTGGTGTTGAATGATAGGTTGGATGTGATGACCTTGAAGGTCTCTTCCAACCTGGTTTATTCTTATTCTTATTCTATTCTATTCTATTTTATTCTACTCTATTTCTCTGTCTTTTCTGCAAAGCAGGAGCAATGTACACTGTAGAATCAAAAAATCATAGATGGCAAATTAATTCTCTTTGAATGTCTGTTTTGGCAGGCAGCTGGTTTCCACACTTGCTACATGAAGGTAAATTGGAGAGATTCTTCTTCTTCTTGGCTTCCATAATGTTGGTGAACACCCTGGGGTTGTGGACCATTGCACACAGGTATGTGTGAGAAAATGAAAGGATGATGTTTCATTGGTAAATATGGAAAGGAAACCTTGCACAACTTGTAAAAGAGTGTGTAATAAAGAATTGGCAGTGATAGACCAGACTTTAGCATGGATTTAAGAGAAAGATTTGACAGTAAAAATTAAGTGATCAAGTTTAAAAACAAACAAACAACAAAACCAATTAAAACAAACCGAAAAATACCCAAAGCAAACTGATGTAGTTAGACTGAAGTATTTAAGGAGTCTTCCTAATAGTAAAATTCATTGAAGAGAGAATAGAATCCTATTTTTTACAGAAGTGTGTGTATATATATTGGCATGGAGTTGAGATCACAGCACCAAGATATCTCAGCCCTGGAACTGATCTCTACTGTCCCTGGCTTTGTACCAACGTATAGAAAATGTAGCTGTTGTCTCAAATGATCTTGCATCTTTAGTACAGGACCATAGGGGAAGGGGTTGCCAGAAAACAGCAGATCACTACTCTTTAATGTTGTGTGCAATGGTTTCAACAGAATAACCCTGAAATATTTTCTTCTGCTTTCCTGGGCAATGAGATGAAAGCAGCTGGCTGCTGGAGACAATGAAATGCCTCAATTAGTCCACACACAAGAAGCAATTTTACACCGCTGCAGAACCTAGGCTCTATGCCTGTATGTTGCCTCTAAAGTGCAAGGAACTCATACCTACAGGCCTCTTTTATGCCAAGGGTGGTTTGAAAGTTGGCCTGCCTCCTGTGTTTCAGAACATTTAATCACGGGGAGGGAGGCAACCTGCTTCGCCATGAGTGGGAAGGGTCACACGCAGGCGGCATTCTGTTTGAGGCACTGGGCTGCGGTTCTATGGGAATCCTTCAGAAAACCTTGATGGAGTAATGATTTGGTAATGACAATAATAGAAAATTTCCAAGGGCAATGCACTTCTACAACTCTTGAGGAAAACACTGCTTTTTTTTTTCTATTACATATAACACTAACTTTGCAGCATTAGAGATTACCATAGTGTCTTCTCAATTATTCCAGGGTGACCTGAGACACAAGAGTCCATTTATTCTGGTGGATAGGTTTTGATTTTTCTTCTTTTAAACACGACCCAGGTCATGGTTTGAATGTTTCTCCTGCGTGCACTTTGTCTTTCTTTCAGAAAAGAGGGATTTTTAATCTTCTGTAAGATGAAATTTTCATTTGTGACATTTACTGTGGAAAGCTAAAAGGTTTTGATGGTGGCAAAGCAACTGGGTTGAACTCAGCAGATAATTTTGACACAAATTAACATTATGAGGAGATTTGTCCTCCAGACTAACTTAAGTAAATTGGGTTTCCAATTGGTATTTCACTTCAAGATGCCTCATTTTTCAATAGGGCAACCAAAATGGGGTGGTTTTTTTGTTGGTTTGGGTTTGGTTTGGGTGGGGGGTTTTGCTATGGTTTTTTTGTGGTGGGTTTTCTGGGGTTGGTTCATTTGTGGGGTTTTTTGTGGTCTTTTGCTGGGGTTTGGGTTTTGCTTTGTTGGGTTTTTGGGTGGTTTTTTTTGGTTGGTTGGTTGTTTTGGTTTGTGGTGGATAGTTTTGTTTTGTTTTTGAGGGCAAGTGTAATTGTTTCATTTTGTATTGAATAAGGATTTACCTAAGAGGAGGGGAAAAAAAAAAGAGTGAGAACTGAAAGGTTTGTGTGTGGGGGAACTCTGAATTAAAAACAAACAAACAAAAAACCCTAAGATTTGTATGAAGAAAATAGGTTTCCTTTTTTAGATTTGTCAAATGACATAGTACAGCTATTACTAATGCCTGTATCCCATTTAGAATCATAGAATTGATGGGGTTGGAAGGGACCTCTAGTTCCAACCCCCCTGCCATGGGCAGGGACACCTCACACTACAGCAGGTTGCTCAGAGCCACATCCAGCCTGCCCTTAAAAACCTTCAGGGATGAGGCTTCCACCACCTCCCTGGGCAACCTGTGCCAGTGTCTCACCACCCTCATGGGGAAGAACTTCTTCCTAATATCCAATCTGAATCTACCCATTTCTAGTTTTGTTCCATCCCCCCTAGTCCTGTCATTACTTGACACCCTAAAAAGTCCCTCCCCAGCTTTCTTGTAGCCCCCTTCAGATACTGGAAGGTCGCAAGAAGGTCTCCTCAGAGCCTTCTCTTCTCAGACTAACAGCCCCAAGTCTCTCACTCTGTCTCCATAGGAGAGGAGCTTCAGGCCTCTGCTCATCCTCGTGGCCCTTCTCTGGACACATTCCAGCACATCCAGATCCTTCTTGTAATAGAGGCTTCAGAATTGGATGCAGTACTCTGGAGCTCAGTACTCACCAGAGCGGAGTAGAGGGGGAGAATCACCTCCCATGCCCCTCTGGCTATGCTTCTTGTGCTGCAGCCCAGGCTCTGGTTGGCTTTCTGGGCTGCAAGTGCTCACTGCTGGCTCATCTTGAGCTTCTTATCCACCAGCACCCCCAAGTCCTTTTATTCAGGGCTGCTCTCAAGCCATTTGCTGCCCAGCCTGTATCAGTGCTTGGCACTTCTTGTTCTGAAAGTTTCTAGGAAAGTACATTTTGGCTGCTTAGAAGCCCAGGACTCAGAAGACACTGTAACTGTCTTGATTTGAGCTGAAGCAGCTCTGGACTGAGGGCAGAATGAATATACCCCAAAGAAGTAAATAAACACACTTGCACAGAATTGGAGGTTAAATAGGAATGCTATCTACAAAAGTAAACCAAATACTAAAGGCACCAGGGCAAAAGGATATATACTTAGATATATACATGTATACTCAGAATTGGTCCTGGCTTAGCCCCCCACTGGCTAAGCCCCAAACTAGCCCCAGCCAGCTAAACCTTCCCTGCTACACTTGGCTTCATTGTCCCCCACCAAGATAGACTCAAGATGGGCAGGCCTTAGCTATGTAGCAAGAAATAGATTCCTGTCCATCAGCCCTCACTCCCACACAGCCGAATGCAACAGCAGCAGTCACACACCCAGAGCAGAGAGGTGAGAGAAAGCTGACTGGACAGCCTGCTCCTTATGTAGGGAGATACAGGAAAAGGGAATAGAATAACAGATTACAATATCCTGTGGCCTCTCCTTGGGGCTATCTAGTCCTCTGAAGGAATTTATCTTTATGGTAGGACAGTTAATCCCTAACCTACAACAGTAGCTTACAAAATACTATTTAATAAAGGACAAGTGCAACTAATCCCTGAAAGGATGATTATTTTGGGGAAGGAACAACTCCATGCACCAGTACAGGCTGGGGGCAGACCTGCTGGAGAGCAGCAAAGGCAAAAGGGACCTGGGGGTCCTGGTGGATGGAAGGATGACCATGGAGCCAGCAATTGTGCCCTTGTGGCCAGGAAGGCCAGTGCCATTCTGGGGTGGATTAGAAGGGGTGTGACCAGTAGGACAAGAGGGGTCCTCTGGCTCTGCTCTGCACTGGTGAGGCTGCATCTGGAATATTGCGTCCAGTTCTGGGCTCCTCAGTTCAAGAAAGACAGTGAGCTGCTTGAGAGAGTCCAGCACAGAGCTACAAGGTGATTAAGGGAGTGGAACATCTTCCATATGAGGAGAGACTGAGGGCTCTTCAGCTTAGAGGAAACTGAGAGGTGACATCATCAATGTTTATAAAGATGTAAAGGGTGAGTCCCAAGAGGACGGAGCCAGGCTCTGCTTGGTGGTGCCAGTGACAGCACATGGGGCAATGGTGGAAATTGAGGCACAGGAAGTTTCATGTAAATATGAGGAAAACTTTTTTGCCTGTGAGGGTGACAGAGCACAGGAACAGGCTGCCCAGGGGGGTTGTGGAGTCTCCCTCTCTGGAGATATTCAAATCTTGCCTGGATGCATTCCTGTGTAATCTGGTGTAGGTGCTCCTGCTCTGCAGGGGGCTTGGACTGGATAATCTTTCAAGGTCCCTTCCAGCCCCTAACATTCTGTGATATTCTTCCTCCTAGATACAACAATCTGAATGAGGAATACACCTGTGAATTCAGAGGGAGTCTTTCTGAAGGCAAACTTTTGAAGCATGAAAAAGCCATCAAGCATTATGATAGTGTCCTGGAAAGGTCTCCCATTTTGTCTCCTATGGAGAAAACTTCCACCTCACTTAACTAAATTTTGATTGTGTTGCCAACTGGCTTTCTAATGATGAATTGCTTAGTCTGCTTAAGTGTAACTGCCAATGTATTTATGAACTGTTTAAGGAATAATGTTATTTATAAGTGTGCCAAATAGCAGTCATCAGAGGATTTGGCCTTGTAGAATACTGCAGCATTGTAATGTACATCAAGGACAATGAGAGCGCACTCCTTGGCATGCTTGTTGGAGAGAGGCTTTTAATCTCTATAGGGAAATAGGTATCCAGATGTATTTGTACTTAGTAATGGTTCAAAATTAATAAACTCCAGTGTGCATTTGTTTGGCAAATTATTTTGTGACAGTATCATGTGCAAATAATTTTGAAGCCTGGGTGTTTCAGGTCGGGCACTTCTGTGCTATTCTGGGTTCTGCTACTTATCTGCTACCCAAGCTTCAGCAAGTTGTTTCTTTACCGTAGTTACCTCATCAGGAGAATGGGCACAGCCACACTAATCTTCTTTGTAAATTGCTTTGAGATCTACCCAAAATATACTAGAAATTATATACCACTTATAAGTCCTTAAGTATGTAATGAAACATTGATGCTGAGGCAGCTAGACTTTTATTTGGCAGAAGCACTGTGAGGTTTGCCATTCCTAAAGGGCAGCAAATTGCTAGTAGGAGAACTGGAGACTAGAATTTATTTACATCAAAATCACTAATTGTGGTCCAGGTGAAGAGAAATAGAAAAGGTTGGGAGAAGAGTAGATGCAATTGGAAATGGGAGGAAAAAAGCTATTAATAAAATGCAGTCCGCTTTAAAGATCTAAACAGAGTTAAACACTCCTCAAATTGGCTGGCTTGGGTATTGTGGGGGATGCCAATCTAGCACTTTTTAAAGCACTGTTAATCAAAAGAGCAGGAATAGAAGTGGGGGGGTTAAGTGAAAGGGTACATACTGAACCCAGAAACTAAAGGAGCACTTTGATATCACCATGTTTGTGTTGGAAGTGCTGGTCAAGCCAGAATGCTTCCTAGATATGAGAAATGCTTTACTGCATGGGGAACTATACCAAAGGAATTTAATGCACTGGAGTGGCACAGAGGGCAGTTTGTGAACTGAAACTATGAAAGACCTGGGAAAGGAAATCTCTCCCCAGTTAACCATGTTGAATGCTGTGACATTGGGTTGGGCATTGCAGGAGGTGAAGCAAAACAATAGTGAATACATCTAAGAAGTAGAAAGGATGGCAGCCAGGATTTGTTAGCTTAATCTCTCTAGTATTTAAGGTTTGTTTTGGTGTTTGGTTGTTTGGGATTTTTTACCCAAAGGAGAATAGTTACAGTTATGAAATAAAGGGAAAAATTAGTAAAATGCAACACAGATGTATCAAAGGAAGACTTTCCAGACTACCTTAATGTGTGTAATGAGACTCAGTTCTCTAAACAAAACATAGTAGACAGGATCTGCTTTGTTTTCAATAAAGCATTTGACACATATCCCATGGGAAATTACTTCTGAAGATGGAGATCACGGTCCACAAGGTGGCTGAGGGACCTGTGAAAGCCCAGATGGCAACACACATTGTAGAAAGAGGAGTGAAAGTGAGAGGGGGGTTTGTGTTGAATTTCTTCCTTTGTGCTAAAAGAGAATGTGATTTTAGGATGCACTGGTGGAGATGGAAGAAGGATACTTTTGCACAAGTTCATCTGAAAAGATCATCCATGTCAAAGATGTGCTTTCTGCAACATCATGCTTTGATGGCAAAGCTGAGAGTACAACTCCCTGTCTTCCCTGCAGGAAGTGGTATGGAGGTCTAGAAAAGGCTTTCTGCTTGCTTTAGAATAGAATTAACCAGGTTGGAAGAGACCTTTGAGATCACAGAGTCCGACCTATCATCCAACAATATCTAATCAACTAACCCATGGCACCAAGCGCCCCATCAAGTCTCTTCCTAAACACCTCCAGTGATGGTGACTCCACCACCTTCCTGGGCAGCACATTCCAATGGCCAATCTCTTTCTGGGAAGAATCTCTTCCTAACATGCAGCCTAAACCTCCCCTGGTGCAGCTTGAGACTCTTGCTCTGTCACAGGTTGCCTGGGAGAACAGACCAACCCCCCACCTGGCTACAACCACCCTTCAGGTAGTTGTAGAGAGCAATAAGGTCTGCCCTGAGCCTCCTCTTCTTGTTCATGGTCAGGCTGAATGGCCTCAAACTTTCCAAGACACCTTTATTTGTAATTTTTTTTTCTTCCCTCAGAAATCAAAATGTGAGAAGAGGTGACTGCAGAGAACAGAATGCAGCTATTGCAGTTTGTCTGATGAAGTTCATTCTGCAAGAAAAAGAGGATTAGTTGAAGTCCTGGACAGGGCATCGCTTTCCTGCAAGCGTACAAGAAAGGCTTTCTGCAGTGGAGGAGGAAGCCGCTGGGCAGCCTTCAGAAGGAGGTATGCTGGAACATATCAGTTAGAATGGGCTTTGGAATGAATAGTTCTCTCTGCCTTCTTCCCATGGACTAGAAGAAGGCTTTTTCTGTCAGATGCAGTTAAAAATTGGGCCCTTTGGTTGTATGACAAAAGAAAAGGGGGTACTGATTGCTGATTTTTGGCTTATTTCCGCTGGTGTTGCAGAGAAAGCTATGTGCAAAGATCTATCAATCATGCTCACTGTTATGACAGAACAATTTAGCAACTATACCCAACAGACAGGGATGCTTCTTGAACTGCAGCATCTGGGTCTCCACACAAAGCTGATGGAATCCTTTGTACTTTCAGAGCTCTGTCTAAATTTTACAAATCATACATACAGTGAAATTAGTACAAAGGGCTCTATAGGTTTGAACTTGACTTTGAAAGAAGCTGCTTTTCATATCTGGTTTAAGACATTAGAGAAAATAAGAAGCCAAAAAAAATATAGAAATATGTGTGTGTGAAATAATGCAATAATCAGCTGGGAAAAGTTAGCATAGCCTTCTTGCTGGGGTCAGAGTGGCTGGAGAGCTGCCAAACAGAAAGGGACCTGAGGGTGCTGATTGAAGGCTGCCTAAACATGAGCCAGCAGTGTGCACAGGTGGCCAAGAAGGCCAATGGCATCCTGGCCTGCATCAAGAATAGTGTGGCCAGCAGGAGCAGGGAAGTAATTGTGCCCCTGTACTCTGCACTGGTTAGGCCACACCTTGAGTCCTGTGCCCAGTTCTGAGCCCCCCCCAGTTTAAGAAGGACATTGAGACTCTTGAACATGTCCAGAGAAGGACAACAAGGCTGGGGAGAGGCCTTGAGCACAGCCCTGTGAGGAGAGGCTGAGGGAGCTGGGGTTGTTTAGCCTGGAGAAGAGGAGGCTCAGGGGAGACCTTATTGCTGTCTGCAACTACCTGAAGGGAGGTTGTAGCCAGGAGGGAGTTGGTCTCTTCTCCCAGGCAACCAGCACCAGAACAAGAGGACACAGTCTCAAGCTGTGCCAGGGGAAGTTTAGGCTCGAGGGGAGGAGAAAGTTCTTCACTGGGAGAGTTGTTAGCCATTGGAATGTGCTGCCCAGGGAGGTGGTAGATTCACGATCCCTGGAGGTGTTCAAGAGGGGATTGGATGTGGCACTTGGTGACATGGTTTAGTCATGAGGTCTGTGGTGACAGGTTGGACTTGATGATCTTTGAGGTCTCTTCCAACCTTGGTGATTCTGTGCTTCTTTTGTTGAGCATTTTGTTGACCTGTGGCAGCTTTCATAGGAGATAACTAAACACAGAGATCCAATGGCCTGTATTTGAGCTCACCTGTGTTTCTTTGTGCAAAAGTGAATCTAAAATATGCATATTTTAATCCTCCCCATAAAGGATTACAATAAAGTTTGAAATTCATTGTGGAAAATGTTGCCTCCTAAGTGAGTTTGGAAGTAACCAGAAACATCAGTTTTGTAGTTTGAGTAGTGCCTAAATCTTCTAAATCTTATCAAGGGCTGTGTAGATTCAATCTTGACTTTGAAAGAAGCTGCTGTTGTGCTCTCTGCCTGCTCTGGTTATAACTGTTTGGGCTGGTGCTCAGCAGAGGTCATTGCTAACCTGGAATAGCCGTATGTGGTTGCTGGTTACTGCTGGTACAGTTTTGGTGGGTTTTTTCCTAAGGGTTAAATGTGTTTATGTACATTCATGCAGAAAATAAAAGTTCTGTCCCAGACAGTTCACTGAGCACCTCAGTTAAGCCTAAATGCATGGGACACCATTTGAGTGAGGGTGAAAAAAGCTCACTGGAGAGGATTAAGATCTCCATCTGTTAAGTTTGCACTGATGATAAAACACATGCTCCCAGTTGGAACAAGATGCATTAAAAGAGCAATTTCACTTCTACTGCCTAGCAACAATGTCATTGAGCACCTGCAATAGTTTAAACATTAAGCATAATTGGTTTTGCTTGACATAAATCTGTAGTTTTGTAAATAAGAGCAGTTGAGTTTCCATGTAATACCAATTAGCTGTAAGGAATGCTTTGTTTGCTGAAGCCTGCAGCTTTGCAGAGGAAAGGGGGAGTTGTTAAGACTCAGCAGTGGTAGTCAAAAGGTAGAAGGCAGATCAGATGTTACAGAGGCTTTGAGTGTCCTTGTGCAAGTTATTGAATCTGTTTCAGTCAGGTTGCCTAGATAAGGAAGAATACCTTTCAAAAGTCACTTTTTGGTGAAGAATCCTGAGTGTCTGATTAAAATACTTTGGAGGTAATTGTATGGCCTTAAAGTGAGCTGTCTGGGTCTGTGCTGGAATTCTTTTCCCTTCCTTTCATGGGAGGTGCTATCACATCTTAAAAGTTCTTAATTTTCTAGACTTTCTTGGCTTGCTGCTAGTTGATGATACCCATTTGAGTCAAAATTCAGTCCTGTTTGCTCCTGTGGGAGTTGGAAAGATGAGGTAGGAGAACACAGATTGATAGAGGTTGGAGAAGATTTAGGAGCTCATCTAGTCCAATCCCCTCTGCCCAGAGCAGGTTCTTCTAAAGCAGGTTTCACAAGACAGTGTCAAGATGGGTTTTGAATGACTCCAGCAACAGAGGCTCCACCACCTCCCTGGGAAGCCTGTTCCAGTGCTCCACCCCTCTCAGTGTCAAGTTCCTCTTCACATTTAGATGGAGCTTCCTATGTTCAAGTTCATGCCTATTACCCCTTGTCCTGTCACTGGGCACCACTGAAAATAAAGCTTCACAACTATTTGCTATAACATGTGCTGAATTTACCTTGGCAACAGCAAATGTAGCTACCTTCCAGAGTATGGTTTCAAAGTCTGGTTTTACTTCATCTTTAAAAAGTAAACAAAAAAGTATATAAAAAATTCACAATCTCCCCAACACATCTCTGTTCTGAATAGAATAAAAATCACAGAATTTATCTGGTTGGAAGAGACCTTGAGGCTCATCCAGTACAATCTTCTCTTTCCTTTCCATCTACTTGGTCTCTAAGAAGTCTTACCATAGAAGTAATATCCTGTTGGTGAGGTACTGTAAGTTATTCTAGTTTCAGTATCTGTCTGTAAGGTAGAGTTCCTTCCCAGGCACAAATGCAGGCTGGGCAGTGACTGGCTGGAAAGCAGCCCTGAGGAGAGAGACTTGGGGGTGCTGGTGGACGAGAAGCTCAACAGGAACTCTCAATGTGCACTTGCAGCCCAGAAGGCTAATCAGATCCTGGGCTGCACCAAGAGAAGTGTGGCCAGCAGGGCAAGGGAGGTGATTCTCCCCCTCTACTCAGCTCTGGTGAGACCCCACCTGGAGTACTGGGTCCAGTTTTGGAGCCCCTATTACAAGAGGGATCTGGAGGTGCTGGAACATGTCCAGAGAAGGGCCACAAGGATGATCAGAGGGCTGGAGCTGCTCTGCTGTGAGGACAGACTGAAAGAGTTGGGGCTGTTCAGTCTGGAGAAGAGAAGGCTCCGAGGTGACCTAATTGTGGCCTTCCAGTATCTGAAGGGGGCCTACAACAAGGCTGGGCAAGGACTTCTTAGGATCTCAGGTAGTGATAGGACTAGGGGGAGTGGAATGAAGCTGGAGGTGGGGAGATTCAGGCTGGAGGTGAGGAGGAAGTTCTTCACCATGAGAGTGGTGAAGCCCTGGAATGGGTTGTCCAGGGAGGTGGTTGAGGCCCCATCCCTGGAGGTGTTTAAGAGCAGGCTGGATGAGGCTCTGGCCAGCCTGATCTAGTGTGAGGTGTCCCTGCCCATGGCAGGGGGGTTGGAACTAGATGATCCTTGTGGTCCCTTCCAACCCTGCCTGATTCTATGATGCAGAGAAGGTTCACATCTGCACCTTGTGCTATCCACTAGGACTGGTGCTGACTCTGTAAAGTTGCTAGTAAGTTCTAAGACTTAGTGAAAGACTTGAAAAGAAAAGAAAAACTGAAAGAACTGCTCTGACAATATTTGTTTTCAGTGTTTTGAAGATATTTCATCTCCACAGAGGGCTGGATAATGCATCTTAAGGCTATGAAACTGCAGATACAGATGTTGTTAAGGGAGATGTGCTCTCGATACAGTATTTTTCAAGTATTGTATGGCCGGCATCTTGCCCTACTGTGGTGCTTTTTTGTTTGTTTGGGTTGGGTGGGGAGGTTTGTTTATTTGGGTTTTTTGTTGTTGCCCTTTTTTGTTGGTGGTTGGTTTCTTGTTTCAGGGTTCTTTTGTTGGTGGGGATATCTGTTTTGTTTCAGGGCTGGTTGTCTGGGAGTTTTGTGGAGCAGGTGTACCTATGATTTGGCTGGGAGGCAGTCCCATCCCAATTCCCTAATTCACTTCTAAGAAGCAGCATGTCTATACAAAAATTGCAGATATTAACTTTGCATTTAAGGGTTAGATTTTCTTTCTTGTTAATAAGGTAAACTCCTGTTCAAGTGTTTGCTCTATCACATCAGAATGGAATGGAATGGAATGGAATGGAATGGAATGGAATGGAATGGAATGGAATGGAATGGAATGGAATGGAATGGAAGGGAATGGAATGGAATGGAATGGAATTGAATGGAAGGGAATGGAAGGGAATGGAATGGAATGGAATAGAATGGAATAGAATAGAATAGACCAGACCAGACCAGACCAGGTTGGAAGAGACCTTCAAGATCATCACGTCCAACCTATCATCTAACACCACCTAATCAACTAAACCATGCAACCAAGAACCCTATCAAGTCTCCTCCTGAACACCTCCAGTGGTGGTGACTCCACCACCACCTCAGGTAGCCCATTCCAATGGGCAATCACTCTCTCTGTGTAAAACTTCCTCCTAACCTCCAGTCTAAACCTCCCCTGGCGCAGCCTGAGACTGTGTCCTCTTGTTCTGGTGCTGGTTGCCTGGGAGAAGAGACCAACCTCCACCTGTCTACAACCTCCCTTAATGTAGTTGTAGAGAGCAATAAGGTCACCCCTGAGTCTCCTCTTCTTCAGGCTAAGCAACCCCAGCTCCCTCAGTCTCTCCTCATAGGGCTTGTGTTCCAAGCCCTTTGTTGCCCTTCTCTGGACCAGCTTATGCTAGAACAGAGGTTTTGGAAGTGAGACTTTTATAGCCAAGGGCGTGTGCTGGCTGGCTGGAGGCTGTAGGTGAGCATACTTTCTGGATACTTCCTTTATTATTTAAATATATATCTGCACACACAGACACTCTCCTTTTTCCTTTCAGATCAGAAGAAATGTTTTGAAACCTGAAATGCTTAACAAAAAACCCCAAAACAACAACAACAACAAAAAGAAGAAGAAAAAAACAAAACCAACCACTGGGAAGAGGAGCAGAACCAACAAAGAAAAACCCCTCAAAGCAGTCAATGTTTGTCCTACCTGCTTTGTAGCCTGGTAAAAAAGCATCTTTTGAAACCAGATCCTGACTGCTTTCATTGTCATGTCATGCTAACTTCAGAAGCAAGATCGCTGATGAGGTTGAGGATAGTACTTACAGCAGCACTTAGTAAAAAGGCACAGCAAGTTATCTCAGCTTTGTTTTTCAGATGGTCAAGGGATGTGATACAAAGATGCTGTCTACTCAGCTGGCAGAAAGAGGCAATCTTTGATACCAAGCAAAACCATAAATCCTAAACAAATGTTGAGCAGTAAACCAAAGGTTGCAAGAGGATGCTGCTTGAAAGTGAATCCAGCATTATATGCTAGTCTGAACTTCTTTATCTTGGCTCATATAGTCTTCCTATTGTCTTGAAATTGTTCCTCTTTAAAATATTCAGGTGAAAAACAGAGAGATTTTAATATCATGCTGACAGATGATAACCCCCTCAACAAGCTTTGTCACTGCTTGCAAAGAGCTGTCATTTAGTGAAAACGCTCTTTATGCTTAAGCTGTTTGTAAACTCCACTTGAATGGTGACTTCTCACCATTACAACTGTGTCAAACTTTAAGCAGCAAAAAGTTCTGCCTTCCACATTCAGTGAAAAAGAGCTAGGGAATGTTTGTGACTGGAATGAATCATAGAATGGTCAGGATTGGAAGGGGCCTCTGAGGGTCATCACCCTCTGCAGTAAGCAGGAGCATCCTCAACTAGATCAGGCTGCCCAGAGCCCTCTTGAGCCTCACCTTGAATACCTCCAGGGATGGGGCCCCAACCACCTCCCTGGGCAACCTGTTTCAGTGTTCCACTACTCTCATAATAAAGAACCTGTTCCTAACATCCAAACTAAATCTACTCTTCTCTAGTTTGAAGCATTTGCCCTCATCCTGTCACTGCAGGCTTTTGTAAACAGTCTCTCTCCATCCTTCTTGTAGGCCTCCTTCAGGTACTGGAAGGCTACTGTTAGGTCTAATGGAGAATGGAGAGACTTCATTGCAGAGATGCAAGTGCATAAGTTATGCAAGTCTTGCAAAAAAAGGCAAACATTTTCAACAACAGAGTGAGCAGAAAACTCTTCCAGTAGGGGAGGAGGGCAAATATTACCTGTTTGAAAATGGTGTTGCTTCATTATGGAAGAGCTTTTGTTCGCTGCTCCTTGCTTGGGGTAGAAAACCCCTGTTTATCACAGAATCACAGAATTTCAAGAGCTGGAAGGGACCTTGAAAGATCATCTAGTCCAATCCCTCTGCCAGAGCAGGAGCACCTACACCATCTACACAGGAACACATCCAGATGAGATTTGAATATCTCCAGAGAGGGAGACTCCACAACCCCCCTGGGCAGCCTGTTCCTGTGCTCTGTCACCCTCAGGCAAAAAAAAAATGTTCCTCATATTTACATGAAGCTTCCTATGCCTCAGTTTCCACCATTGCCCCCTGTGCTGTCACTGGCACCACCGAGCAGAGCCTGGCTCCAGCCTCTCGGGACTCACCCTTAACATCTTTATAAACATCAATGAGGTCACTTCTCAGTCTCCTCTAAGCTAAAGAGCCCTCAGCTCCCTCAGTCTCTCCTCATATGGAAGATGTTCCACTCCCTTAATCACCTTTGTGGCTGTGGGCTGGACTCTCTCAAGCAGCTCACTGTCTTTCTTGAACTGAGGGGCCCAGAACTGGATACAATATTCCAGATGCAGCCTCACCAGTGTAGAGTAGAGCCAGAGGACCCCTCTTGTCCTACGGGTCACACCCCTTCTAATCCACCCCAGAATGGCACTGGCCTTCCTGGCCACAAGGGCACATTGCTGTCTCCATGGTCATCCTTCCATCCACCAGGACCCCTAGAACCCATGAGAGCAGATGAAGGTCCCATCTGTTAGATTGCAGAGATGTTAAAAAGGACAAATAAGTGGCAGTGAGGACACGCCTGAAGTACAGATTTTTAAGGTCTTTTAAAAGCTGTCCATAAGGAGAGTACTCTTGTAGAAAATGTTGAAGGGTGTAACTTACTACCCAGTGCTACTTCTCACTTCCTGTGTGAATTGCCAGTCGATTGCTTCCAATTGATGGCTGAAGTGAACTCTTCTCTGCTCAGCTATTTAAAGTAGCTCTGTTGCAGCAAGGGTTAACTAAATCTTAGTGATTCAGGTTTCCATCTTTCACCCACTTAGCATTTTCAGGCTATCTTCCTATGCACCCAGTGATTGTTATGCCTACTTTTCATCATTCTTTAGCAAACAGTATTTTCACTTTCCTCCAGCCTTTTTAAGATGCAGTGAGTTCCAAATAATCACTTGCGCAGATGCTCATAAATGCCTTTTCTTTTTTTGTTGTTGTTTTTGAGCCACTTGTGCAGCTCCAACACAGGCTCAGGCATGTAGATCCTCCAGCAATGCTCAGAGAGTGTGGCCCAATTTAAATTATCTATTGAATGCTGAAACACAAATTGCACATGAAATCCCCAAGCTTCAAGGGTCTCTGGCAGGTCACATCCTACCAGTCACTCAAACATTTAGTCAGTGCTACCCCCATGCACCTATGAAACTGAGGCTGTTTGACACCTCTGAGAATATTTCTCATGTTAGATCTGTTGTAAATGAGCACATGGTCCAGAATAATTAATGGTAACACTTCAGTCCTTTTTTGACAGAGTTGTGTTTCTTATGCAGTTTGTGCTGGTCTGTCTATTTAACTGCAATCAGCCATGCCTGAAAGACAGGAAAGAACAAGACGGACAAGTGTGTCAGTGAGTGAACCTCTTTTCTGTAATTAGAAATGCACAGGGAATAAATTATTCTCTAATTCAAGCTGTCCAGCTCACACTAATAATAACAACCTCGGAAGCAATCTGTTTATAAAAATTGAAACTGAATTTGTGAGACTCCTTAGTGCAAGACAGGGTTTGCTGCCTAGCCCTGCTCTAGTTTATCATGATTAAAGGGCTGAGCCGAGGCGTTGTGGGTACTTCAGGCTGAACAACACAGACATTTCAAGTGTGGATTGTCTTTCTTAGCACAAGATTAGCTAGAACTTAAGGAGAGAGAACTGTAGCATCTCTGGGCCAAATTCTTTGCTAGATTAATGGCTGATAAGGAACAAATGCCATCGAATGAAGACATGAGCAAACTTGGCTCAAGCTGCTTTTGTTTCTTCTGTGGACACCTTTTAACATGTCTTAATTCAATTGCCTTCCAGCTTGCATGGGCTGAACCTTATCTGTGGAGGCATTGCAATGTCTTAATAATTTTTGCTTTGTTTACCTAAGTACAATTCCTGTAATTCTGGTAATTCTTTGTAAACCCTGATGGGGCCTGGTAGCATCTCTAAAGGCTAAAGATTTGATTTAAATTAGTCCATAGTGGGCCTTACCTATTTTAATACAAAATAATATTGGAGGAATCAGACTGATTCTGAAAGGCCTGGCTTAATATTGCAGACAGAGTAAAGGGCAGAAGGAGTGGATGGGATCTTGAATTTTCACAGGTTCACAGAATGTTAGGGGCTGGAAGGGACCTTGAAAGATCATCCAGTTCAACCCCCCTGCCAGAGCAGGATCACCTATACCAGGTCAGACAGCAACGCCTCCAGATGGGTTTTGAATGTCTTCAGAGAGGGAGACTCCACAACCCCCCTGGGCAGCCTGTTCCAGTGTTCTGTCACTCTCCCAGGGAAATAATTTTTCCTCATGTTTCCATGGAACTTCCTATGCCTCAATTTCCGCCCATTGCCCCTGGGTCTGTCATCGGGCATCACCCAGCAGAGCCTGGCTCCATCCTCTGGGCACTCACCCTGCACATCTTTATAAACATTAATGAGGTACCCAAGATATGTAACTCCATGGATTTTGACTGGGTTTTTTGTTATTTTTTTCCTGTATTTACATAGGACTAAATTATGGCTCATTTCTAATTGTAGCACCTGATTAAGATGCAGAGCACTCTTACTTGACTTCGGCTTGGAGGCAAGTGGAAGTGTAACGTCTTGAGAGTGGAGAAGGTGCCAGGGAAGTGGTGTTTTGACAACAAGTCTGAAAATGAGAGTGCACAGTCTCCATCTTAAACCTGGGAAAGTAATCAGGTCTCAGGATTAAATATGTTACTTACCCTTCTTTAGAGTCAGAAGCTATAAAGAAGCTGCTCAGAATTTGAACAGCTGTCATAAAGCATCCCTGACATTTTTAAGCCATCTCAGATCTTTGGATGAGACTCATGATAGTAACTCTTATTTTTGGAAGACTGAAACATACACAATGAATCCTCTCTGTCAGAAAACATGCTGCAGAAGAGAGACATGACTGTGAGAAGTCAGCCCAACAGGTAACAGTTTTTTATTCTTATTGTGAAATCTCAGCAGATCACTTTATCCGTTTTATTCTCATACAAAACGTGTGTGTGTGTGTATATATATTATGGACACTTGTCAATCTGAAAGATCCTGGGGCCCCTCACTTTAGGAAAGATGTTGAGTTGCTGGAATGTGCCCAGAGAAGGGCAACAAAGCTGGGGAGGGGTTTGGAGCACAGCCCTGTGAGGAGAGGCTGAGGGAGCTGGGGTTGCTTAGCCTGGAGAAGAGGAGGCTCAGGGGAGACCTTACTGCTCTCTACAGCTCCCTGAAGGGAGGTTGTAGCCAGGTGAGGGTTGGTCTCTTCTCTCAGGCAACCAGCACCAGAACAAGAGGACACAGTCTCAAGCTGTGCCAGAGGAAGTTTAGGCTGGAGGTGAGGAGGAAGTTCTTCCCAGAAAGAGAGATTGGCCATTGGAATGTGCTGCCCAGGGAGGTGGTGGAGTCACCATCTTTGGAGGTGTTTAAGAAGAGACTGGATGGGGTGCTTGGTGCCATGGTTTAGTTGATTAGATGGTGTTAGATGATAGGTTGGACGTGATGATCTTTTCCAACCTGGTTAATTCTATTCCATTCTTTGGTATCCTGGGGAGGGGACAAAACCTGTCTAGGTTTTCTGGCACATTTGTTTAGGCACATCACTTCAAACAGAACAAGCTTGAAGAGTCACTGGCCAGTAATTGAGAGTACTTAATTAATTTAATTGCAAGCGATGAAATTCTCAAATTAATTTATTATTCAAATATATTCATGTGCTTCCCTTCCCCAGGGCTCTCCCCCCTAAAAATCCTTTTCAATCCAGCTCTGTTCTGTGAAAATTGAAATTCATCTGGAATTCAAACAAAAGAATATCCATGGTGTGTCAGACCAGTCATCCTTCTAACCCTGTGTGAGGGGGGAAAATACAGAACAAACCACAAAACCCTTCTGGCGAACGCAGCCAGGCCAAGGGAGTTACTCTGAGTTCTGTGTTTCTGTTCTTCCCAATAGCCTCTGTAAGTAATCAGAGTACTAATGATAATAAACTCAATGCTCCTCACCAGTTGAGCATGTTCTAGTGAAATGTGTGATTTAGGTACTTGTTTTCATCCTATATTTGTTTTTGAAATCTCTCTGTTAGTGCTTGTGCTTTTGCAGGCTTTTCATGCCTCTCTTTTTGAAGTTCAAGGTGAAGCCAGCTGTGGCCCAGACCCTTCAGTGATCAAACCTCCACAAGTGGTAGGAAGGGGAGAAAGGCTGGAGGAGAGAGAATGAACTCAAAAATCACCTTCACAGAGTGGAAACTCTTCAAATATTATTTTGTATAAGCAACTGCTGACCTTCCTTCTAGCTTTGTAGTTCAAAATCTAACATCAGTGAGCTGTGCTAATAAAAGGAGGTGAGGAGAGAGAAGGGATCTTGTGCTTTTTGTGGCGTAACCTCTCATTACAAGTGTGCAACAAATCATCAGCCATCAGAGCTGGCTAGGTCCACGCAGAGACACGTGGCTCATTTGAAATTTGCTTATGAAGCTATCAGCAGGGATTCCTTCCACAAAGAAACAGGAGAACCTCGTTCCTTTTTATCACAGTAATCAAGGCACTTGGTCCTTCCCCGAGGGCAGAATTTGGTCTGGCTGTTTCTCATGCCACAAAATAAATAAAATCAAGTTGATGCTAACACCTCCACTTCCTACAACTTCATGTGAACTGAAATCTCTCTTATGACCTGACCTCAAAAGAAGGATGTGTAGAAGCAGTCTTCCTGATGCGTTTGGGGGGGTTGTTTTTGTTTTCCTTTGCCCTCTCCAGCTTTCATCCCACCAGTGCCCTCAAAGCTTTGATATGAAGAGCACTCCATGGTGTTACAGATGTTCTCTTGTTATTTCAGTTCTTCTGGATGTTTTTGAGTAGCAGCTGCTCAGTAGTCTATGCTGGCATGCCTGCTCCTGCTCACCTTTCCTCTCACCTGTTATGGCCCAAGGGTCTTTTTCATTTGCCCCATTGCACATCACACTTAAACCAGGCTTCCTGCACATCTCCTCAGAAGTAATTCTGCTTTCCCAGCTCCCTCTGAGGATCTGTCACCTAACCTCACTCCACGTTGCATTATTAAACATTGAACAGGGACCGAGCAAACGTGGTGGGAAGTGTATTCAAAGCTTGTTTCGCTGCTGGCATGTGTGATCTCTTCCCCTGCTCCGTGGTTTGCTCCCACATGTGCTGGTGCCTCAGCAGTGTCTGCGTGCGCTGGGGATTTGATTGCTGTGGGAATCATCTCTGCCTGTGTCCTTGCACACTCTTTGTCAGATCTGCTGGCAGATAGTGTCTGTGCCGCATTTGAGGAACAGTGGGGACATCCAGTGGTCACATGGGTGATAATTAATTACTCCTGATACCATCAGTAAGAACAAATTTCCAAGCTTTCGTGTTTCCTCAGAGTTTGACTTGTTTTTCATCATAGCTCATTATTCTGTGAAGTGCCTGACAGAAGGTTGGGATGACTTTTTTTTTTTTTCCTCTTGTCTTTTTCTTCCCTGCTATGTGATGTTGCTTCCTATCTATCAACAACTGAGGAAATTGAGTCTCTCTCAGAAGACTATCTGGGGATATCTTTTAATTGCTTTTCAAATGGAGAATTTGTAGGAAAGAGTAAGGAAAATATTAGCTATTATTTTGAATGCATAACACTGGCATAACTGGTAAATAAATACCCTTCCTGGAGGTGACGGATTTTCTTCTGTTTGTCTTGGGGGTTTTGAGGGGTTTTTTTGTTTGGTTGGGTTTGGTTTTTGGTTTTGGGGTGGGTTTTTTTGGTAATATTGATGACAAATAATCACAACTTGAACTTTTTATATGACTTTTTCCAAGTACCTCATGTGTAATTCATGCGTACCTTGTGTCTCAGTCCAGAGAGGGGAAGAGACTCAGTTCTTTTGAATATTCCTGTGTTAGGAAATTAGAGGCACAAACAAGGCCAAAATATCAACAGTGAGGCTATTTATTACACAAATGAAGTGGATGGATCAGAAGGGGAGAGAGAGAAAATAGAGAGTGACAGAGAGAAGAGGAAAGGAATTATATTACCACCCCCCTCATCCCCCAAGACAGTTTGGGTCTGTGGAGGAAGGCTGCTGCAGCTTTGGCGTGGAGGAGATGTTGGGTCTGTGGAAGAAGGCTGCTACAGCTTTGGCATGGAGGAGATGTTGTCCTTGTTGGCTGTGCTGTCCTCTGAGCAGCCTCTTCAGCTCCATGAGTTGTAGCAGGCAGAGCATAGGACATGGAGAGAGGGTTACTCTTGGTCTGCTTCTTCCAGGCTACATGGTGATGTTTCTCCTTTTTCTCTCCTGGTATCCTCTCTGTTTTTCTTTAGAGCAGCATTGCCCCGGGCTTTTCCTTCTCTCGAGCCAGTAGTGCTCAGATCTGTTATACAGTTTTTTAGGTATGTATATTCCGGAGAGTATCAATAGCCAGTGGCAGCTGCCCAATCACATCAGCTATTGTCTGAGCAAGCAGCAAAGGTGATTTTATCTTTGTTGAGTCGCATCAAGAGAGACAAGATTTACACCTTGGTTCATTGGGAGTCTGTGATGAGACTCAGAGGACTTGTCTCCTTCCTTTTCCTGTATCTGGCAGTGATCAGATTCAGCCATTGCTCGTCGAGGGAGCAGAGACTCCCATTTTTGTAGCTGATGGGAGGGGGATTTTCTGGAATGATTCTGAATGGGATAGAATTTGAAACAAGTTAATAAAACCAGACCTGTTCTGCAGCTGTCATAATGAACAAAAAAAGGCATCAGGGAATTCCAGACCTTTACATCAGAGCGTGGAAGATGTTCCTTGTGCCTTGTCTAAGGACTACTTGTTCTGTGATCGTGGACTCAGCTGTCTTTTGCCCACTTAGTAACTCCAGAAATGGCACTTGCTGATCTTCTAGTTAGTAGCATTTGTGAGAGACTGAAATCTTGTCTCTTCTGATGTGACTCAACAAAGATAAAATCACCTTTGCTGCTGCTCCAGACAATGGACCCATCAGGTACCCCGGAAAGGGAGGATGGTGAGACAATGGATTCACCACCTGGCCCCTGATGTGTATTGGATGTGTGGGCAGGTAAATGGAGAAGGAGGGGGCGGAGCCCACCCCCACCCCCCCCCCTTTTCTCCAGACCCCTGTCCAAACACAAAGTAATACTCAGGAAGATTTCCTGGGGGACAACGCTTGGACACCTACCTAAGGACTAAAAACTGCATAAAAAGACCTGAGCAACTACTGACTCAGAAGAAGGAAAACACAGGAGAAGGAAAACATGAGAGAAGGAAAAGCCCGGGGCAATGCTGCTCTAAAGAAAAACTGAGAGAATACCAGGAGAGAAAAATGACAGAGAAAGCACCATGGAGCCTGGAAGAAGCAGACCAAGAGGAACCCTCTCTCTGTGTCCTAAGTTCCGCCTGCTGCAACTCATGGAGCTGAAGAGATCACTTCTACAGCCAAAGCTGCAGCACCCTTCCTCTACAGACCCAACATCTCCTCTAGATCCAAAGCTGCAGCACCTTTCCTCCACAGACCCAAACTGACTTGGGGGGTGAGGGGTGTGGTAATAAAATTCCTTTCCTCTTCTCTCTCTCTATTTTCTCTCTCTCTCCCCTTCTGATCCATCCACTTTGTTTGTGTAATAGTCTGGCTGTTGATATTTTGGCCTCATTTGTACCTCTAATTTCCTAACATGGGAATATTCAAAAGAACTGAGCCTCTTTCCCTCTCTGGACCGAGACAGCGTCAGAACAGCAAAGTGTCTATTAGCTGTGCATCAGTGCAGTAAACTTTGCTCCTTAGCTTTGTTCTGAAATATGAATAAAAGAAAATATAACCCACCCAGGGATTGAGAGCGCACATAAAGCCCTCATTTTTTAAATAGAAAAGAAAAAAAGATAATCTTCTGTGTTACTATTTTCCTCACAGTCCATCTGCTGCTGGAAGCACTACCTTTTGTTGTTGTTGTCAAATTACAAATTAATTTAGACAATATTATCATTTCTCTGCTGTTTTATGATTCCACACTGATATAAAATTTGTGGAAGCCATGGGAGAAATTCTAGTAAAGGTCACTGGCCTAATCATAAAGTGTCTTTAAAAGTTTTATGATCCTTTAATGGAGTGCTGTTGGATAATTCCTCCTGGAAAGGCTTGGTTAAGAAGTCTTTCGAAGGAGCACTGCAACTTTGGCTAGCTCCCAGCAACTCTTTCACCCAGGTCTGTGTTCTGTAGCTTGGTTGCAGTGACCAATAGAAATGCCTTTAAAATGGGGGAAAGAAGAAAATGGCATTCAACAAGTCCAAGTGCCAGGTGCTGCACTTTGGCCACAACAACCCCATGCAGTGCTACAGGCTGGGGTCAGAGTGGCTGGAGAGCAGCCAGGCAGAAAGGGACCTGGGGGTGCTGACTGACAACTGGCTGAACATGAGCCAGCAGTGTGCAGCCAAGAAAGCCAATGGCATCCTGGCCTGCATCAAGAATAGTGTGGCCAGCAGGAGCAGGGAGGTCATTGTGCCCCTGTACTCAGCACTGGTTAGGCCACACCTTGAGTCCTGTGTCCAGTTCTGGACCCCTCAATTTAAGAAGGACATTGAGAGACTTGAAGGTGTCCAGAGAAGGGCAACAAGGCTGGGGAGAGGCCTTGAACACAGCCCTGTGAGGAGAGGCTGAGGGAGCTGGGGTTGCTTAGCCTGGAGAAGAGGAGGCTCAGGGGAGACCTTATTGCTGTCTTTAACTACCTGAAGGGAGGTTGTAGCCAGGTGGGGGTTGGTCTCTTCTCCTAGGCAACCAGCACCAGAACAAGAGGACACAGTCTCAAGCTGTGCCAGGGGAGGTTTAGGCTGGAGGTGAGGAGAAAGTTCTTCACTGGGAGAGTTGTTAGCCATTGGAATGTGCTGCCCAGGGAGGTGGTGGAGTCACCATCTTTGGAGGCATTGGGGACTGGACGTGGCACTTGGTGCCATGGTTTAGTAGTCATGAGATGCTGGGTGTCAGGTTGGACTTGATGATCACTGAGGTCTCTTCCAACCTTATTGTTTCCATGATTCCACACAGCAGCTCACCCATTTCCTCCTCCACATCTTTCTGGAGAGAGCTGCTGCTTCTACTTAATGTCTCCAACCAAGCTACAGCAAAGTGCATTTGAAGCTCTGCCAAAGGCAAGTGTAACAGCGTTTGACAGCAGCGGATATTGTGAAAATAGGGGCGGCTCTTTGCTTGGTTTGTTTGGGGCTTTTTTTCGTGTCTTGAGATGAGCCTTTCCGTTTTTGCTTGAAGTTTTGCTTGATTAATGCATTCATTAGAGAGGAGTGAAGGTAATGATTAAACAAAAACATCTTTAAAAATGCAGGGTTCATTTCAACCCATTCGGTTTTGTTGCACACAGATTGGATTGGCATTGCATCCTGCACAGCAGGTATTCCACTCGAAATCAAAGACAGATGCTTTTATAGGATTAGAAAAGGATATATTGAGGGGTGGAGGAAGAGAATGAGTTTGGGGGAGGCAGAGGTGTTGCTTTTTTTCTCATACTTTTTAGTAGTAATGGTAAATGAATCATGATAATACTCCTGTTTTGTCTGCCTTGAGTACTAATAATGTTGTTTGCTTACAATTAAAAGGAAATAAAAGCATCATTGTAACTTGAATTGTTAACAAATCAGGAATACTTAATTGAGATTCTTTTCCCTCATAAATAGCTAATGACACCTGACTCTGTTTGCATTCTAATGCAAGATATCTTTGAATGAAGATATTCTACTGCTGAGTCATTCCAGGCAGCCATGGCAGTGTAGATGTTTCTTAAGAGCTTCCCAAATCCATAGAATCAACCAGGTTGAAAAAGACCTCAGAGATCATCAAGTCCAACCTATTCCCTAATACCTAACACCTCATGACAACTAAATCATAGCTTCAAGTGCCAGGTCCGATCCTTTATTGAACACCTTCAAGGATGGTGAGTCCACCACCTCCCTGGGCAGCACATTTCAGTGGCCAATTACTCTTTCTGGGAAGAACTTCCTCCACACCTCCAGCCTAAACCTCCCCTGGCACAGCTCGAGACTATGTCCTCTTGTTCTGGTGCTGGTTGCCTGGGAGAAGAGACCAACCCCCACCCATCCACAGCCTCCCTTCAGGTAGTTGTAGAGAGCAATAAGGTCTCTCCTGAGCCTCCTCTTCTCCAGGCTAAACAATCCCAGCTCCCTCAGCCTCTCCTTGTAGGGCTTGTGCTCAAGACCTCTCTCCAGCCTCATTGCCCTTCTCTGGACACATTCAAGTGTCTCAATATCCTTCTTAAGTTAAGGAGCCCAGAATTACTTAACCTAGTCCTCACTCAAATAGAAATCTGGTGAGGGAAGTGCAGTTTGCAGGTTATTGTAGTAGGTCATAATAAATACAGCTGAAGAGTGTCTCATGAATGGGAGATCTCGAAGACTCCGTTGTGTGCCAAACTGCTGAAGGTGCTGATCTTCCTCAAATGCACTGCAGCCAGTTGACTAAGGAAGCAAAGTAGTGGCCAGGATCACTTCTATGACTCTGACAGTACCTTCCAGTTAAAGTGCCCGTTTTGGCTGCCCTTTAACAGGTGTGACCTACATGAGTCATAAACACCCTGGGAAAATCGAGCTTGGGTGAAATGTCATCTTGAGGGCCCACATCCCATTTGTCAGCAAACTGTAAACCAGCACTTCCCACAGAACATGTTGAGATTGTTTGTTTGGCATGAAAAAATGATCATATTGCCACCTTGGCTTTTGGGATCCTGAGTTGGAGTACCTTCCAAGAAAGCTGCTGAGCCTTTCTAATGCCGCCTACTGTAGCTTCTGCTGTTCACTGCGTTCCACGCAACCATTCCCTTCCACATTTATGGCTTTACAAAATACTTCTTTATGTCACCTCATTCTAAAGATCTATTTCAAAGAGCTTCTCTCCTCTCTTGACACTACAAAGCATCATAAACACTGTGGTTTGCCGCTGAAAAGATGGGGATTCATTTATTTATTTGAATACAGTGTTCCACACTTAGCCTGACCCGTAGAGAAGAGAGGTGAAGAGAAAATTCACTCCCCCCCACACCCCCCACCCCGTATCTTTGTTAATTTCCTTAGTGTATCCAAGGTTTGGATTACATTTGGGGTTCGCTTCTCTGTGTATTATTAAACACAACAGATGGAGTGTCTCTAACCTCGGGAACTTTTTGGTGCTTTTTGAAACAATGTAGGAAAGAACCCTGGGAAACAAGAGAAATGGAACAGATTCCAAGCAATTAAAGTTTTGCTTCATCTGATGTCTTTTAATAACATTGTTTCTTGTGGCTTGACTTCCATCTCAGCTGTTTGTGAAAAATATCAGTTCACAGGGTCACAGAATATCTCTGGTTGGGAGACACATCAAAGGTCATGCAGTCCAACCCTCAACCCAGTACCGCTAAACCGTGTCCCCAAGCGCCAGGTCCACAGGCCACTTGAACACCCTCAGGGATGGTGACCCCGCCACTGCAATAAGGTTTCCCCCGAGCTTCCTCTTCTCCAGGCTAAACAACTCCAGCTCCCTCAGCCTCTCCTCACAGGGCTTGTGCTCAAGGCCTCTCCCCAGCCTTGTTGCCCTTCTCTGGACATGTTCAAGAGTCTCAATGTCCTTCTTAAACTGAGGGGCCCAGAACTGGACACAGAACTCAAGGTATGGCCTAACCAGTGCATAGCACAGGGGCAGAACGACTTCCCTGCTCCTGCTGGCCACACTACTCTTGATGCAGGCCAGGATGCCATTGGCCTTCTTGGCCACCTGTGCACACTGCTGGCTCATGTTCAGCCAGTTGTCAATCAGTACCCCAGTGTGCCCAGGAAGCCAAGAGGGCCAATGGCATCCTGGGGTTGCTTAGCCTGGAGAAGAGAAGACTCAGGGGTGACCTTAGTGCTGTCTACAACTACCTGAAGGGAGGTTGTAGACAGATGGATGATGGTCTCTTCTCCCAGGCAGCCAGTACCAGAACAAGAGGACACAGTCTCAGGCTGCACCAGGGGAGGTTTAGGCTGGATGTTAGGAAGAAGTTCTACACAGAGAGAGTGATTGCCCATTGGAATGGGCTGCCCGGGGCGGTGGCGGAGTCGCCATCATTGAAGGTGTTCAGGAGGAGACTTGATGGGGTGCTTGGTGCTGTGGGTTAGTTGTTTAGGTGGGTTGGATGGTTGATAGGTTGGACGCGATGATCTTGAAGGTCTCTTCCAACCTGGTTTATTCTGTTGTTCTATTGTTCTGTTGTTCTATTTTTAAATAGAGGAGACTTTAAAGAAGGGCTCAGTAATGAAAGTTTGCTTTCCATTCAACTTTTGAGAGATTTCTGACGCATTCCTTTAAGTTCCTGAACAGAAAAACAGTTTGCTTACTCCCGAACAGTATCTCCATTGAAGAAAGATGTGGTGTTTATCATTCAGCAATCAGCTTAATTGCCTTCCATTATGAAATTGGCTTGGGGTTTTGGGTTTCCGCCACAAGAGTTTTTAATAGCACAAATGAATTTTTCATAGAATGAGAATGAAAATAAGTTTGAAAAATTACTAATCCAAAGCTACTTTTTTTCCCCACTCTGTATCCTGTACTCCTGCTGGAAATCATTGAGTCATCTGTCCTTATTGCTTGTCAGAAGAGCTGTCCAGATGAGAAGTCATAGAATCATAGAATTGTTAGGGTTGGAAGGGACCTCAAGTATCATCTAGTTCCAACCCCCCTGCCATGGACAGGGACACCTCACACTAGATCTGGTTTCTCAGAGCCACATCCTGCCTGGCCTTAAAATCCTCCAGGGATGGGGCTTCTACCACCTCCCTGGCCAAGTCCTTCCATTTTGTTTTATCAGAGGCTGTAGGAAGCCAGAAACAGGAAAGTGCAGACAGCCCTTTGATCTTCCAAAGCTGAATACAGGAGGCATGTCATCAACCTCACACAAGCACTTGGGCCTGGTTTCAATAGGAGCTCAGATATTTGTATAGTCCTGCTGCTGGAGCATCTTCTCTGATCTACAAAACTTTCTGATGCTTATTTTTTCCATCATAGAGGACAGTATACAACAGGTCAGGCAGTTGCCTTCCTCTCATCTGGGGAATGATGACCACTTCAGATCCACAGCTGAGAAATGGCACGCTGGGGGTGTGGTTGTGATGTGGTATAGGTGATCCTGCTCCGGCAGGGGGGTTGGACTGGATGATCTGTCGTGGTCCTTTCCAACCCCCAACATTCTGTGATTCTGCGAAAGGATCACACAGGTGCAAATACAGAGTGAAGAAAAAGTTAAAGTAGAACTTTGCAGGTTATGCTGAAACTTATCAGAATCTCTTTAAATTTCTGTAAAACTTAATTCTGAAGCCAACACATTTTAGGTATCTTATCTAGGAAAATCTGTCCCATATGCAGCAGAGTTTAGTAAATGCTGGCTTCTTCCTGTGGTAACTGCTGCGTGTGCTTGTTGCTGTCAGGAGATCGTGTGGAGGCATTGTCTGATAATAGCTGTTTGGGTTTGTTTTTTTCACTTACCTGTCAAATCTGAAAGGATGTATTGATGGTGTGCTCAGTTTGCAAAGGGGTGGTTGTGGATGCATAGAGTGGATGTGTGACAAGGGAAGCTGGAAACGTACGAGTTAATCGCACATTGTTTTGTAGCAAGGTAAATTTTTAATCACATTGCATATGTACCTTTTTTTTTCAGTGAAGGAAGTAATTGATATTTGGGACACAGAAGGATATAAATATTTTATTCAATCTCCTAAAAATAAAAGGAGTCATCTGGGTTCTTTCATGAACTTATATGTTTATAAGGTTTAAGATGAAGGAATTTATTCATGAATGCCGAGAAGCAAAGGTACTCTCGGTGACAACAGCTGCCTAAATCAATTGAGACAGTAGTGACTTACACAGTTTTGGTTTAGATCTGCTTTTACTTTTGAAGGGAGGGAGCTTGTAAACACTTGCACCTTTGAAAATAAGTAAAAATCTCCGTAGGTGGTGACACGCCTCCTTTCTTGTGCTTATGGAATCTCACTCCTGCATTTCCAGCCTTCTTTGCTGCTGTCATTGTGATACAGAGTTATCAATACCAGCTGCAAGAAAAAGTCTGGTGGGTTTGTAAGGAATTTTCTGAGACACTAATTGCTCTGTCCTTGACAGAGCAAAAATGGCTCAAACCAGCTGTGTTGTAAATGGTGTTTGTTTCCTGCAAAGAAAACAATATCCCTCTTCACCATGAAGGTGGTAAGACACTGGAATAGGTTGCCCAGGGAGGTGGTAGAAGCCTCATCCCTGGAAGCTTTCAAGGTCAGGCTGGATGGAGCTCTGAGCAACCTGCTGTAGTGTGAGGTGTCCCTGCCCATGGCAGGGGGGTTGGAACTGGATGATCCTTGAAGTCCCTTCCAACCCTAACAATTCTATGATTCTATGATCCTACTCTCTGCTTTCCTCCTCTTTCTCTTTTCCCCTTGTACAGGGAACAATTCTATGATTCAGTTCTATGATTCTATAATCTGATGAGGCTGAAAAAAACTTGGGATGCTGAGACCACGACTAGAGCTTGTGGACATTTCTGTGACTGTAGAGTTATGCACTTAATGTGGCTGTTGTTTTTAAAGGCTTTGTAGTCAGGTATTGAAAGACAAGACAACATCAAAATGACAAAGTAATATTTTAGTTAGCCAAGCAGCTGATAGAAGTGTACCAAGTTAGATGCAGTTGATGAGTATTAGTGATACTGATAAACATTTTAGGTTCCAAATACCCTTTGTTTGTATCCCAACTTCTCTTATGAAACTTCTTGTGGCCTTTGTTTGTTTTGTCCTAATGGCAATTGAAATATGAAGGGAGTATAGGAAGTACAGTTCTTGCCTGTGTTCAGATTGACTGTGCAAACCTCACAGTTCAGCATTGTTAACCCTTGCCCTGGTGTAATGGACTGGGTTACCTGGGCAGAGAGCCTGATACTAGGCTCTGACTCAGGACAAAAGTGATCAGCCACATACAGAAATAGTGTAGAAAAAGGAATATTTAAAGCATCTCTCCCTTTCTTTAAAAATTAGCTATTAAGAATCCAAATCTATGCATGTGTAAGAACAGCCAAACACAGCCCCAGCCTGACCTGGGAGCAGGGGTAAGGACAGGAGAGGGAATGTAGAATGGGTGCAGATGTGCTAGAGAGGTATAAGCATCATATTGAATGTTGTTAGCAGAGTTGTCAGCCCTGTCAGATCCCATCCTCTGCCCTCAAATCCTGCCTAGTTAAGTGTGATGAATCAAGAGCTGTTTGAAAAGCTCACCAAAAGCAAGTGTAATGGGTTCACTAAAACTGATCAGTGCATTGCATTGTCCCTTCCTTGTTTATGCAACTTTGGGGGCTGGAGCTAGATGATCCTTGAGGTCCTTTCTGACCCTAACAGTCCTATGATTCTGTGATGATGCTACCATCATCTCCTTGTGAAAATGTTTGGCTCCAAATCTATGATGTAGCCTCAGCTGTTTGGTTCTGGTGGTGATTTGGGTGTCCCCTCCCCCTCCCGCCCTTTACTGCTTGCTGCCATTTGAGCACAGCACCTTGTTTCAAAAGCCTGTGAAAATACAGATTGGGTGATCTGTCTCTTTTAGACCATGCAGTGATGAAATTTCTACTGTACTACTTTATTGTGACATTACCTGACTAGATAAAGCCATTTTTTGTCTGAGAAGGGAAAGAAGCTGGCAGTGTCTACATAAATCGTGTTACTCATTTCATGCCGAGACAGAGGTTCCCAAAGGGAGATCCTCTGGGACCTGTCCCTCCTCAACAGAAAAACAAACAGAGACAGAGTCTGCTCTTGAAGGATGGGGCTGATCAGTTTTATAACGTTATGGTTATTACAGTAAGCATTTGTGGTCCAGCTATTGCAGTTTAGTTTAACAGATATCCCAACAGCTATTAAAAAATGCAGTGTACGTGAAAGAAATGCACCTTCCTCCTGCTCCCTCCTTCCCTCGAAGCTCTTCTCATCACCCTTGGGCTCCAGTGTTTACACAGCTTAAGATAATGCACTGTGGGGTTATTCATGCCAAAATTGCTGCTTTTTTGGCCCATTTGAATACCTGGGCCTCCCAGTTTAAGAAGGACATTAAGACTCTTGAATGTGTCCAGAGAAGAGCAACGAGGCTCAGGAAAGCCTTGAGCACAGCCCTGTGAGGAGAGACTGAGGGAGCTGGGGTTGCTTAGCCTGGAGAAGAGGAGGCTCAGGGGAGACCTTATTGCTGTCTGCAACTACCTGAAGGGATGCTGTAGCCAGGTGGGGGTTGGTCTCTTTTCCCAGGCAACCAGCACCAGCACAAGAGGACACAGTCTCAAGCTGCAATGGGGGAAGTTTAGGTTGGAGGTGAGGAGAAAGTTCTTCACTGAGAGAGTTGTTCGCCACAGGAATGTGCTGCCCAGGGAGGTGGTGGAGTCACCATCCCTGGAGGTGTTCAAGAGGGGATTGGATGTGGCACTTGGTGCCATGGTTTAGTAGTCATGAGGTGTTGGGTGTCAGGTTGGACTTGGTGATCTTTGAGGTCTCTTCCAACCTTATTGATTCTATGATTTTATGAACTGTTTGATCCATTAGTGAAATCAGCTGCTTTTTAATAGCTCTTTATTTTGTGAGCTGCTCACCCATAGATCCTAATGTGCTTCATAAAAAGAAGGTAAAATCCTTAACCTTGTTCTGCAGATGGAGGCCTGCAGTCTTTGGAGATTGATAACTGAATGGACAGGAGTTCTGGCAAAAGCTATTATTTTGTCAGGAAACACTGATTCACTAAAGCTCTTTTGCAGGTGCATATGTTTTGATGAAGTTTTCCTGAAGTCTGGCACAGAATTTAAAGACAGGATTTCTGTGCTGGTGAACATGGACCTTCCCCCATCTCTGGGAGAGGGCCTGAGTCACCCAGCTGGGCTCTTCTTCTCCTGTGGGAGCTGCTACACCCTCCCAAGCAGTGCTGAGCAAGGCTGTCTCCTCACTGCACCTCATCCTTATACACCAGCAATGCAAAAGCCACTCTTGTAAGTGCTTGCTGCTTGCTCCCGTGGGGAAACAACCACTGAGCCCCAGTATGGCCTTTTGGAGCTTTGGGCCAGGCTAGACAAGGCTGCAGAGCTGCCACACCATTGTAGAGTTGCCTTTTGCTGTCCTCTGCAGCTGCTGTAGCCTGAGATCTCTCTGAACAGTGTTGGGTGGTGAGGGGGCAATCTTCCAGAGTCTGCTCTGGAAGGCCTGTGGCTGGTCCCTCACCTGCAGACCATCCAAGTCTTGCTTTATGCTCTCACTAGGCAAACACTTGGAATACCTTTGGGGACAAAGGCAAGGCAGTATTGAAGAGTGTAATGCTGTATAGACTGAAGAGCTAGAACTCAGAAGAACTGGTTTGTACTTGACAGCAAAAACACTTTGTCCTGCTTGTAGTTACTGGGAAGCAGCTGCTGACAGCATCCTGGAAATCAATAACTGTGTATGCACAGTATTTCTGGTAAGGCTGTATGGGTATCCTCACTGCTGTTCTGAGCCCCCAGAAAGAGGCTATTATTCTACTGATGGAGCCCTTGATCTGCAATGAACAGTCACAACTCTAACAATAATATTCCGCACGTTTTTGGTACCTGCTACCCAACTCAAGACTCCTTTACAGAGCCTGCATGAAACAACCTGGCACACCTGAGCAGTGGGTAGGACAACCAGTCTTTTTACAAGTCAGGGAGCAGGAGATCTGAAAGACTAGGTGATGTGCCCATGGTCACACGGGAGGTCTGCTGCTTGCTGGAGACGGAGAACAGGGCTCTCGGCTCCTTCAGCATGCGGAGCGCACTCACCTGTGCTTAGCATTGCACTTCAGGCCTCCCAATGCCATCTTCCCTGCCTTGCCCACATCCCCCACCCCCCCTGAAACTAAGTAGTCTAGGCAGAAATTGAAATGTTTGTTTGTTGTTTTCACTTTTAAACAATCTACCTTTTCTATCCAAGCTGGTTTGGGTTGTTGAAACACAGGCCTTGATTTATTTACTTACTTATTTTTGTGGTGTTTATGCACCCACTTTGTTTTCCACCTCTACCCAAAATACCCAGGTCGATGTAGTTGGCTGATTAGTGTCTTCTGGGGTCTTTCCTCCTTTGATAAAATACTGTTGGCTGTTCTGTACCTGCTACTCTGTATCTTTCCCCCTCTCATATACAGCTGCTACCTGTATCATATGGAAAGGATCAAACAGTTTTGATTTTTCCCAGTGATACCAAGAAATGCAATATTTATCACAGGTTACTCACAGAGAAGAAGAAAGGAGAATCTAAGAGTGTTCCCTTCAGCTGTGTTGCTGTCAAGGCACAGCTTATGTCCCAGTCCACCTCTATATTGCTCAGGGTGTTAGTTCTGCTCACTACAAGGTGTAATGCAAGCAAGAGTGATAAAGTTTGGTTGCCCACTGGCCATGAGAAGGAGGGAAAACAACCAAAGCCAGTTGTTAGTTATCCCCACTAAATTGCTAAACAAATCTCCCAGCAGCTAAACTCCCTTCCCTTTTTATTACTTACTGTACCTTGTAAATCAAATATTTATTAACTGAAAAGAGCTTTGCTCACTGACTGATCTTGCAAACATAGGACAAATTCACTGCAGCTGGCTACTAGCCAATTGCTTATTCAGGCTGCTAAAGGAAATCAGCCTGTTGGAAAGACAAACTGATGATTTTTCCTCCCCCTCTGCCTTCCTTCTCAGGAACAAACTGCCAGCGTCGCTACTTTCATTGCTATATTTACCTTTCATGGAAACGAATGTGTCTGAATGAGGTCACTACTACTCTTTTGAAGAGGACTTTATTTTTATCATCCCTGTGTCAAAACCAGAGCTTTAGCGGTTTGAAATCGCTCGAGCAGACACAGATATTGTTTCAATTAGCATCGCAGGTCTGTCACCTGGTGAAATGAAAAGATCCTTTCAGCATCTGCCTCTGTGATTGCCGTCTGATCATCTCTTACCATCTTCTGGCTTCGTGTTAATCCACGGGGGTCCTCAACAGTCCGGCTGCAGCAAGCTTGGAGCCCTTGGATGTTGAGGGATGACAGGATGCAAAGAACAAAACTGAATCCACCTTTGCTTTCTCTTTCTCTGGAAGCGCCGCCAGTATGCTTGAAAGATCTTTGCATCGTTCGAGGCTCTGCGTTTGGTTGCTATAATGAAGGTGATTTGCTGGCTATTGTCTAATAACTATTCCTGGGGATCATGGAATGACGGCCGCAGCTACCCTCATTGCAGGCACTTAAGAGCAACTCTGCAAGGAGCTGTCCCTGGATGCTCTTCCCGCCCCCCTCACGCCAGAGTGGCATGCTGCAAGCACACTCACTGCAATAAATGCCCGCAGCAGGATAGGGATTGTCAGTGAGTCAGTTTTCAGTGACTCATTTTGTGTCCGCAGATCCACGCCTCATGCCCCCTGACGTTTCACTCAGCAGCTCTGCACTGATGTGCATCAGCTGTGGCTACATTGGTTTTAATGGTTACTACCAAAAGGACTTCAACTCTTATGAATGCTTTGTAGAATTATCTTTGTTCTCTCTCTAGGACGAATACAGTGGTGCACAGCTCGCAGCAGCACTTTCATCCAGTCTGAAGTAGCAGCCAGCTCCTGCATGTGTGTTTTGTTCACAGGATCGTAGGATGTTAGGGGTTGGAAGGGACCTCTGGAAATCATCAAGTCCAGAGCAGGACCATAGAATCCAGCACAGGTCACAAAGGAACACATCCAGATGGGTCTTGAAAGTCTCTGAAGGAGGAGACTCCACAACCTCTCTGGGCAGCCTCTGTGCTCTGTGACCCTCACAGTGAAGAAGTTCCTCCTCATGTTGAGGTGGAGGTGGTGTAGTTTCCATCCATTGCCCCTTGTCCTATCACAGGGCACAAGTGAGCAGAGCCTGTTCCTTCCTTCCTGACCCCCAGCCCTCAGACATTTATAGACATTCATCAAATCCCCTCTCAGTCTTCTCCTTTCCAGACTAAACAGCCCCAGGGCTCTCAGCCTTTCCTATCAGGCTCCAGTTCTTTCATCATCCTTGTAGCCCTCTGTTGGGCTCTCTTCAGTAGATTCCTGTCCCTCCTGAACTGGGGAGCCAAAAACTGGATGAAATATTCCAGGTGAGGTCTCACCAGGGCAGAGCAGAATGTTGCTTGCCCTTCTCCACCAGGCACTGATGCCTTGGTTAGTCATGCTACACAGCACCCCCGAGGGCACTGGGGAAACATTTCAGGCCCTAGCACTTGTGCTGTGCTTGGAGCTTTTTACTATCTCTTGCAAGCTGTATGTCTACACAGAAGTAGTGGTCTCAGGACTGCTTTGCTAGAATACAACCTGAAGGGAGGTTGTAGCCAGGTGGGGGTTGGTCTCTTCTCCCAGGCAACCAGCACCAGAACAAGAGGACACAGTCTCAAACTGCATCAGGGGAGGTTTAGGCTGGGTGCTAGGAAGAAGTTCTTCACAGAACGAGTTATTGGCCATTGGAATGTGCTGCCCAGGGAGGTGGTGGAGTCACCATCAGTGGAGGTGTTTAGGAAGAGACTGGATGGGGTACCATGGTTTAGTTGATTAAATGGTGTTGGATGATAGGTATCTTCCAACTTGGTTAACTCTATTCTATTCTATTCTATTCTATTCTATTCTATTCTATTCTATTCTATTCTATTCTATTCTATTCTATTCTATTCAGCAGGGGTAGCAGCAGCCTGCTCCATGGGTTGCAGCCATCTTTGTGTCCTTCAGCTGTGAGTGCATTTAGAGCAGAGGTTCACTGTTAGAAGAGGACAGGGTCCTTAATATGTCTTCCTGAAGTCATGGGTGGCCAATTCCTGTCAGGCTAGCCACATTTTTTTAAAAAACATATTCACATCTGGCTCCTCTGATGCATCCCCTTGTGAATCATTGCTAATATGTTCCCTCTTTATTTTGTATACCTTTGGGTGGTTGAAGATGGATGTACTCTGCCTTTAATCACTTTGCCAAGCTGGAAATATTCACATATTTTTTAAAACCTACATTTTATATTTGTGACAGGATGTACAAGCTGGACTGAGCCAGCAGCAACTGCCAGAACCCACAAATCTCTCTGTTTGTTTTACTTCCACCAAGCAGGGACAGCAGATTTTATAATGTGCATTTACAAGATGGTCATCTGAGACTAAACATTTAGCAAGCAAAATAGCCACTAAGTTACTGTTGTTTTGCCCTTTCCTTTCCTTTCCTTTCCTTTCCTTTCCTTTCCTTTCCTTTCCTTTCCTTTCCTTTCCTTTCCTTTCCTTTCCTTTCCTTTCCTTTCCTTTCCTTTCCTTTCCTTTCCTTTCCTTTCCTTTCCTTTCCTTTCCTTTCCTTTCCTTTCCTTTCCTTTCCTTTCCTTTCCTTTCCTTTCCTTTCCTTTCCTTCCCTTCCCTTCCCTTCCCTTCCCTTCCCTTCCCTTCCCTTCCCTTCCCTTCCCTTCCCTTCCCTTCCCTTCCCTTCCCTTCCCTTCCCTTCCCTTCCCTTCCCTTCCCTTCCCTTCCCTTCCCTTCCCTTCCCTTCCCTTCCCTTCCCTTCCCTTCCCTTCCCTTCCCTTCCCTTCCCTTCCCTTCCCTTCCCTTCCCTTCCCTCCCCTCCCCTCCCCTCCCCTCCCCTCCCCTCCCCTCCCCTCCCCTCCCCTCCCCTCCCCTCCCCTCCCCTCCCCTTCCCTTCCCTTCCCTTCCCTTCCCTTCCCTTCCCTTCCCTTCCCTTCCCATGTGTGTTTATTACAGTCTTGAGAGATCCCTGAATACATAGCAAGAGTGGAACGGAAAAGGCAAGAAATCTATAGAAAGCTGCTGACAGTATGGCAGTAACAGGCAAACCAGAGGGCATTCCATTAAAGGACACTCTAAGATTCATGCTATATTGTTCTGACCTTTAGTAATTAATGACTTTGTAAAACTATTTGATGTGATACTATCCCTGGCTCCACCACAGCCTTGTCTGTCCATGAAAGCTAATTTGACTGGTGAAGACAGATACAAATCACAGGAGCTAATTTGAATTTCCCCACGTGCAAATGGTCTTCTTTGCTATTAAGAATAATTTCCTACTTAGTTTAACCTCGGAAATGAGGAAATGGGAGAACCTCTTTCCCATGCAAGCGCCAGTGTGGAGGATGCTGTGCAATTTGGCAACAAGAGTTGACCTCTTTTCTTTTATTTTTTTTACTAGCTGAATTGTCTGTGTGTTCCTCACAGCTCCCCAGGCTTCACTCCCAGGAGGTTCAGGTCTTTCTGTGTACAGGATGCTGTCTCACGGGTGGCACACCTGGATCTTCATCTGGGGAAGTCATTACGAGGGGCCATTTACTCAGTTACTGATTTACTGGGACAGGACAGATGCAGGTCCTAGTTTCTGCCCTATCCACTGAAGGACGTTTGTCTCGCTGCAGGGAACTGATGAATGAGGATGAGATGGGTGCCATATTATGGGAAGGATCTGGAGGTGCTGCAACATGTCCAGAGAAGGGCCACAAGGATGAGCAGAGGGCTGGAGCTCCTCTCCTATGAGGACAGACTGAGAGAGTATGGGCTGTTCAGTCTGAAGGAGAGAAGGCTCTGAGGAGACCTTATTGTGGCCTTCCAGGATCTGAAGGGGGCCACAAGAAAGCTGGGGAGGGACTTTTTAGGGTGTCAGGGACTGATAGGACTAGGGGGGTTGGAACAGAAGTAGAAATGAATAGATTCAGATTGGATGTTAGGAAGAAGTTCTTCCCTATGAGGGTGGTGAGACACTGGAACAGGTTGCCCAAGGAGAGGGTAGAAACCTCATGCCTGGATGCTTTTAAGGCCAGGCTGGATGTGACTCTGAGCAGCCCGATGGCAGGGGGGTTTGGAACTGGATGATCCTTGAGGTCCCTTCCAACCCTAATAATTCTATGATTCTATATTCTGCACAAGATAAGCATCCAAAGGTCAAAATACTAAATTTATCATGTGCCTTTTCTGAGTAAGAGCATGTTTATTCTTCTCTTCAATTCTGAGCTTTCAAATCCCTTTCCACTCTATGCCAGAGAGTGAGAAAATCTTTTGAGGAAAAATTTGCACTCAAAAGTGAGTCCAGAGCAGTGCTGTGCTTAAACTCCTTGGATGCTTACCTAGAAGTGGAGTTTCAGATCTTTGTTTCCCTGCCCCAGACCAGCTATTCCATTCCAGGTAAGTACTGAAATTGAAGCATTCTGACACAAATATTTTGTTTGCCGTGAAACAGTGCTTTGTCAGGTAATCAATTAAAGAAAGAAATAAAATAAGGAAATAACCCATTCCTTGTATATTGTAATGAATTTCTAGTGTCTGGGAATAGGCCTTGTATCCAGTTAAGCCAGGTATCATCTCTGCACTGCTCACAGGAATGCTTATTTACTTGCCACACAGTGTTAGGTACTCTGAAATTGCATTTTCTTCTCTAAGTTTTTGGTTTAGTTTTTAATTTGCCTTAAACTGGACCTGATTTTTCCAGAGGGCATTCTCTGACAGGAGAAAGCACCAAGTACAGGATCTTTGGAGCCCCTTACTTTGTTATTCACAGAATCAACCAGCTTGGAAAAGACCTTAGAGATCATCAAATCCAACAGTATCACAGTATCACAGTATAACTGAGGTTGGAAGAGACCCCAAGGATCATCAAGTCCAACCTGTCTCGGTAGACCTCACGACCTATTACCTAATACCTAACACCTCCTGTCAACTGAACCATGGCTCCAAGTGCCACATCCAGTCCTTTGTTAAGTAAAAAGATTTAGGCTGAAGCAGAGAGAACTTAATTGTTGTAGTTAGGAAGTAGAAAGATGCATTGGTCCTTGAGTTGTTCTAGTTTCAGCCAATCCTCAGGCATACCACATCCCAAGACTACAGGATTTATTTTTCTCAAACTCTTCTTTTTTATTTTTCTTTCTCTTAATATATTTATGAATAGGCCAACCTGTGTCAGATTTGCACCTGATTGACCCCAGGGAATCAATCTGATTTGCTGTCTGTAAATAGAGGGGTGCAGTGTGCCTGGAGGCTGGGGGAGAGGGGAAGATGTGTGACAGTGTGATAGTGTGATGAGAGGGGTCTGTCTCTTGTGTAGCGCCTCCTAAGTGAGGAGAAACACTTTAGCTGGGTGTCAAAACCAGATCAGGGCAAGCAAGCCTTTCCCACTAATTGGTTTCTAAGCTTTATTCACTGCCTTAGTCACCGGATTTGCTCACACCTCTGGGAGCACAGAGCAACGCGGCGCTGCTGGAGGTGGCTTCACTGGGTTTCTTCACGCGCTGTCACAGTCTGCAGCGTGTGGCAGCTGCCATAACCTTCCGAGCACTATGCAGCCTTAATGCAGTTGCAGGAGGATGTGTGCCACATCTGGGAGGCAGCTGCGGTTCCTAGGGGAAAATGGGTGGCTGAGCCTTGCACCCCCACAGCTTGGGGGGTGCTTGGGAGAGCAGGGAGCCAAACATGGGTCCTCCTGTCTGCTGCGAGCAGACAGCCCTCTGCCAAAGCTTGCCATGTCTGGTGCTTTCATTACCAAGAGAGCTGGTAATCACAGAGTCAACCAGGTTGGAAAAGACCTCAGAGATCAAGTCCAACCTGTCACCCAACACCTCATGACAACTAAACCATGGCTCCAAGTGCCAGATCCCATCTTCTTTTGAAAACCTCCATCGATGGTGACTTCATCACCTCCCTGGGCAGCACATTCCAATGATTAATTACTCTTTCCATGAAGAACTTTCTCCTCACCTCCAGGCTAAACCTCCCCTGATGCTGCTTGACACTGTGTCCTCTTGTTCTGGTGCTGGTTGCCTGGAAGAAGAACCCAGTCCCCCACCTGGCTACAACCTCCCTTCAGGTAGTTGTAGAGAGCAATAAGGTCTCCCTTGAGCCTCTTCTCCAGGCTAAACAACCCCAGCTTGGGGTTATGAGACTTGGGCTATGAGCTTCTGGGCAGTCACAGCAAAAAGGGTGAGCCCACCCCCTGCACTGGCATGCTGTGTCTTATGTGGGTGATGCAGTGGGTGAGGGACCTGATCCAGCTGAAAACCAGCCTTGGGATGTGGTGGGAAACCATTGTTTTGAAAACAAATCAGCTCCCCAGCCTGGCCACCAAACAGCTATTATGGGTACAGCATGGGGCAGGAGGTGCAGTGACCACTTGGAAGTTCTGCTCACTTGCCTGCCACCTGCTTGGGTGGCAGGGATAGCTCTGGAAAACTGCTCAAGGATTTTTCTCTCTCCCCTCAGGAAGCAGCCAGGCTGGTGCCCTCTGGGAAGGAACAGGAAGAGTGACAGATTGGCGAGAGGAGCATTGTACCTTTGACAGTTTATGGATGTATGGAAAACAAGGTTGGCAAAAGGCAGCATTAGATACTCCCACTGCCAGCTAATGGTGTCCAGTCATGTGAGTGAGTCTAACAAAGACAGATAATAATGGATTAGCTGTACTAGAGCAAATGTTTTATTGGCAAGTAACCATTTACAACCTACTGTGCTCTTCCACCCACAGTTTTCCTACTTAATTTCCTGACAAGCCACTGTCCTAGCACCATCTAGTGTCCAGCCTGGCAATTCCCATGTCCTTAAAGTGGGAATACAGCCAACTGGGGTGGGGGGGAAAGGTAAATAAAATTAATGGAGGTCTTTCTGGTTTTTAAACTACCTTAGGCACCTACAGCATCTTACATTAAAACTGTATACTTGCAGCATCTGAAATACCGCTTTGATTTTCAAATCCTGCCACCTTCTTGTCCAGATTTTCTTCTCTTGGATGTCTGATATCTCCACACAGGAAAGGGTAGTGAGCAGGGAGTGCACTTTCTCAACAGGAGTGTCAAAATCCTCACTTGTGGTAGGAGTATCCTGGCTGAATGAATGAGGAGCACAGAGGTTATCAAGAAGAGGCCACATGAAAAATTCAGGTTCCTAAATGCTGGTGGCAAGGCAAGACAGTGGTTAAAATTCTGCTGCTTGAGAGCACTGGATTGTTTCCAAGAGGATGGAGCAATGGAGAGCAGAGTGTGCTGCAAAGAATGGCAAAATGAGTCTGTGGTGTGCCTGGCAGTACAAGCTGGCGTGTAAAGCTACAGGAATTATTGCAGAGTGTCCTATTTCTCATGAAGTCAGATGCACAGCAGGGATGTTGGCACTCCTGATTCCAGCCTCCGAGCAGTGTGTATCATCGTAGCTTATTGCCAAACTTACTCAAGCTTATTGCCGAGTTTATTAGCATCGGAGAGCCAGGAACGTGCATTTGTATCCCTTCTGTCAGAGTACATCTACGGGGTTAGGTCTTGCAGTCTGTAAAGTGGAGCAGGCTAATTAGCATCCATCAGTAATGAGGGGAAGCTGACAGTCACATGCCTTCTGGGAAGGTCATCCCATGAGGGATGTGAGGGAAAACATTACTTTGGGGGGAAACTTTCCCGAATTTTCAGTACTTGTCTGTGGTGTGCTTCCCCCTCACAGCTAATATTAGTTAGGTGGCAGAAAAGCTTCTGATCAATGCACATCAAGATTCATTACATGTGTGTGGCTGTCAACACCAAAGCTGCCTGTGTGTATTCTCAATGGTGGACAGCCCTAGCTGCTCACGCATCGGTTCAGCAGAGCCACGAACACCCTTGGTGCACACCTGGCCAGCATGCTGAAGATTGCTCTGTCTTCACTGGAGGACTTCTTTGTATCATCCAGCTTCACTCCCGCTCACACCAGTTTGCCTAGAGCTCACAATTCCCCAGCTCCTGTCTTGCAGTGAGAGGGGGACATGCAGCTGGAGATACCAGCACAGTTTGCCAATTACTTGGAGGCCATATTTTAAACAGCACTGCTTTTCAAATGGAAGAGCAGAGAAAATTATTAGAAGCAGAATTCAGTTCTGAAAGGACCTTTCTTTGCTAATGACACACATTGTATAAGATATACACTGTAAATGATATACTGACCCTAGCTGTGTTCCCAGGGTGAGTGCTGGGTCCAGTTTTCTTCAACTTACTCATCAGTGACCTGGGTAAAGGCACAGAGTGTACCCTTAGCAAGTTTGCTGATGACACAAAGCTGGGAGGAGAGGCTGACACCCCCTCAGGCTGTGCTGCCGTTCAGTGAGACCTGTACAGGATGGAGAGGTGGGCAGAGAGGAACCTCATGAAGTTCCACAAGGGCAAGTTCTGCATCTGGGGAAGAATAACCCAATTCACCAGTACAGGTTAGAGGTTGACCTACTAGAATGAAGTTCCACAGAGAAGGCCCTTGGAGTCCTGGTGGCCAGCAGGTTCACTAGGAGCCAGAAGTGCACTCCTGTGTCACACAAACACTCAGGCTGGAAAAGACCCTCAGGATCACCAGGGCCAACCCAGAACCCTACTCTACAAGGCTCACCCCTAAACCATATCCCCAAGTACCACATCCAAACCACCTTTAAACCCATCCAGGGTTGGAGACTCAACCACCTCCCTGGGCAGCACATTCCAATGCTTGACCATTCTTGCTGGGAAAAAATGTCCAGTCTAAACCTCCCCAGTTGCAGCTTGAGGCCATTCCCTCTTGTTCTATTGCTAATTACCTGTGAGACGAGACCAGCACCAACCTTTCCACAACCTCCTTTCAGAGATCAATGGTGTCCAGGGGTGCATTAAGAAGAGTGTTGAGGGAGGTTCTTCTCCCCCTCTAACCTGCCCTAGTGAGGCCATATCTGGACTACTGTGTCCAGTTCTGGGATCCTCAGTTCAAGAGGGACATAGAACTACTGGAAAGAGTCCAACAGGGGCCTACAAAGATGATTAAGGGACTGAAGCATCTCTCTGGGGCTGTTTAGACTGGAGAAGAGAAGATGGAGAAGGGATCTCATGACTGCTTACAAATACCTAAAGGGCAAGTGTCAAGAGGATGGAGGCAGTTTCATTTCAGTGATGCCCAGTCATAGGACAAGGGGCAACTAGCGCAAAGCAGAACACAGGAAGTTCCATCTAAACATAAGGAAAAACTTCTTTACTTTGATGGTGACCAGAGAAGTTGTGGAGTCATCTTCTCTAGAGACTTTCAAGACACACCTGGAATCGTTCCTGTGAGACCTGATCTAGATGATCAGGCAATGGCAGGGGTGGCTGGACTAGATGATCTCTGGAGATCCCTTCCAACCATTCCCATTGCATGAGTCTGCTATGCTGTGATTGCAGAGGAAAAGGGAGAGTCACATGAATAGCACATACATGCCCCTTATGATGAGATGGGCTTTATGATGTGGGGTTCCCCAAAAGCCCAGCAGCTGCTGAGTGCCTCTGTGCGAGGTGAGCATCTGAAGTCTGCCATTTCACAAGCAAGATGATGGAGCAAAAAGAGAAATGGGTAGATTCAGACTGGATGTTAAGAAGAAATTCTTCCCCATGAGGGTGGTGAGAGACTGGAACAGGTTGCCCAGGGAGCTGGTGGAAGCCACATCCCTGGAAGTTTTCAAGGCCAGGCTGGAAGGGGCTCTGAGCAGCCTGCTGTAGTGTGAGGAGTCCCTGCCCATGGCAAGGGGGTTGGAACTGGATGATCCTTGAGGTCCCTTCCAACCCTGACAGTTCTATGATTCTGTGATCATTAAGATTTCGGGCAGGATTTTCCTAGCAGATGTTTTTCTTCACTTACCATTCCTTTTAATTATGCCTGATGTTTTGCCTATCCAATTGCAGACTTCTTCAAAGGAAAAGAAATAAGCAGTTGTCATAACAACAAAGCTTTTCATTACCACAGGAACCTTTGACAGCTTTATTTAAAACATTAAAAAAAGAAAAAGAAAAAGAGAAAAAAAAAGAAAGACAGAAAAACCCAACCAATTATTTTTATCAGTCTGATTCATGTTCTTCTTAAACAGATTACAGTGTGTACTCCAGAAGCTACACTATGAAGGGAATATGGCATGAATATTTATTACAATGTAAACTTCTGGAGTAGAGGTAAAAAGTGAGTTTGTTGTCTCCATGAGCTTCCTGTGGCAACAGCTCACCTTGAGGTGGGGTTTTGCTCCTTTTTTTCTCACATATGTGATGCAAAGTGATCAATTTACAAAATAAAAATAGCAAGTTAATCATTCCTAAGTTATAGACAATTATGACTTCCAGTTTTTCCAGCCAAAAAGAAGGTATTAGCATCCTGAAGACAGAAGAGTGATTCGTTTGCTGCACTTGCGCCACAATAACCCCATGCAGAGCTACAGGCTGGGGTCGGAGTGGCTGGAGAGCAGCCAGGCAGAAAGGGACCTGGGGGTGCTGGTTGACAGCTGCCTAAACTTGAGCCAGCAGTGTGCACAGGTGGCCAAGAAGGCCAATGGCATCCTGGTCTGCATCAAGAATAGTGTGGCCAGCAGGAGCAGGGAAGACATTGTGCCTCTGTACTCAGCACTGGTTAGGCCACACCTTGAGTCCTGTGTCCAGTTCTGGGCTCCTCAGTTTAAGAAGGACATTGAGACTCTTGAACGTGTCCAGAGAAGGGCAATGAGGCTGGGTAGAGGCCTTGAGCACAGCCCTGTGAGGAGAGGCTGAGGGAGCTGGGGTTGTTTAGCCTGGAGAAGAGGAGGCTCAGGGGAGACCTTATTGCTGTCTACAACTACCTGAAGGGAGGTTGTAGCCAGGAGGGAGTTGGTCTCTTCTCCCAGGCAACCAGCACCAGAACAAGAGGACACAGTCTCAAGCTGTGCCAGGGGAAGTTTAGGCTGGAGGTGAGGATAAAGTTCTTCACTGGGAGAGTCATTCGTCATTGGGATGTGCTGCCCAGGGAGGTGGTGGAGTCACCATCCCTGGAGCTGTTCAAGAGGGGATTGGATGTGGCACTTGGTGACATGGTTTAGTCATGAGGTGTTGGGTGTCAGGTTGGACTTGATGATCTTTGAGGTCTCTTCCAACCTTGGTGATTCTGTGATTCTGTGAGGTTGAGGCCCTTTGCAAAGTTTAGAACCAATGCCTGGTTTTGGTTTTCAGTTCCCTGAAGCTGAAGGAGTAAACGGTGAAAGATGTGCAGCTACTGCTGTACCACTGTGGCAGTTTTAGGCTGATGCCTAGGACATTTCCCACAGATCTTGAGTAGAAAAGTGGTAGAATGTAAATAAATTACCATTGCATGCAAAATGATAAGGTCTAAATAATTCCATTGGCCTGCTATCTAACATAAAGTTAGTTGTATAATATATTTCTCTCTCCTTTTTAGAATCATAGAATGAATAAGTCCAACCTGTCGCCCAACACCTCATGACTACTAAACCATGGCACCAAGTGCCACATCCAATCCCCTCTTGAACACCTCCAGGGACAGTGACTCCACCACCTCCCTGGGCAGCACATTCCAATGGCCAATTACTCTTTCTGGGAAGAACTTTCTCCTCACCTCCAGCCTAAACTTCCCCTGGCACAGCTTGAGACTGTGTCCTCTTGTTCTGGTGCTGGTTGCCTGGGAGAAGTGACCAACCCCCACCTGTGGTAATGGTTGCAATAAGCAGTGTGAGCAATCTGGCAGTGTAGGCCTAGAGCCTGACATGGTGGTAGGCCGTGTCCAGCAGTGGCTGGCAGTGTAGCAGAACAGTGCTGTGCCAGCACCGTGTAACCAAAGCAGGACGCCGGTAGCTATAAACATGGAGAGCTATCTCAGAACAACAGGACGCACACCTGCATCAACAATCTCGCCTGTTATTACTGGTTTAACCAATAATCTATAGTAATAGTGTGGGGTCACTCGTGAGGGGCCAATGAAGCCATGCCAGCAATGCCCCCCGAGTTTATATAAGTTGTAAAGGGTTTCTTACTGCGCACTTCTTCTATGCACTTCTTACTAGCCTGTCAGCTCTGCTGTCTGCTCTGTACCGTGCTTGCATTATAATCAAACAACACTGAAGCAATAAAGGAACAATACTAGATCATACTGATCAGCTGTATTGATTCCAATCTCCATCATCACCAAACCCCCTCCTGGCTACAACCTCCCTTCAGGTAGTTGTAGACAGCAATAAGGTCTCCCCTGAGCCTCCTCTTCTCCAGGCTAAGCAACCCCAGCTCTCCCAGCTTCTCCTCACAGGGCTGTGCTCCAGACCTTTCCCCAGCCTTGTTGCCCTTCTCTGGACACATTCAAGAATCTCAATGTCCTTCTTAAATTGAGGGGCCTATAACTGGACACAGGACTCCACAGTACTCTTGTCACTTCACTCTAGCTGATAATAGCTGGTGGCTTTTGCTTGGTTGTGGCTGACCTTGGTTGTGTTTCTTAGTTGTGGTTAAATACTAATAAGCTACTCCAACAAGCCTCTGAGGATACCTTATTGTAGCATTCTAGTATCTGAAGGGCGCCTACAAGAAAGCTGGGGTAGGACTTTTAGAGTGCCAGGGAGTGATAGGACTAGCGGGAAATAGAACAAAACTAGCAATTGGTAGATTCAGATTGGATGTTAGGAAGAAGTTTTTCACCATGAGGGTGGTGAGACACTGGAACAGGTTGCTCAGGGAGGTGGTGGAAGCCTCATCCCTGGAGGCTTTTAAGGCCAGGCTGGATGTGGCTCTGAGCAGATTGATGTAGTGTGAGGTGTCCCTGCCCGTGGCAGGGGGGTTGGAATTGGATGATCTTTGAGGTCCCTTCCAACCCTGACGATTCTATGATTCTATGATCCTACTCTCTGCTTTTCTCTTTTTTCTCTTTTCCCCTTCTACAGGGGGGGAAGGGGGAAGAGAGAGAAGCTGTTGACAGCCCCCTGGTTTTGTCCAGGGGGTTCCTTGTGCTGTTTGTACATTGTAAATATGTGCAAATGTTGTATATTTTGTACATATTCACTGCATTCCATAGTTCTAGATTTTTGTCTGCTTGTAAATACAGCTTCATTTGCTTTCCAACTGAGCAGGTCTGGCAATTTTACTTTGGGGGTAATTTCACCCCGCCACAGACCTGGAGGCAAAGCTTAGAACTGATGCTTGGTTTTAATTTTCCCTTTCCTGAAGCTGAGGGAGAAGAGGGGGAAAGATGTGCAGCTATTGCTGTGCCACCTTACAGAAGAGAAAGCCATGGGGAAGGGCTGCTTGCTGCTTCTTCACTCCCAAGAGGTAACCAATTAAAAGGGAGGTGTGACCTGCAGCAGAAGGCTGATCTGTAGGCAGTGCTGCCTGACCAAAGGAGCGCTGGAGCCAAAGCTTCCTTGTATTCTTTTCACACAAAAGAGGTAAATAGCTCCCACTATCTTCTGTTTAACTCCTGCATCCACCTTCGAAAGATGCTTTTCTTGATGTCACATTCTAATTTCTAGTATGAAATAAAGGCTAAATGATTTCAATCTATTCAAGACCTTTGCAGTACCTTCAGCAACAGGGTTTTTTACAGCAAAGTGAAGGATAACATTGGAGTTGTTAAATTCATATTCCTTAAAATAAGTTAGACTCGTTCCTCCAGTTAGAAGAGAGAGGTTTCTTGCTGGGCTTAACAACTTAGTTATCTTCCTAGGTGAAGGAATAAATTAATATCTGTAGATATCTATCATTCTATCTTCCATCCATAAGGGATATAGAAAGCAGCTGCTGAATTTTCCTAAGAAGATGACAGCTGTACATTTCTTTGCCTCACAGATGCTTCTCCTGCAGGTGTCCATCACAAAGAATACCATGAAAAGCAAAGAAAATCTCAAAAATGTAAGGCCAGGCTCCCTTCCCATGAGAACAGATTACTTAACATGAGAGATGTGTTGGGACCCAAGTGTCCAACAGGTTTGGGGCAAAGATGTTCTTATTTACCCTTTTAAAAGGAATAGGCACAAGGAAGAAAAACATCTTTTATTCCCAAGAGGAGGTACTGGGATGCTTTGTGTATTACAGAATCACAGAATGGTCTGGGTTGAATGGGACCTCTGAAGGTCATGCAGTCCAACCCCCTCTGCAGTCAGCAGGGACATCCTCAACTACATCAGGTTGCCCAGAGCCCTGTCGAGCCTCACCTTGACTACCTCCAGGGAAGGAGATTCAACCACATCCCTGGGCAACCTGGGCTGTTCCACTACCCTAATGATAAAGAACCTGTTCCTAACATCCTATCTAAATCTACTCTTCTCTAGTTTGAAGCCATTGCCCCTTGGCTTATCACTCCAGGTTTTTGTAAACAGTCTCTCTCCATCTTCCTTGTAGGCTCTCTTCAGGTCCTGGAAGGCTGCTATTAAGTATCCCCAGATCCTCCTCTTCAGGCTCAACGCCCCCAGCTCCCTCAGCCTGTCTTTATAGCAGGGGTGCTCCAACCCCTGATCATTTTCATGGCCCTCCTCTGGACCTGCTCCATCAGAATAGAATAGAATAGAATAGAATAGAATAGAATAGAATAGAATAGAATAGAATAGAATAGAATAAACCAGGTTGGAAGAGACCTTCAAGATCATCATGTCCAACCTATCATCCAACACCACCTAATCAACTAAACCATGCAACCAAGCATCCTGTCAAGCCTCGCCCTGAACACCCCCAGTGACGGCGACCCCACCACCTCCTCAGGCAGCCCATTCCAGTGGGCAATCACTCTCTCTGTGTAAAACTTCCTCCTAACCTCCAGCCTAAACCTCCCCTGACACAGCCTGAGACTGTGTCCTCTTGTTCTGGTCCATGTCCTTCCTGTACTGAAGGCTCCAGGCCTTGGTTTCCTTACATCCCACTTCATCTAACCACAAGCTGGGTTTGACGGCTTCACTCTGATGAGAAATATGGCTGTGGCTCTCCTGTTACATGAGACGGTGTAGGGAGCTATTATTTAATGATGACAACTACACACATACAAGGCATTGCATTAGGAAACACACACACACCATCTGCTAGATCCCATGATTTAGCTGTAGGCGTACAAGAGCAGCCTTATGAGCATTAACTTTATTCTAGGAGCCTATAAACACGAGGTCTCCCGGCACGGCGCTGCCGAGGGAGGCATTCAGGGGAAGCACATTCCTCGGTGATGTAGTCATTACTGTTTCAGCAAGACGTTCATTTTGACAATAAATAAGCTTAATCTCTTCATGCAGATCGTTTCAGAAAATAAACAGGCCATTTTTATGAGCTGCTTAGGATTGGGGGCTAGGATGGGAAGTGCAGGGAGATCCGGCGCACGCTACACATTGTAAGCAATTTTTAATTCCTGGGGCACTGCTGCAGATTGTTATTTGCTGTTGGTATTTTAAATAACTTATAAGTGCAACAGGGGTTTGTTGTGTCTTTCAAAGCATTAAAAACAAACCAGAAACACTGCCTGGTGGAACTAAACTGCTGATTGCTAAAGAAAGAAGACAACTGAAATCAAGTAACAGGGGTAGAGAATAGAATGGAATAGAATGGAATGGGATGGAATGGGATGGAATGGAATGGAATGGAATGGAATGGAATGGAATGGAATGGAATAGAATAGAATAGAATAGAATAGAATAGAATAGAATAGAATAGAATAGAATTAACCAGGTTGGAAAAGACCTTTGAGATCATCAAGTCCAGCCTATCACTCAATACCGTCTAATCAACTAAACCATGGCACCAAGTGCCAGTCTCCTCCTAAACACCTCCAGTGATGGTGACTCCACCACCTCCCCAGGCAGCACATTCCAATGGGCAATCACTCTCTCTATGAAGAATTTCTTCCTATCATCCAGTCTAAACCTCCCCTGGTGCAGCTTGAGACTGTGTCGTCTTGTTTTGGTGCTGGTTGCCTGGGAGAAGAGACCAACCCCCACCTGGCTACAACCTCCCTTCAGGTAGTTGGAGAGAGCAATGAGGTCTCCCCTGAGCCTCCTCTTCTGCAGGCTAAGCAACCCCAGCTCCCTCAGCCTCTCCTCACAGGGCTGTGCTCCAGACCCCTCCCCAGCTTTGTTGCCCTCCTCCTTCCAGCAACTCAACACCTTTCCTAAACTGAGGGGCCCAGAACTGGACACAGGACTCTTAGAGTGTATAAGAGGAAATGGTTTCAAGCTGTATCAGGGGAGGTTCAGGCTGAATACTAGGAGATCATTTTTTACAGAGAGGGTTCTCAAACATTGGAATGCTCTGCCCAAGGCAGTGGTGGAGTCACCATCCCCGAAGGGGTTTAAGCAGTGTGTGGACCTGACACCTGGGGAAATGGTTTAGTGTCGACCCTTCCATGCTGGGTCAAGGTTTGGACTGGATGAGCTTTGAGGTCTCTTCCAACTGGATGTTTTCTGTGATTCTGTGAAGTCCATGTGCTGAGCTGGTACTTTTAACCCACCCCTTTCTTTTACTGCTTCTGAAGAACTTTAATGGCAAACATTGCATGTGGGAACTGGGAGGGGAGAGCCTGACCAATGGCCCTGGAAACATGAGCCCCCTTGTGCTTCAGACTGGTCTCCTTTTGCCAGCCACCTTTGTAACTTCAGCGAACATCAGGCAATTCAATTCTGATATCTTTAACCAGTGAGCTCACTCACAGAAAGGAAGTAAAAATGCAGCTTTGGACTCCTGAGAACATGGCTGTCCTGCCTTACATGGGCTGTGAATGGTAATGGATAGTGAAGGTGTGATTCTGATGTGAACTGTGAATTAATGTTTGCTGGAGCAGTAATGTGGCTGTTATCATGAGGGTAACAGAGACCTTGTGCTTTAGATGAAGTACTAATGAAAGAAGCAATACTAGCCATAGTTCATCATTTGATGTCTTATGAGCAAATTGTGAGAGGGTACTGATTTTGCCTTCTGGCCACCCCTGAGATGAATGCATCTACTGTGACAGTCTCTGTTTTGACACTGGATATGATATCATGTCTTGGCCAAGAGGTTTTACAAGCTGGGTGAGATTCTGTGAAGGAGCTGAACCATTTCAGCCTCAAACACCCTGTCTTTCACCAGGGAAAAGTGGCCTGTGGTTTGGACTGCTGCTGACCTTGTGTGATATGAGATCAGTTCACTGATCACAGAATCACAGAATGTTAGGGGCTGGAAGGGACCTCAAAAGCTCCTCCAGTCCAACCCCCCTGCCAGAGCAGGATCACCTAGAGCAGATCACACAGGAATACATCCTGGCTGCTCTTGAATATCTCCAGAGAGGGAGACTCCACAACCCCCCAGGGCAGCCTGTTCCAGTGTTCTGTCACCCTCACAGGGAAAAAATTCCTTTCCATGGAACTTCCTATGCCTCAACTTCCATCTATTGCCCCTTGTGCTGTCATTGGGCATCACTGAGCAGAGCCTAGCTCCATCCTCTTGGCATTCACCCTGCACATCTTTATCAACATGAATGAGGTCACCCTTAGTCTCCTGTTCTCCAAGCTAAAGAGCTCCAGCTCCCTCAGCCTCTCCTCATTTGCCTGTGAGCCTGGAGAAAACTGTGTAGCCTGAGCCTTCATTCCTGCCTTGTAAACAAGCTGATCTCATATTCTTAGGAAATCTCATTTTCTCTCTAACTTTGAAAATGAGACTCAGGCACTGCAGAAAAGAGGATCAGTTAACCAGGTTAGTTTTGGTTACATGCAGCCATGCAGTTGTGTTGCCCCATCCCAGAAGCATCCTCATTTTAACAGCAGCAGGTTTATGTAAAATACTTTCATTCCCTGTGGCACAAAGGTTTAGTAGGATTGAATTCCTCTTCTCACTATTGAACCAAACAGTTGCACCTCACAATTACAGAAAAAAAGGAAAATAGGGTTGAGACTGGAGTTTCTGTGGCTTCTGGCCCTCACCTTTCCCCTCCAGCTAATACTCCCTCTGCAGAATATGAGATCCCAGGTTACATCAGGCAGTAGCCCTGGTTTGCTTGTCTAGCTCCAGGCACAACACCACCTGACACAAACACAAACATCTGCTAAGGAGCCGTGTTATCAACCCAAGACATGAAATTGAGGCTTGAATGAAGGCTGGTACTGAGCTGAAGCTGACATTGATGATGGGACTGAGTGCTCAGCGAGTTTGGTGATGATACCAAGCTGTGAGGCTTGGCTGAGACACCTGAAGGCTGTGCGGCCATTCAGCAAGACCTGGACAGACTGAGAGCTGGGCAGAGAGGAACCTAATGAGGTTCAACAAGGATGAGTCTAGAGTTCTGCATCTGGGAAGGAAGAATAAACTGCACCAGTATAGGTTAGGAGGTGATCTGCTGGAGAGCAGCCCTGTGGAGAAGGACCTGGGAGTCCTGGTGGACAACAAATTATCCATGGGACAGCAATGTACCTTTGTGCCAAGAAGGCCAATGGGATCCTGGGGTGCATTAAGAGGAGTGTGTCCAGAAGATTGAGGGAGGTTCTCCTCCAGCTCTACTCTGCCCTGGTGAGACCTCACCTGGAATATTGTGTCCACTTTTGGGCTCCCCAGTTCAGGAGGGACAAGGATCTGCTGGAGAGAGTCCAACGGAGGGCTACCAGGATGATGAAAGAACTGGAGCCTGATAAGGAGAGGCTGAGGGACCTGGGGCTGGTTAGTCTGGAGAAGAGGAGACTGAGAGGGGATTTAATAAATGTTTATAAATATCTGAGGGCTGGGGGTCAGGAGGTAGGGGACAGGCTCTGTTCACTTGCACCCTGGGATAGGATAAGGGGCAATGGATATAAACTACAGCACAGGAGGTTCCACCTCAACAGGAGGAGGAACTTCTTCATTGTGAGGGTCACAGAACACTGGAACAGGCTGCCCAGAGAGGTTGTGGAGTATCCTTCAGTGAAGACTTTCCAGCCCTGTATGGATGTGTTCCTGTGTGACCTGTGCTAGATTCTATGGTCCTACTTTGGCAGGGAAGTTGGACTCGATGATCTCCAGAGGTCCTTTCCAAACCCTGACATCCTGTGATCCTAGGGTCATACCTGGTCTGTGCTGAACAAGCCACATTCACAGAATCATAGAATCATAGAATCACTAAGGTTGGAAAAGACCTCAAAGGTCATCAAGTCCAACCTGCCACCCAACACCTCATGACTACTAAACCATGGCACCAAGTGCCACGTCCAATCCCCTCTTGAATACCTCCAGGGACAGTGACTCCACCACCTCCCTGGGCAGCACATTCCAATGGCTACCAACTCTCTCTGGGAAGAACTTTCTCCTCACCTCCAGCCTAAACTTCCCCTGGCACAGCTTGAGACTGTGTCCTCTTGTTCTGGTGCTGATTGTCTGGGAGAAGAGACCAACCCCCACCTGGCTACAGCCTCCCTTCAGGTAGTTGTAGAGAGTCTCCCCTGAGCCTTCTCTTCTCCAAACCCTCCACAGCCTTGGGCAGGGTCACCCTGGGTTCTCTAAATTGTGAACACTTAGTTTGAAACACTGGCTTTTAACCAACTCAAATTCTAGGCAAAAGCCCAGGCACATGGAAACATCCATAGTTTGCTCAGGTAGGTAGAAGGGGGTTGGGTTGCTTTTCTTGATTATTTTTTTCCCCTTAAAGTGTATTTCATAATGTAAATATAACCTGGATGAGAAAGATAAAAAAAAATGTTTCCATCACAAAAGCAACTGTAATTTCCAATTAAGCCCTGCCTAATAAATGTTGGTATTGTTCAGTCACCATGGAGGCCACCACCAGCATCATGCAGCGTGTATGGCCCCACAGCTCTTGTTTGTTTCTGAAGCGATCGGGTCACACCACTCCGTTCCCCCCAATTTATTCAAATCTGTTACTTTATTTCGAGTGCTAATTATCTCTCACAACAAACAGAGTCTTGTCAGCTGCAATTACTGGCATTACAATAGATTATCAACAGAAAAAGTGTGTCTTGAAGCAAGAATTGTTGCCTTGGTTACCAACCCCAAAATGCTCCTGGATTGCATCTGTAACCACAATTTCCTGATTATACCTGGAATACTTCACGAGCTAGACCCCTCTTTCCCTCCTAAATTAGCACAGGGCATCACGAGCCAAATTTTACCCTACAGAATTGTGTTTTAAATCATCAGACAGTGAAAGCTTGAAGCTGGGGGTAGATTATCCTGAAGGCAAAATAAAGGGTTTACATTTTGCATGAGGAGAGGAGGGGGGATGCATTTTGCTCTTGGAGCTAGTGTACACAGGGAATAATTCCTCTGTCTTCACAAGTGTTATGCCTGACTTGTAAATGAGAATAGGCTCTTGTCCAGTAAACCAAAGCAGGTGTGTCTCATAAGGCCATTCTCCTTCCCACCAAACACTCCGAGGCGTGTGAAGAGCTGGCACTGGCTAGGGAGCCTTGGACTGGTTGTAACTGTGGTTTTCAGGGTAGCTGGAAGATGACAGAGTTTTGATTTGACTTGGCAGAAGGAGAAATGTCAGCCGTGAAGGAAGCGCAAGTTCAGGCGAGAAGTTGGGTTGTTGGGTGCTGCTCTCCTCCTGTGTCACACAGCCAAGAGCTGCACGCCTTTGGCTGCCTAAGCAATGTGTGCCTGTCTTTCCCTCCACGTGCAAGCCCTGAAAATAGGAGGCAACCAAAGCCAACAGAAATACAGTGCGGAAACTTTGTGACCTTCCCAGTTGAATGAGGTTTCAGGCCTGCTTGGGGAGGTGTATCAGGAAGAGAACTGGCATGCCTGAGAGGTACTCCCATTAAATGTAGGCATGTGTGCCCTAAATGGCAGTCTTACAAAGCATCATTTCTTTGGATCCCCAGCTTGTGACTCATAATCTTTTACAGGTGGCTTTCCGGAAACCTCACAATCAACTTGAGTGCACAGAGAGCAGCTCCCTCCTCTGGCAATGGCTGAACAGCTTTTTGCTTATTTTTGTGCCTAAGCCTGACCAAGATCTCCAAGCAATATACTCATGCACTTGCATATCCCAGAGAGGTCTGACAACTTTGGGAGTGCCTGCTAGATTGGATGAAATGTGGTGGAAGCCTCTTCCCACATGCTTCCTTTCAAGTTCTGTCTTAAACTGGAACTTTCCTGATCCTCTACTGTGGCTGAGTGCTAGGAAGTTTGGCCAGAAAGGAGGAGTACTGAGCCAGTTGCCTCCTCTTCTTCTCACTTGCCTGTGATTCTAAGTCTCATGCCTGGCCCCACATACTGGATCTCAAGTACTGAAATGCTTCAAAACCCTCCAGGTGGTGGTGGCAAGGGAGGATGAGCCCTGCTTGCCTCTTTGAGGCATAAAGCAGAGTTAGCAGAGCTCGGCTCAACACTGTGTGCATAGCAGTGCTCCCACATATTGTTTGCCCTCTATCACTTAGGTCTTGGTTAGCCATTCATCTAGAATGATGCTGGGGTTGTGTGGATTCTATTTTGGAGCACAGCCCTGTGAGGAGAGGCTGAGGGATCTGGGGTTGCTTAGCCTGGAGAAGAGGAGGCTCAGGGAGACCTCATTGCTGTTTACAACTACCTGAAGGGAGGTTGTAACCAGGAGGGGGTTGGTCTCTTCTCCCAGGCAACCAGCACCAGAACAAGAAGACACAGTCTCAAGATGTGCCAGGGGAGGTTTAGGCTGGATGTTAGGAAGAAGTTCTTCATAAAAAGAGAAACTGGCCATTGGAATGTGCTGCCCAGGGAGGTGGTGGAATCACCATCACTGGAGGTGTTTAGGAAGAGACTGGATGGGGTGCTTGGTGCCATGGTTTAGTTGATTAGGTAGTATTTGATGATAGGTTGGACTTGATGATCTCAAAGGTCTCTTCCAACCTGGTTTATTCTATTCTATTCTATTCTATTCTATTCTATTCTATTCTATTCTATTCTATTCTATTCTATTCTATTCTATTCTACTCTACTCTACTCTATTCTATTCTATTCTATTCGATACTTGTCACTCTCCTGGTCATCTTACATAGAGATCAGGCATGTAAATGTCAGGCAATTTGGGATCTGAGTTATGCTGCCTGCAGCTTCTCACTCCCACAGAAGCCACACAAGCCAGGGAAATTAGTCCTGCTTTGCTTAAGTTAATTTTTGTGTATGAACCTTAAATTCCTGTGCTAAGGCACAGGACTGGAAGTGCCTTACATAGCTGATTTATTCTGTGTAAGTCTCACCTGCTGAAAGGCTTGTTGAAAAATAGTCCTTTGCATTTGTACCCTGCTTGGTACTGCTCTGCTAACGCAATTGATGGACAAGAAGCTGGACAGGAGCAGGCAGTGTGAGCTTGCAGCCCAGAAGGCAAATCACATCCTGGGCTGCATCAAAAGCAGTGTTGCCAGCAGATCCAGAGAGGTGATTCTGCCACTTTGCTCTGCTCTGATGAGATCTCACCTGAGTACCATGTAGAGCTCTGGAGCCTTCAATATAGGAAGGACATGGACCTGATGGAGCAGGTCCAGAGGAGGGCCACAAGAATGATGAGGGGGTTGGAGCACCTCTGCCATGAAGACAGGCTGAGGGAGCTGGGGGTGTTCAGCCTGGAGAAGAGAAGGCTCTGGGGATACCTAACAGAGCCTTCCAGGACCTGAAGGGAGCTACAAGAAAGATGGAGAGAGACTGTTTACAAAGACCTGGAGTGATAGGATGAGGAGAAATGGCTTCAAACTAGAGAAGAGTAGATTTAGACTGGGTGCTAGGAACAAGTTCTTTACCATGAGGGTGGTGGAACACTGGAACAGGTTGCCCAGGGATGTGGTTGAGTCTCCTTCTCTGTAGCCAGGAGGGGGTTGGTCTCTTCTCCCAGGCAACCATCAACAGAACAAGAGGACACAGTCTCAAGCTGTGCCAGGGGAAGTTTAAGCTGGAGGTGAGGAGAAAGTTCTTCTCAGAAAGAGAAATTGGCCATTGGAATGTGCTGCCCAGGGAGGTGGCGGAGTCACCATCCCTGGAGGTGTTCAAGAGGGGATTGGACATGGTATTTGGTGCCATGGTTTAGTAGTCATGAGGTGTTGGGTGACAGGTTGGACTTGATGATCTTTGAGGTCTTTACTAGCCTTGTTGATTCTATGATATTCAAGGTGAGGCTGGACAGGGCTCTGGGCAACCTGATCTAGTTGGGGATGTCCCTGCTGACTGCAGGGAGGTCACACTGGATGACCTTCAGAGGTCCCTTCCAGCCTGGACCATTCTATGATTCTATAAATTCCAAGAGAGTAAATGTCATTCAGTTTCCCCTTGTGTGCCATCACAGAAGTCATTTGGAATGTCCCAAGCATGCCTTGTTTGGACAACAGGATTGCATAGCCATTGCCAGGAGGTGGGATGGCTGGCAGGGCTCTGGTGGTCACACAAACACCCAGGGTTGGGAGTGGTAAAGCAAATCTCAGCTGCTGGTCCAAGTCAGGTGAGGAGTTGTTGTCATCAAGGTACTGTTTATTGGCTCTGGCTGACGTTGCAGAAATTATTCATCATACCCAGCACTTCCTTTGGTAGTACTAACAGGAATCAGAGGCTAAATAGAGGGCAAAGCTATGCAGTTCCGCAAGGCCATCTCAGTCTCTTTCCTCAATCCCCAGAGACTTTTGGCATTCAAGGGACTGTGAACTCGCAGGAAGGTTGCATGAGTGGGGCTGCTGAGAAGGGTAAATCAGCACTCAATGGTAAATCATCACCAACCAACTTTGAGGAACGTGGTTTTATTTCAGCTGTGGAATAACTAGATAGGAATAAATAGAGGGATTTGGAAGGAGCCTGCAGTCCACTGGGATCATACTCCAGAGTCCCCTTTTCTTTCAAATTTTTCATCCCCTCAATTTTTAAAGCAAGAAGACTGCTCTCTACACAGAGCAGGAGTAACTGGTTTCTGTGTATCTAAAACCAAATGTAAATATTTGCCATAAATATAAGCATTTAATGTGGGGCTTTACGACAAAGGCTTTTATATCCAGGCTGCCATTAACAAAGGTCTGCTGTTGTGGTTTAAATGGGAGATTTTACAGCTGATTCCAACATGCTGAAATCAGACACAGCTATGAAAAACTGATAACACCTGAACTGGAGAGCGAAGGTCCTGGCAGGGAGAAAAAAAGCAAAGTGAAAGACTGGGAACCAAATGTGAAAATGCACAGCCAGTGTCCAGCAGGGCAGCACTACAGAAGAACAGTAGAGGTAGAATGGAATGGAATGGAATGGAATGGAATAGAATAGAATAGAATAGAACTCACCAGGTTGGAAAAGACCTTTGAGATCATTGAGTCCAACCTATCACCCAACACCATCTAATCAACTAAACCATGCAACAAAGTGCCACATCCAATCCCTTTTTGAACACCTCCAGGGACAGTGACTCCACCACCTCCCTGGGCAGCACATTCCAATGGCAAATCTCTCTTTTTCTGTGAAGAATTTCTTCCTAACATCCAGCCTAAACCTCCCCTGGTGCAGCTTGAGACTGTGTCCTCTTGTTCTGGTGCTGGTTGCCTGGGAGAAGAGACCAATCCCCACCTGGCTACAACCTCCCTTCAGGTAGTTGTAGAGAGCAATAACCTAATAAAGCTCTCCCCCTGTACAGGTTTCCTTGGGAAAATGAAGGGTACTGCACTATAGCTTCCTCACATTTAAGCTGCTTCAAAAATTAATTCATTAATTCCAAATAAACAGAAGCTTAATTAGAAAAAGAGTGGCTTGAGGCAAAGTAGCTAGGGTGGAGGGGGAGTGCTGATGAGGAACAGTAGCACAGAGAGCCCTCTGGGCAACCAGAGAGGGATGGGTTTAAGGTTAGTTCATTCTTTTCTTGCTAAAATTAGATTCTTCCTTTGTTTTCCTAAGTTAGGCTTTTTCACTGTTTTAGATAACACCCCCTCTGATATCCTAAATACAGGCTTGGGAAGTAATAGAGATTGATTTCTACCAGCCCTCAGTTGGTATTTTGTGGCTGGCAGTGCTCCACACTGCAGAGGAGAATAGCTGACCTCTGCATGTGGTTTACAGGACTGCTCAGGGATGAAGTGGGCATAAGCAGATTTGTGTGATTGTTTAGATGTAGCATTTGAGTGGCCTCTAATGCATTTTGTCTGCATGGAGCCAGCCCTGGAATATGTCTAAAAGGCTCCCCTACTAGAGTGCAACAGGTTTTGACAACCACCAGTGCTCAAAGGAAGAGCAAATGTGTGATTTAGACCATTGTTAGGGACCTTTTTTTCACACAGAGAGTTGTCACACTGCACAATTGTGAAGCTGCAGATAATGGGATGCTGACTGCCAAACATGGCACAGCCCTGCTCGCCCAGTATTCAAGAGCGTGACTACACCTATCTTACCAGGCCTGGACTGCCAAGCCACACAGGAGCAAACTCCACAAAAACTTAGCATCTCTAAACCAAACCTTTGCTCTCTCTGAGGCTGATCTATTATACTTTTATTAAGAAATAAAACTCATTGTGCATTGTGTGCCTGAGAGGTGAGCAGTTCTGAGACTCCATTTCTCGTCCCCATGTAACCGTGCTGCAGTGAATGGTGATGTGTTCATATTCTCTCATAGGAGAGAGAATAGAATAGAATAGAATAGAATAGAATAGAATAGAATAGAATAGACCAGACCAGGTTGGAAGATACCTTTGAGATCATCAAGTCCAACCCATCATCCAACACCACCTAATCAACTAAACCATGGCACCAAGCACCCCATCCAGTCTCTTCCTAAACACCTCCAATGATGGTGACTCCACCACCTCCCCAGGCAGCACATTCCAATGGGCAATCACTCTCTCTATGAAGAATTTCCTCCTATCATCCAGTCTAAACCTCCTCTGGTGCAGCTTGAGACTGTGTCCTCTTGTTCTGGTGTTGGTTGCCTGGGAGAAGAGACCAACCCCCACCTGGCTACAACCTCCCTTCAGGGAGTTGTAGACAGCAAGAAGGTCTCCCCTGAGCCTCCTCTTCTCCAGGCTAAGCAACCCCAGCTCCCTCAGCCTCTCCTCATAGGGCTGTGCTCCAGACCCCTCCCCAGCTTTGTTGCCCTTCTCTGGACAAGTTCAAGCAACTCAACATCTTTCTTGAACTGAGGGGCCCAGAAATGGACACAGGACTCAAGGTGTGGCCTAACCAGTGCAGTGTACAGGGGCACAATGACTTCCCTGCTCCTGCTGGCCACACTGTTCCTGATACAGGCCAGGAAGCCACTGGCTTTCTTGGCCACCTGGGCACACTGCAGGCTCATGTTCAGCCTACCATCAACCAGTACCCCCAGGTCCCTCTCTGCCTGGCTGCTCTCCAGCCACTCTGACCCCAGCCTGTAGCACTGCATGGGGTTGCTGTGGCCAATGTGCAGAACCCGGCACTTGGATGTGTTCAATCTCATGCCCTTGGATTCTGCCCATCTGCCCAGCCTGTTGAGGTCCCTCAGCAAAGGCCCTCCCTTAAGCAGGTTGAAGAAATTATTTCTGATGAATTAGTTAATGGAGGTGATGTAATCATCCACCTAGCACCTAGATGAGGTGGGGAAATTCATCTGTGGTGCTCCTTTAGAATAAGTGGATAAATAAATCCCAAAGAACTGGGGGGAAAAAAGACCCTGCAGCTTTAGTCTGATTCTAGAACTACTTTTGTTTTCTGCCCAAACTGGAAGTTTAAATGGAGAAAAGAGAGACAGCCACCAGAAAAGTAAAACAAAAGCCTATTCTAATGGATACTTTTCTTGTCATAGACTAAAACTAACAACATAGCACTGTGGAAGCATGGAACAAAGAGAGCTACTCTGCTCCAAGCCTTCACTATCAGGAAAATGCATCTAAAAAAATGCAGCCAGATCATTTGGTTTTCTTGGTTTGCTACCCTTCTCTGAATGGCCTTTCTTTGTAATGCTTGCTTCTGCTTTCCTTGCAAGCCCAAGGTTTCTCACCTTCAGGATTTTGTGGGCACATGTGGGAGCTTTCTGTTCAGGCCCTTGCTTTACTTCCATGGAATATGCTCCCTTCTCAGATGAAGAATTCCTCCAGAACAGAAATAACTAATGATAGTGTGACTACTTGAAAGCCACATGGAGGGAGGGAGGAAAGAGATGCTATTCACTTTGGCAGTACAAATAAAGTGAGAGCTTTCTTTCTGCAGTCATGTGTAGGAAGGGCAACAACAGAGCAATTACATGGTGGGTGGGAAAAGGGGATTTTGTCACTTTGTCAGTACTGACAGACAGAAATAAACTGCTTCTAGGGGGGATAGCAGGGTAAGAACTTGCACATCAGGAGCATAAGGAGAATTAAAATGGGCCCTTAAGGGGATTTATTGAGGGCTGGGTTTTGGTGGACTTGTTTTTTTCTTCTTCTTCTTTTTTTAAGTGCCTAAGGCCTCTACTGTTTCATTGTGTGCAAGCCAAGAATCAGGAGTGAGGAGAGACAGTGAGCAAGTTGCATCCAAACTTGTAAGAAACGGACTGCAAGAACACAGTTGCAACCCTATGCAGCTGTCACAGATGTGATGGAATGGCACATTCAGTGTGCAGGGCCAGTGAGGGAAGGCACCACAGTCAAGAAGGCAGCATGGAAGATATGCTCTCCCCTTTTCAAACCACTCACGGAACTTCTTTTTTCCTTTTTTGTGCATAAAATGATGCCACATATTGGCTATGATGTCCAGAGAGGTATAGTACTGCCTTAGGGCACATGACACATTGCCAGGAAGAGGCAGTAAATGGTTTGAAGTAGTCTGAATTTAGATGCAAGGCACACTTGCATCTCTGTCTGTGACAGACTCTTTCAGCAGGTGCGAGCGTGAGACTCTTACTTTTCCTTGCTTTCCCTGGAATCCCACATCACTCATTTGAAGGCAGAAGGCAAAGTCTGTCCCACTTCAACTGGAAGAGAGGACCAAAGCGTAGGTGTTCTGTACCCATAGCTGCAGGGTGCTGTTTGCATTCTATAGAAAAGAAATAATGTTACCAGTGTGGGCTGCAATAACAATGGATTGTTGATATACACATTCTGGTCAATGAAGATAGTTTGGATTCTTTTTCATGCTTTCCCTCTCACAAAGAAAACAACTGGAGATCTCCACCCATGTAGATTGGCATGGACAGTTGCAATACAATCATTTGAAACTCAGTAGCAGAGATGTAAGGAATATGGTACGTGGCACACATGGGGCTAAGCTCATGCGCTGCAGGTTCATTCCACACATCTTTGTCCCTTATGCCCATAGAGCAAATTCAGGAATTTCCCTCTCCCTTTCCTTCCCAGAAGAAATGACAGAGGGGATAACAGAATCATGTTCCCCCTGCCAAAGCAGGATCACCCAGGGTAGTCCACACAGGAATGCATCCAGGCAGGTTTTGAAAGTCCCCAGAGAAGGAGACTCCACAACCTCTCTGGGCAGCCTCTTCCAGGGCTCTGTGACCCTCACCATAAAGAACCTTCTCCTCATGTTGAGGTGAAACCTTCTATGTTCATGTTTGTATCCATTGTTCCTTGTCCTATTACTGTGCACCACCCAAAAGAGCTTGGCTCCCTCCACTTGACACCCACCCCTCAGACATTGATAGACATTGATCAGATCTCTTCTCAGTCTTCTCTTAAGACTGAACATCCCCAGGGTTCTCAGCCTTCTCTTCTAGTGTCGAGTGCTGTGAAGGTCTGGGTAGCAGAGTTTCCCTTCACAAATAAACAAGTACTGCTATTTCACAGGCTCTAGATTTCACCTGAGGTGGCAGTGACCAAATCTGAGCAGTCCGTCATTTAGCAATGCCCAAACTGGGCAACTCCTTACACTGACTTGGTGCAACGTTGCTTGTATTAGCAGGCTGCACTGCCACGCACTGCTCCACAGCTAAAAGGGAATAAGCCTGCCTTCAGCAAGGCAGCCTAGAGATTTTTTAGATGGCAGATGATTGGTGATGTCACTTCAAATTGACAGCTTTTCATACAAAAGGAAGAAGCTTGACTTAATGAGTGCTATGGGTGGGTGTATAAGCAAAGACTTTGCTAAGAATTATCATTACCTGGGAAAGGCAATTTTCAGCTGAATTGACATTCCAGTAATTAAGGGCCAACACAGAGAATCTTGGTCATTATAACTATTGAAATTTCCAAATTGCTTAGTTTAGAATTGCTTATGGCTGAACTACTCCTGACAGCTCCATCACTTTCTATTCTCAGCCAGCTTGATTGGCAAATTGATGAGGTCTGTACCGCGCAGCCAAGCTTCCATCTTGGTGCCAAAAATCACTCGCTGGAGCAGAACACGAAGCAGCAACTCTGGTCAGATCAAATCACAGAGAATCCAACTTTCATATCCACTTCTTGGTAGTGTAGATGCATGTTAAAGGAGTCACTGGGTGGCAGATTCTTGAAAACCATGGCGTAGGATGTTACCCTACTCCGGCAGTTTATACTCGCCTCGTCAGTGTGTTTTTTATCACACCAGTTGGAATCCACTTTGCTGGGCTAATGCACAATGATCTTCTATTTTTTTTCTGGCTTTTTTTCCTCTGTTGACAGCCTCAGGGTGGACAAAGGTTTTCCAATGGCAAATGTTACTTTGTGCTCGCAAGAGCATTTCTCAGAGGTGGGTACAAGAAACATCTGGACCTTCTGAGGAGATTGCACGACGTCTTGAAGCAGCTTAGTCCTAATTTTGGAAGTGAGATGTTCTATCTGCCAGTTGGTTTCACTTTCTTGCCACACCAAAATCAAAGGGACTGGGAGAGAGAAGCCATATTTTCATGTTAACAATTTAGAAGATGTTGTACATTATTCTGCAAGAATGGAGGCCCTGGATCTCTTTTAGCTTTAGCAAGTTGGCCTCCTTTCCCCCTCCCCTGCAAAAACGTATTAACTTCTCATGGACTTTGTTCTACTGACTGAGAGAGAGAACTTTTTTTCCTTTTCCCCAGTCCCTCTTCCTCTGTACTGTCACTTTTGATTCACAGTTGCTAAGCGTTGCAAAAGCTCACCAGAGGGACACTCTCATGGTGTGATTTGCAAACTTTGAAATAACACCCACCAGCAGAAGCACCATATGCTATGAAGTTGCACAGTAAACTGACAGCAGTATTTCATTTGCAATTTGAATTTCCAAAAATGTCAGCATTTTTCACATCAACAAATGCCTCCCTCTCAGCTTTGCAGCGTGTGACTCTCCCCTCCGAGTGGACATTAAATTATGCCAGCGTTATTAACGGCAGCCACATTAAAATGCACTCCTCTTCATGATGCGGTGCTGAGGCAAAGGAAGCCTGTGGATTTTCTCAGGGCACAAGTGAAGTTGTTGGGCTGCACGCACATTGCAAATGAGTGTGCAGCCTACAGCATGTGGACTTTGTGGCTCTCTGTAACCCTGATAATCCAGAGCACCCTTTTCGATAATAAAGTAAAGTAGCAAGGAATACTTTTTTAATCAATCAAAGGCAAACTTCACATAAAACACAAGCTGTTCCCTTTGTGGTTAATTTTCATCCAGCTGCACTTAAGTACAACAGAGCCAGCAGAGAAAACTACTTGGCAACACTTCCTAATTAGGGGACGTTAATTACAGCTAAATACTATACAATTTCTATGTTACAAGAGTTCATCTAAATCAATGTTATTATGGTGCTAAAGGAATTAATAATGATTTCATACTCAGAAGCTGTTGCCAAACTACCCATTAGTTCAGAGTTTAAAATGACTTTACAATGCAATCTCTAAATCTGCATTACACAAAACACTGGAGCGTTCACAGACAATCACACATGGCACTTCTATTGTGTATTAATAACTGCGCCTGATGGCATCCCGTTTGCGTGCTGGAGTGTTGATGGAGTGGGTGAGAGAGAGAGAGGGAGGAAAAGGCCCCTGGAGACAAGGCATACATCCTTACAAACTGCCAAAGTGAGAGCTCTCTCCGAGAACGGAGCTCGGGCTCTCCGCTGGGAGATGTGATGCAGATTTGGTGGGGTGGGGGACAGGCAGCCCCACTAACAGGACCACAGATGCTTCATCAGGACCACAGATGCCAATCACAGAAAGAGTGATTTGCCATTGGAATGTGCTGCCCGGGGAGGTGGCGGAGTCACCATCACTGGAGGTGTTTACAAGGAGACTTGATGAGGCACTTAGTGCCACAGTTTAGCCAATTAGATGGTGTCGGGTGAGAGGTTGGTCTTGATGATCTCAAAGGTCTTTTCCAACCTGGTTAATTCTGTATTCTGTATACTCCAGCAGTTCAGATTCAAATGCTGAAACACCAAACTGAGGGTGCACAGGGCTGTGGGGTGGGAGCACAGCCCTGCAGGTCATTGAGGAGCACAGCTGGCTCCCAGGCAACTGTTTAAGGTATGCCCCTTCACTTAGGATGGAGAACTTGGTATGGAGCAGAAAGATGCTAAAATGCCCTTCAGTGTATCTATTCACACTCCTGTTTTAAACACCACACTTCAGGTTGCATCTTGCACTTCTAGCAGCATCTGCCTTGTTAAAGTTATGGCTTAGTATGTCTAAATCAAACCAGATTGGGGGGGGGAGGGGAAGGAGGAAAGTGAACCTACTATGCAGATGGAGAACTTCTCTCAGGTTATTTCGTATTAAATAGGGATCCACAGGTGCCTATTACTGTCATAGAGGCCATTGCTCAGCAGCCTTCTCAGTAAAATGTGAAGAGAGTTCAGGACCAGACTGGATGTGCAGAGAAAACTAACACCTGGTCTGCACAGAGGCAGGGAAGCTCCCGAGCTATGAGTCTGAAGTGCCTCAGCACAGGCTTCACAAGGAGGAAGCTTGAATAGCTTAAAGCCCTCTCAGTGCTCAACCAGTTTGAGACTACTCCACTCCCTTCTGTTTCCCTCACTACAATTTGTTCAACTTGCAGTATTCTCCCGGTGCTGCAAGAGCTTGTCAGTCTTCTCCCCTACCCTGGGTGAGAAGACTACCTGGAAAACAATTTGTTGCATCTTTCAAATCCAGCCCCATGAGGAACTTCTCCCATAGTGTCCAGCTCCTTCTTGCTTCACTCTGTCCCATTGTTCAGCATGGTGGACAAGGTATGGGACATGCAAAGAGATACCTGCATTCAGGGCAGAGGGGAGGGCTGTGTTACAACTTCATTGCTTTGCTGCTCAGAAGTAGACAGAGAAGAATCAGTGTTGTTGCAGGGAAAAGCTGCTCAATTCATATGTTTTAACGAAGATCAGGATCAAAGCAGTTTATTGATTTATTAATGACATGCAATTAACTGGCAATCAGTAAGTTATGCATCCAGGGTCAATATCAGCAGCACAACAGATGAACCACGATACAAGATGCTTACAAGAAGGTAGATAAATACTTCTGAATTCAAGAAAGGCATTCCATAATTCCAAAAGGCCTTAACCCCATAGCCTCCCACCACATCCACCCCACATGAGGGCAAGGAGTGAGCCCACAAGGTCACACAGGCCCACCTGCAATGCAGGTGCCCCACACCAACAGTCTACTCATGGTGCCCCCAGAGAGGAGACACTGCCTAGGCTTGATGGAGGCTGGGAAGTGAGTAAGTCTAAGTGAGTGTGGGCCCCTCAAAAAGCCAGAAAGAGCCTTGCATGAGTTCTGGTGCTCCCAGGCAACCAGCACCAGAACAAGAGGACACAGTCTCAAGCTGTGCCAGGGGAGGTTTAGGCTAGATGTTAGGAAGAAGTTCTTCATAGAAAGAGTGATTTGCCATTGGAATGTTCTGCCCAGGGAGGTGGTGGAGTCACCATCACTGGAGGTGTTTAAGAAGAGACAGAATGGGGTGCTTGGTGCATTGGTTTAGTTGATTAGATAGTGTTGGATGATAGGTTGGACTTGATGATCTCAATGGTCTCTTCCAACCTGGTTAATTCTATTCTAAAGCCCATCAAAAGAAAGGTCATACACACATACATACATACATACATACATACAGCACATACATAGAGTTTTGTAAGCCAGTTCCTGAGCTGCTGTCTTTGAAGAACCAAACTTCAACCAAGTTACAAAAGTTGTTTTGCTCTACTGCCCCAGGATGGAAACATCTGAAGCACTGCAAGATAGATGCAAAATTTTAGCTTGAAGAAGGGGAGACGAAGTGGTGATCTCATTCATGTTTATAAAGATGTAAAGGGTAAGTGCCTAGAGGATGGAGCCAGGCTCTGCTTGATGATGCCCAAGGGGCAGTGGTGGAAGCTGAGGCATAGGAAGTTCCATGGAAACAGGAGGAATTTTTTTTCCCCTGTGAGGGTGACAGAACACTGGAACAGGCTGCCCTAGGGGTTTGTGGAGTCTCCGTCTATGGAGATATCCAAGACCCATCTGGATGCATTCCTGTGTGATCTGCTCTAGGTGATCCTGCTCTGGCAGGAGGGTTGGACTGGATGAGCTTTCAAGGTCCCTTCCAACCACTAGCATTCTGTGATTCTGTGAAAATTGACTCCTTCTGAAGACATCAGCTGTGGAATGGAATGGAATGGAATGGAATGGAATGGAATGGAATGGAATAGAATAGAATAGAATAGAATAGAATAGAATAGAATAGAATAGAATAGAATAGAATAGAATTAACCAGGTTGGAAAAGACTATTGGAATCATTGAGTCCAACCTATCATCCAACACCATCTAATCAGCTAAACCATGGCACTAAGTGCCTCATCAAGTCTCTTCCTAAACACCTCCAGGGATGGTGACTCCACCACCTCCCTGGGCAGCACATTCCAATGGCAAATCTCTCTTTCTGGGAAGAACTTCTTCCTAACATCCAGCCTAAACCTCCTCTAGTGCAGTTTGAGACTGTGTCCTCTTGTTCTGTTGGTGGTTGCCTGGGAGAAGAGACCAACCCCCACCTGGCTACAACCTCCCTTCAGGGAGTTGTAGACAGCAAGAAGGTCTCCCCTGAGCCTCCTCTTCTCCAGGCTAAACAACCCCAGCTCCCTCAGTCTCTCCTCACAGGGCTGTGCTCCAAACCCCTCCCCAGCTTTGTTGCTCTTCTCTGGACACCTTCCAGCAACTCAACATCCTTCCTAAACTGAGGGGCCCAGAACTGGACACAGGACTCAAGGTGTGGCCTAACCAGTGCTGAGTACAGGGGCAGAATGACCTCCCTGCTCCTGCTGTTCCTGATGCAGGCCAGAATGCCGTTGACCTTCTTGGCCACCTGGGCACACTGCTGGCTCATGTTCAGCCTACTATCAACCAGTACCCCCAGGTCCCTCTCTGCAGGAAAGAAATATTTCTAGATGGATGCAGGTATCCACAATCACCTAAAGAAGATGGGCAACACTGGGAGATGTGTAAGCCTTTAACTGAAATCATCACCCCTGTGGACTATGCTTTTTCAAGTTTTGTTCCAGCTGTGGATAGAGGCAGCAATGATCAGGCAGGCTTGCTCTGATCTATCCAAATCTATCCAAAGCAGCTTGCTCTGCTGGGTACAACTGCATGGCACTCCATGTCAGAAATCCCAGTGCCAACAGAGAAGAATGAGAGGCACAAGGCCAAGCACGTGAAAGCACGCCCAAAGTAGAAAGCAGGAGGGCAGGCAGGTTTGTGTCCATGGCCCAGTGAATCACTGGCTCGGGTCAGGAGTAACCCCAGTGCCCAGGCATCACATCATATACAAGACGTGAGTGAAAGCTCACATCAGTGCTAACCATAGATTCACAGAATATCAGGTTCAAAGGGATCTCAAGGATCATCTAGTCCAACCTTTCAGGGGGAGACTATAGTTTAAAGGAGATGGCCCAGCACCCTGTCAAGCTGAGCCTTGAAACTGCCTCATGTAGGAGAATCCACCACCTCCCTTGGGAGTTTATTCCAGTGTCTAATAGTTTGAATGGTGAAAAAAAGCTTTCCTGGCATCCAGTCTGAGTCTCCCCAGGAGCAATTTGTCCCCATCACCCTTTGTCTTCAGCATGTGGGGTAAAAAGGGAATCTCCCTCCACGTGAAAGTTGCCCTTCATGTACTTGTATGTGGTTATGAGGTCTCCCCCAAGCTTTCTTCTCTCAAGGCTGAACACAGCCATTTCTCTCAGCCTTCCTTCATATGTCAGGTCTGCCAGTCCTCTGAGCATTCTTGTGGCCATTCTCTGGACCCTTTCCAGCCTGTCTGCATCCTTCTTGTGTAGCAGGGACCAAAACTCTGCACAGCGCCCAAGGTGCAGCCTGACCAGCACTGAGTAGAGTGTGTGAATGACATCTTTATCCCTGCTTGTGATGCCCTTATTAATGCAAATCAGCATCCTGTTGCCTTTCTTTGCCGCTGCACACACTGTTCACTCTTTAGATAGGCAACAGAGTACTCTGCCTGAAAACTACAATCCTTTGCCTTTCAGTTTACAGTGAAAGCACTGGCTTTTTGCTTAAGAGAGCGCACCCACACTAATAGGGAAATTGTATTTTAATGACACATTCAGCAATATTGACACTTAGAAGTACACTAACAGATAGTGCTGCATCTTTTCTACGTATGGAGCAAAGGGCTGGCTTGCAACAGACTGCTATTTTGAGAAGAAAAACCTTCTGCTCAGGAACGCTTCCGAAGTTTAGGTTTTTTCTAGCCTTATTCCAAACCCATGGTATAAAATGTTTATATGTGCACTTAGGAGCACGAGTGTGGGATAGCTGTAAAAGAAGACACACACACACAAAACCAAAAAACCAACAACTAAAAAACCCCAGCCCACTACTGGTGTCTTTTCACACACTGAAAATGTCAGAACAGATTTGCAGTTCTCTCACCCTTGGGCCGTGAAAAGCTAAGCCTCACAACAAGGAGGGTGCTGCCAAAGTGCCTGCATGGCCTCCCCCCTCCATCCAAGATTCTCCTGTGGTGCTCACCTCTGCATAGAACCATAGAATCAAACAGCTTGGAAAAGACCTCAGAGATCATCAAGTCCAATCTATTATCAAATACCTAACAGCTCATGACAACTAAACTATGGCTTCAAGTGAATAGAATAGAATAGAATAGAATTAACTAGGTTGGAAAAGACCTTTAAGATCATCAAGTCCAAACTATCACCCAACACCACCTAATCAACTAAACCATGGCTTCAAGCGCCACATCCAGTCTCTTCCTAAACACCTCCAGGGATGGTGACTCCACCACCTCCCTGGGCAGCACATTCCAATGGCCAACCTCTCTTTCTGTGAAGAACTTCTTCCTAACATCCAGCCTAAACCTCCCCTGGCACAGCTTGAGACTGTGTCCTCTTGTTCTGGTGCTGGTTGTCTGGGAGAGGAGACCAACCCCCACCTGGCTACAACCTCCCTTCAGGGAGTTGTAAACAGCAATAAAGTCTCCTCTGAGCCTCCTCTTCTCCAGGCTAAGCAACCCCAGCTCCCTCAGCCTCTCCTCACAGGTCCAGACCCCTCCCCAGCTTTGTTGCCCTTCTCTCGACACCTTCCAGCACCTCAACATCTTTCCTAAACTGAGGGGCCCAGAACTGGACACAGGACTCAAGTACTCAAGTACTCAACCTCCCTTCAGGTAGTTGTAGACAGCAATGAGGTCTCTCCTGAGCTTCCTGTTCTCCAGGCTAAACAACCCCAAATCCCTCAGCCTCTCCTCATAGGATTTGTGTTCCAGACCTCTCACCAGCCTCGCATCACACAAGCTAACCTAAGAAATCCAGGGAGAAGAAGCAGAGTGGGTCTCTCACCTTAAGGATGTGAAAGGAGGTGCTCCTGGGACAATAAAAGCAGCCCTTAGCTCACTTTCAATCATAAATCATTTGGAAAATTGCTCCTGGCCTTTTTAATTCCTTTCATTTGGAGGATTTATAGCATGCTGATGTGCCAGAATGTTTATTCCACGGGCTGTCACTTGGTGCCCCATTGGCACGGTACCAGGCTCCAGCCCACCTTTAATCTCAACCTCTGCACTGATCATCTGAGCTTCCTAATAAATAGCTGCTAACTCTGTGTGCAACTCTTGCAGTGATTAAAGTTAACAGGGGTACAGAGTGCAGGCTGCTGCAGCTGCTTTGGTTTGGGTTTTGGGTGGGTTTTTTTGACAGCTATTTGCCATCCTTCCTTTCTTGTTGTTTTTTTTTTTTCAGTATTGCCACCACTGAAACAAAAAGCTTCTTGTTTGAAAATTATTTATGGAGCATTGCAGAGCTTTATAAGATTTTCATAGAGCACTCTGCGAGCTGGCATCCTTTTGGATCAGAGCCTGCTCTCCGCGGCAGTCCGCGGGAGAGAACGGCTTGATTTCTTTTCACAGTTTGCAGCTCCAGGAACGGCCATGAATATGGATTGCATCTTTTGACACTCCTTTGTGCTGGGTTTTGGGGAAGGCTGTGCAGAATCAGGGAAGTCAAAGACAGAGTGGACCCATTAGGCCACTCAGCTCGTCTGTCTCTGAGCACAGGCTGGCGTTTCCTGAACGTAGCTGTCTCGTAGTCGGTCAGGTCCCAGCTGAGGAGCTTCTGATGCCTAACAGCCTCACTGTTGGTATTTAGCCTAAATTTTCCACTAGTTATTTTCACCTGTTGCACCTGATATATTCCTAATATTTTGTATCAAATCACTCTCTTCCATTGCTGGAATTCACATTTACCTCCACCACTGGGGGTGCTGGTGGACAAGAAGCTCAACATGAGTCACCAGTGTGCACTCGCAGCCCATAAAGCCAACCAGATCCTGGGCTGCAGCAAGAGAAGTGTGGCCAAAGGTTGAGGGAGGTGATTCTCCCCCTCTACTCCACTCTTGTGAGACCCCACCTGGAGTACTGTATCCAATTCTGAAGCCTCTATTACAGGAAGGATCTGGATGTGCTGGAGTTTGTCCAGAGAAGGGCCATGAGGATGATCAGAGGGCTGGAGCTCCTCTCCTATGAGGACAGAGTGAGAGAGTTGGGGCTGTTCAGTCTGGAGAAGAGAAGGCTCTGAGGAGACCTTATTGAGGCCTTCCAGTATCTGAAGGGGGCTATAAGAGAGCTGGGGAGGGACTTTATAGGAAGTCAAATAGTGATAGGACTAGGGGAATGGATCCAAGCTAGAGAAGAGTAGATTCAGGTTGGATGTTAGGAAGTTCTTCACAATAAGGTGGTGAGACTTTTTAAGGCCAGGCTGGATGGGGCTCTGGGCAACCTGATCTGGTGTGAGGTGTCCCTGCCCATGACAGGAGGGGTGGAACTGGATGATCCTTGAGGTCCATTCCAACCCTGACAGTTCTGTGAACATGCTATTGCCTGTCTGCATTAGTGACATGTAAGAGTACTGGCCAGGAGCTACAACGCAGTGCAGCAAGTGCTGCCTGAAAACTGAATACACACAAAAATCAGTCCCTGCCTCCATGAGTTAATTGCAGAGATGAATTAAATTTACAGCATGCACAACAAGAAATGAAGAATAAACACTGTGGTCTGGAGGGTGAAGCACTTCAGAGTTACAGAACATGAAGCACTAAGGTTGCTCATGCCACCCTATATCAACCTTCATAAATGCCACTTCTAATTACAGTGTTGTCTCCTGGTTGGTCTGCCTGTCCCTCTTCCCCCAAGTTAAATTCATGGACAGGAGATTAGGTCTGTGAATCACTGTCTTTTGGTCTCAGTAGTCCTCCTTCCTGAGGAGGAACTGCATTTCTAGCAGCTTCGCTCCTGCTGTTCTTGCCTGCACCAATTCTTGCTGTGCAGCTGCCAGTTCTTGCTTCTGGTCTCCTGAGTCATCTCCTCTCCATGCTTCTCCTTTCACTCGCCCTGTCACACTGGTATTCCCTGTTTCCTTTATTTCTTCAACCTGTGCCAGCATCTTTCTCTCCCTATAGCTTAGCTTTTGCCTGCCAGTAGAATTGCAGTCCTCCCACTGCCACCACGTGCTGTACTAACCCCATGAAAGGCAGGAGCTGAGGACTGGGACTTCTCTCCCTCTTGCAATAGGTTCCTGCTCTTAAATGTGGGAATTTCACAGACCATAACTGCCAAATATTCTAGGTGTGAATTAAAAACCCCCATCTCACTTGCATTTTTTTATTTCTTTATTTTCTGACTGTTTTTCAGAAGCAAGCTCAGCTGAGGAAGACATCTCTGCTATGAGGACAGGCTGAGGGAGCTGGGGGTGTTCCGCTTGGAAAAGATAAGGCTCCAGGGAGACCTAATAGCAGCCTTCCAGTATCTGAAGGGGGCCTACAGGAAGGCTGGAGAGAGACTGTTTACAAAGCCCTGCAGTGATAGGATGAGGGGTAATGGTTTGAAATTAGGGAAGAGTAGATTTAGATTGGATGTTAGGAACAAGTTCTCATGAGGGTAGTGGAACACTGGAACAGGTTGCCCAGGGAGGTGACTGGGGCCTCACCCTTGGAGATATTCAAGGAGAGGCTTGACAGAGGTCTGAACAACCTGATCTAGTTGAGGATGTCCTTGTTGACTGCAGAGGGGTTTGGATTAGATGACCTTCAGAGGTCTCTGCCAACCCAGACCATTCTATGATTTCTATGATCTACCTCAAAAATTTCAGCCCAAGCAACTAGCTCACCAACTCCAGCCCCAGACAGAGCATGATGGAGAATGTAATGTTTATGACTCTTGTAAGTGTTAGGGCTTAGAATCATAGAATCAGTAAGGTTGGAAGAGACCTCAAAGATCATCAAGTCCAACCTGTCACCCAACACCTCATGACTGCTAAACCATGGCACCAAGTACCACGTCCAATCCCCTCTTGAACACCTCCAGAGATGGTGACTCCACCACCTCCATGGGCAGAACATTCCAATGGCCAATTACTCTTTCTGGGAAGAACTTTATCCTCACCTCCAGCCTAAACTTCCCCTGGCACAGCTTGAGACTGTGTCCTCTTGTTCTGGTGCTGGTTGCCTGGGAGAAGAAACCAACCCCCACCTGGCTACAACCTCCCTTCAGGGAGTTGTAGACAGCAAGAAGGTCTCCCCTGAGCCTCCTCTTCTCCAGGCTAAGCAACCCCAGCTCCCTCAGCCTCTCCTCACAGGGCTGTGCTCCAGACCCCTCCCCAGCCTTGTTGCCCTTCTCTGGACACGTTCAAGTGTCTCAATGTCCTTCTTAAACTGAGGGGCCCAGAACTGGACACAGGACTGAAGGTGTGGCCTAACCAGTGCTGAGTACAGGGGCACAATGACTTCCCTGCTCCTGCTGGCCACATTCTCCTTGATGCAGGCCAGGATGCCAGGCTTCTAACTTCTGCCTAGAACAAGCATAGTTTCTGCAGAAGGATTTAAAGCTCTGCTTCTGCTTTGCTCACGCATTTCCCTCCTCTTCTCTGAAAACACACCCTGTTGACCAATTATGCTGTGTTCAAACACACAAGCAGCAATTAACTTCCTCATCTGCCTCACCTGTCACATGTGTATTTAAAATTCTGCCTTAGCATCTCGGTGTTTCTTAATCTTGTCAGCAAAACCCAAAGCACTGAGGTATACTGAGGCGCTGCACTTTTTTTTCCCCACCCCTCCCCTCCCTCTCCATGTGTTGCACCAGTTTTACACCCCATTGAGTTCAGGAGAGCTATACAGCAGGAAATTAGGCCCAAAGTACATATACAGGTTGAAATCCGCTTCTAAAGTGCCGTAACACACTGCTCTGCAGCCCTCTAATGGAGAAAATGGCAGACACGTTCAGCAAAATGAAATGGAATTAACACTCAACAAAGACATCTCCCCTGGAGGAGGCAGCTCTGCAAACACTCAGTGAAGAGCAGACAGACATTTTCCTGCAGTTGAAGATACTTTTTTTTTTTTTAATGCATTTATTTGCTTCTTTAGAGCAGAAGGTCATGAGTTTTCTCATTCAGTGAGAAGCAAGGGGTGGGGGATGAATGAAATTCAACCTGCGGGGAAAGTGCTGCAGCTAGCAGGAACAGGGAGGTGATCATCCCCCTGTACTCAGCACTGGTGAGGCCACATCTTGAGTACTGTGCTCAGTTCTGGGCTCAGAAATGGCCTGGAACACATGGCCTACAAGGAGTGTCTGAAGGAGCTGAAGCTGTTCAGTATGGAGAAGAGGAGGCTGAGGGGAGACCTCATTGCTCTCTACAACTACCTGAAGGGAGGTTGGAATGAGGAGGGGGCAGCCTCTTCTCCCTGGAGTCAAGCAACAGGACTAGAGCTGTAACAAGCTGTGCCAGGGGAGGTTCAGGCTAGATGTTGGGAAATATTTCTTCAGAGAGGGCTCTCAAACATTGGAATGTGCTGCCCAGGGCAGTGCTGGAGTCACCGTCCCTGGGGGTGCTCAGGTAGTGTGTGGACCTGGAGCTTAGGGACACAATTTAGTGTTGACCCTTCAGTACTGGGTCAAGGGTTGGACTGGATGATCCTTGAGGTCTCTTCCAACCAGACATATTCCATGATTCTGTGAATCTCCTGGAGACTCAGCTCCCCAGGCTTAGCTACTGCTACTGGGAACATCCCTGTTTCCCGCTGTGTCTCAGACAGCCCGGGGGCAGAGGTGTTGTGTGTCCAGTGAGTGGCATTAATACCTTGCCATCCCCTCTGGTTATGTTACATGTTGCTGACACTGTCTCATCTGACTGTAGTCTAACACAATACATTTAACAAGCAGTGTACTCTCCCACGTTGCTAATGTACCAACTTCATCCTGACTTACTGCGTGGAGTTGCTCTGGGCTACACTTTCTTCTGTCCACTTCTGGGACACTTAGTTCAGGAAGGACAGGGAACTGCTTGAAAGAGTCCAGCACAGAGCCACAAAAATGATGAAGGGAGTGGAACATCTTCCTTATGAGGAGAGACTGAGGGAGCTGAGGCTCTTTAGCTTGGAGAGGAGGAGACTTAAGAGGTGACCTCATCCATGTTTATAAAGATGTGCAGGGTGAGTGCCCAGAGGCTGGAGCCAGGCTCTGCTGGGTGATGCCCAATGACAGCACAAGGGGCAGTGGTGGAAGTTGAGGCATAGGAAGTTCCATGGAAACAGGAGGAAAAATTATATCCCTGTGAGGGTGACAACACTGGAACAGGCTGCCTGGGGGGGTTGTGGAGTCTCCCTCTCTGGAGATACCCAAGACCCATCTGGATGCATTCCTGTGTGATCTGCTCTAGGTGATCCTGCTCTGGCAGGCGGGTTGGACTGGATGAGCTTTCAAGGTCCCTAACATTCTGTGATTCTGTGATTCTCTTTCCTCTCTGGTAAATCTGAAGCCAAGGTAATGCCAAGATGCTCCTGCTCCTCAGCAGTTCTCATTAGGAGGACTCTGCACTGGGATCTGACCTGGCATTTTCAGCACAAGCTTAAGAAAAGTTTCAGAAATTGCAAAACAGCTTTGCCTGCAGCCTGCTGGGGATACCTTTTAGGATGCCTTTTACTTTTGTCTTAGCTGTTTCTTCCTTAGCTGAAGTGTCTTAAAGAAACAGGAGCTGTGGGAATTTGCTCAAGATAGCAGCAGGGAGAGGTTAAAGATATTTTTCTGCAAAAGTGTAGGAATATACCCACCTGCTCTGGATCCCATTGAGTAGTTTGAGTATGCTGGACATTGATGCTGTAATGGTAGCTGTCATCTGTCATTGCTGACTCTTTCTGTAAACTGAGGCATTGCTCATAGAGCTGTGCCTCTTCCTTTTTGTCAAACCTGCATCCCACACTCAGGAATATAGAAGGAAAACATATAAAGTCTAATTCCCATTTCATTAACTCCTCTGATCAAGTCAAATGACCCATGCTAGCTCTCCAAGAAATGTGGCAGTTCCTACTCCAGCCTCAACATAGAATCATAGAATTGTTAGGGTTGGAAGGGACCTCAAGGATCATCCAGTTCCAACCCCCCTGCCATGGGCAGGGACTCCTCACACTACATCAGGTTGCTCAGAGCCTTAAAATCCTCCAGGGATGGGGCTTCCCTGGGCAGCCTGTTCCAGTGTCTCACTACCCTCATGGTGAAGAATTTCTTCCCAACATCCAATCTGAATCTATCCATTTCTATTTTTGCTCCATTCCCCCCAGTCCTATCATTCCCTGACACCCTAAAGAGTCACTCACATGTCTTCAATGCATTTATCTAAAGTTCCTTGAGCTTTAAAGAGGTACAGGGCAGGTGAAGTGTCAGACCACGAATTTTTAGGAGTCATACTGAAGCAGGTTTAGCAGAAGAGGCCCAGAGTGACACCAGTATTTTTATGAGCCCTTGCCACCTCCAAGGATGGGTGTTGTCTAGCTGCCACATAGGGAAGAATTTGTGTTTGTGTTGATGTTCTTCACCCTGTTATCATCAAACACCCATTTGGATGTGTTCCTGTGTGACCTGTGCTAGATTCTATGGTCCTGCTCTGGCAGGGGGGTTGGACCCAATGATCTTTGGAGGTCCCTTCCAACCCCTAGCAACCTGTGATCCTGTGAACATTGAAACAGTCCATTTTAAAGTGCTGAAGAAACTAGAATGAAGTCCCTGGTGCCTATATCTATAGTTAGAGGGGCACCACTGGATGGTGTGACCCTACCAGATTGCAGGGTTTGGTTTTTTCTCATGACAAGATTTGTCAACCCTGATGGGACTAAGGGAAGGAGGATGGATAGGATGAAGCCACCTGGATCTGCAGCCCTGCAGGTTTAAAGCACCAAGTCCCAAGGCTCAGCACACACAGTGCATCCGTTCAACATCCTTGCTGCTGCTAGGCTTCACCCCGAGAACTGCTCCAGCACCAGGCACCACAGAGGATCCCCACTGCGCCTGCATTAGGCTTCTCTTAATGTTCAGAGAGAGACAACAAAAGTTCCCTTTTTCCTTTACAGCTCTTTCACTTTCTGCCTAATGAAGGTGGAATAAAAAATGTGGAAGGAAAAGCAGCTTTCCCCCTACAGTAGAGTTCCCTTTTCAGTTATTTTTAATCTGACATCTGTTTTAACATGCATTCACTCACTATATTTATTTTAATATTTTCCCTCCCTTGTGTTTTATTATTTACCTCCTGTTCCAAAGAGATCACAAAAGATTACACTTCTGTGAAGCAATAACAGCAATGATCTCTCTTACTTCTCACAACTTCTCTTTTTCACCCCTCTGTTTTTCCTTTATCTACATCTTCCTGTCACTGCCCTCCCAGAGGCCTCGTTACAGTTGCTGTCAGATGGGGTGATGACACTCAGGGGTTTTTGGGGAATTGGACAGATTTGTGCTAACTAGAACACAAAGCACTTCTTGTTAAGATCTTCGATAGGCATTCTTTGCTCTGGTTCACAGAGTCACAGAATGTTAGGGGTTGGAAGGAACCTCAAGAGATCATCCAGTCCAACCCCCCTGCCAGGGCAGGATCACCTAGACTAGATCACACAGGAACTCATCCAGCTGGGTTTTGAATATCTCCAGAGAGGGAGACTCCACAACCCCCCTGGGCAGTTCCAGTGTTCTGTCACCCCCACAGGGAAATAATTCTTCCTCCTGTTTCCATGAAACTTCCTATGCCTCAACGTCCACCCAGTGCTCCTTGTGCTGCCATTGGGCATCACCCAGCAGAGCCTGGCTCCATCCTCTTGGCACTCACCCTGCACATCTTTATCAACATGAATGAGGTCATCCCTTAGTCTCCTCTCCAAGCTGAAGAGCCCTCAGCTCCATCAGTCTCTCCTTGTAAGGAAGATGTTCCAATCTCTTCATAACTTTCTTGGCTCTGTGCTGAACTCTTTCAAGCAGCTCCCTGAGGCCCTTCCTGAACTGGACACAATATTCCAGATGCCTCACCAGGGCAGAGTAGAGGGGGAGGAGAACCTCTCTCAACATATTGACCACAGGCCTTCCAATACAACCCAGATACTATTGGCCGCCTTGTCCACAAGAGAACATTGCTGCCTCGTGGTCAACCTTTCATTCATTAGGACCCCCAGGTCCTTTTCCCCTTCACTACTCTCCAGCAGTGCCTTTAAACAGGTTTGAGTAAGAAATCCCACTCTGGGTCAGCCAGTGCCTGTAGACTGAAGAAAACCCAAGACTGCTGAAGGCAGCAGAAAGCCTCCAAGGCTGAGACGTGCCAGCCTTCAGCCAGCCTTCTGACATGATGCTGGCTGAATGTTTCATTTCCCCTGGAAATGAAGATAACATCCTTAATCAACTTAGGTGTAATTAAATTAAATCATGGAGAATATGCATTCTCCAGCTTCTCTTCATAAGCTGGTTTCTCAGATTTGAGCACTAAGGTGGAAGAAAAGACAAAAAATAGTTCTCAATGGACCAGTAATCACTACAGACAGTTTTAGCATCTTCCACCCCCAGGGCAACCTCTCAAAAGGTAAGAGTGGGGGCTGGTTCCTGCAGCAGGCAGGCTCCTCTACCAGCCCACTTGCTCTCCATGCTGCAACAGCAGCAGGGACCTGTGGGATTACCAAACCAGTCTTGCCACTGGCCTTGGCCCAGACATAAGGACATGAACTGGTTGGCTGCATTTCCTGTTTGGTTGCTTGCTGTGATAGGAATTAAGAGAGCACTCATCTAAGTCTTCGAGCAACAAATGCTCATGCTGATATTGAACTGGAAAAAACAGCTTTGGAAGCCTTCCTGTCCATCATCCATGTTGAGGTTTGGTTTTACACAGCACTGTACTGGGTAGATGATGCTAATCTCCACCAGCTAAGCCTGCAAAGCTCCTTCCTCTACTCCTCCCACAGAGGAAGAAAGACTTGAGAAAGCCAGGAGAGTCAATTCCAGCAAGACTCCCTCACTTTGTTAGCATTCTTTAACACATCCTTTGTTTTCCTCTCATCTAAGGAAGCAATTCTAAATAGATGCTTTTACAATTCAGTGTTTTCAAACACTCCTTCTGATCTCAGAGATCTGAAACTGCTTTGCCTTGCTTCCAGAAGCCCAGATTTTCTGCGATTTCCAAGAATTAGCAATCCACAAGATGTCCCCAGTGCTCAAACTGGAGCCACTTAAAACCATTAAGAACAGCTAGAGGGTCTTGCTGGCACTCATTCATTACATCAATGTTAAATTTTAGTAAAGGATATTGAAACAACTTTGCTACACTGTCTTGAATAGTAATTGCTGGAGGTGCTCACAGAAGGGGAAGGTTCTGTAAATTGCCTACAACACAGGGAAAGCCTCTCCAACATAGCTGTCTGGGAGCCATCACTTGCTTACTCTTGCTTTTAGAGGGTGCACACTGTAAGCTTTCTTGATGCTTCTTTCTTTCTCAGTCTTGCTACCTCTCAGTTTAGGATAATTCTGGTTTACTGGGATTTGATTTTAAATTGTCATTCAGTAAATTTGCCTATGGTGTTTCTGCATATTAAGAATACTCTTATCCTTGGTTGTCCTGTTAAGTAAGGACTGAACAGATGGACAATCACAGAATCACAGAACATTAGAGGTTGGAAGGGACCTCCAGAGATCATCCAGTCCAACCCTGCTGCCAGAGCAGGAACACCCAGGGTAGTCCACACAGGAATGCATCCAGGTGGGTTTGGAAAGTCTCCAGAGGAGGAGACTCCACAACCTCTCTGGGCAGCCTGCTCCAGGGCTCTGTCACCCTCACTGTAAAGAAGTTTCTCCTCGTGTTCAGCTGAAACCTTCTCAGTTCAAGTTTGTATCCATTGGTCCTTGGCTTATTCCTGTGCACCACCACGAAGAGCTTGGCCCCCTCCACTTGACATTCACCCCTCAGATATTGATAGACATTGATCAGATCCCCGCTCAGTCTTCTCCAGACGAAACATCCCCAGGGCTCTCAGTCTCTCTTCACAGGGGAGATGCTCAAGTCCCCTGATCATCCTCATGGCTCTCTGTTGGACTCTCCAGCAGGTCTCTGTCTCTCTTGAACTGGGGAGCCCAAAACTGGGCACAATGCCTTTCTCTCCTGGGCAGGTTACATCTAATTAAAAGCTCTTCCCTCCTCCTCCTGCACTCTGTACATATCACCCAGACGAAGCACTGGTAATATCAGCAAAAGCTCACCAAGATTTGGATAAAACTTGCTGTTGTTGTTTTGTGTTTTTTCCCCACCCCCAAGGGAGGCAGAGAGTCAAAGTTCCAACAGAGCAAAATAAAATGAAAAGTAGATGAGGTTTTCTTTCTGTCTCAGTAGCATGTGCTATGGTATATAATGCATGTTCCCTGCTTCACAAAGGAAATGAAAGAATGAACTTATGTGACTGATGAAATGAAGATATCAAAGTATTACTTGCCCCAGCTGATATGTACACTTCACATATAATTACTATTTAATATCTTTGTTTCCTACAAACCAGGGGGAAAAAAAAAGCTTACCCTCTCTCCCAATTCCCTCTTCTTGTAAATAAGCTGATGCAGAATCTTCTAGATTTGCAGTTCCTACTGAACTTTCTTCTTGAATTTATTCTCTTCTCTGCAAAGTGATGTAGCCTCCAAAACGAAGCTATTTAAAATCCTAAATGAATAAGTGTTATAAAAATAATAAATTAGTGTACAAGACTGACTTGCAGAAAACATATGTTATGCTCTGAAATATATTTAGACGGGAGCACATAATTGCCTGTTCCTTTCCTAATGGCCCGAAGCACAGTGCTAAAGCTGAACTCCCAGAGCCCAGGCAGCAGCAGAGCACTGCTCCCCCCCGGTCTCCATCACCTCTCGCGTGCTGTCTGCAGGGCTGACAACCAGCGGCAGCAGCCCCAGTAAATCCCAACCGCCCTGCCGACCACAGGAACTGAGCAGCGGCAAACGGCCAGCAGTGAGGGGAAAGAATCATAGAATCAATGAGGTTGGAAAAGACCTCAGAGATCATCAAGTCCAACCTATCACCCAGCACCTCATGACTAACTAAACCATGGCACCAAGTGCCACGTCCAATCCTTTTTTGGACACCCCCAGTGATGGTGACTCCACCACCTTCCTGGGCAGCGCATTCCAATGGCCAATCTCTCTTTCTGGGAAGAACTTTCTCCTCACCTCCAGCCTAAGCTTCCCCTGGCACAGCTTGAGACTGTGTCCTCTTGTTCTGGTGCTGGAAGAGTGAGAGGGCAGTAGAAATGTCAGCCAGGGTGAAGGGCAGCAAGCCAAGGAGACCAAATTAGGAGCACTTCCAGTTCCCTGTGGGTCAGGGTGTAGATCCTGCCACACCAGCTTCCAACCTGAAGTCCAAACACATGCTGGCCCCTGTGTCCCCCATGTTTGGCTCTCTCACAGGTTCAGTACTGGAATAAGCTTTGATGCTTCTGGCCCTGCCTAGCCTTCTCCCAGCCACAGCAGTGGGGCTTCTGGGCCTCACTTTAGCTCAGCAATTCCCTGTGCTACACTGCAGGAGAACTGGTCTCCAGCCCTGCTTCTGCCTCTGCCTCTGGGATGGACCACAGAACCTGGGCTGTTGATAGCTGTCTCAGGGATGGGTCCCTTGGACATGCCTTGTGCTATGTCTCCAGACCAGTCCCTAGCTGCTCCTGATGGGAACCCTGGCTCAGATTCATCCCCTCGCATCACTTAGGCCTGTCAACAGACCAATGCCGGGCTGGTGCCAGCAGTAACCAGGTGTAAGAGGCAAGGCTCTGGGTCACACTGGGGGTCCACAACCTCATACAATAGGAATACAATTCACTGGAATCACAAGCAAGTTAACAAAGCCCACCAGTCACTCTGTAACACTGAGCCTTCTGATTATTCCTTGGGGAAAAAAAATGTCCCCAAACCAAAGTAATCTTTATTTGAAGATGTTTACACACCCTCCTACAGTTTTTCTTCTTTCTTTCTTCCTTTTCTTCTTTTGCCCAAAGTGTGGGGATTTGCCTTAATATGCCACACCAAAACAAAAGACAAAGTTTTCTACAGAAATCATGATTAAATTAGTTCCCAGTCCAGCTTCTCCCAACACACTGGTTGGCTTGGAGCTGCACAGTAATTCACATCCATGTTTGTAGTAGAATCATAGAATTGTTAGGGTTGGAATGGACCTCAAGGATCATTTAGTTCCAACCTCCCTGCCATGGGCAGGGACACCTCACACTACAGCAGGTTGCTCAACAGCCACATCCAGCCTGGCCTTGAAAACCTCCAGGGATGAGGCTTCCACCACCTCCCTGGGCAACCTGTTCCAGTGTCTCACCACCCTCATGAGGTAGAACTTCTTCCTAACATCCAATCTGAAACTACCCATTTCTAGTTTTGTTCCATTCCCCCCAGTCCTATCAGTCCCTGACATTCTCAAAAGTCCCCCCCTGCTTCCTGTAGGCCCCCTTCAGGTACTGGAAGGCCTCAATAAGGTCTCCTCAGAGTCTTCTCTTCTGCAGACTGAACAGCCCCAACTCCCTCAGTCTGTCCTCACAGGAGAGGAGCTCCAGCCCTCTGCTCATCTTTGTGGCCCTTCTCTGGACACGTTCCAGCACCTCCAGATCCTTCCTGTAACAGAGGCTCCAGAACTGGATGCAGTACTCCAGGTGGGGTCTCACCAGAGCAGAGCAAAGGGGGAGAATCACCTTCCTGCACCTGCTGGCTATGCTTCTCTTGACGCAGCCCAGGATAGGATTGGCTTTCTGGGCTGCAAGTGAAGCAGCTGTCTTCAACTTTTCAGGAAGCCAAATGTCTTCCTCCACAAATAGAGCCTGTTCCCACTGAAGCAAAGTAAGCAACAGCAGCCCACGTGCACATCAAACCCAAGAGGGGCTGTCAACAGAAATACACACTATTCCCCCCGGCAAAGCCATTAATCAACGCTCAGCTCCTGCGGAAACAGTGAGCTTGTTCTCAGAGGCACTCACATTAAATAGTAAGGTGGCAAAGTTGGACCTTCATTAATTTTAATGAATTAAACAGAGTCCTTCACCTAGAAACTAAAGCACCTCTGTAAAATAGCTTCTCTCTCGGCCTTCAGTGTCCAAAAGACAGCAAAAAAAAGAAGTGTGCTTTGCAAGCAAGTGTGAGATAACTGTAAGGAGAATCTTTGCTTTCTGATAGTGCTGGGATACAGTCTGACATTTATACAGCCAGACCTAAACAGCAGCAAAACCCAGTGTGTGCCTGCAGTTAGGGCACAGCAGGGAGTCAGCCTGGCAAGCAACAGGGAGCTGCCACCAAGCTGGGAGGTGACTTCGTACAATGGGCTCTGTATTTAGAATAGAATAGAATAGAATAGAATAGAATAGAATAGAATAGAATAGAATTAACCAGGTTGGAAGAAACCTTTGAGATCATTGAGTCCAACCTATCACCCAACACTATCTAATCAACTAAACCATGGAACCAGGCACCCCATCCAGTCTCTTCCTAAATACCCCCAGTGATGGTGACTCCACCACCTCCCTGGGCAGCACATTCCAATGGGCAATCTCTCTTTCTATGAATAATTTCTTCCTAACATCCAGCCTAAACCTCCCCTGGCACAGCTTGAGACTGTGTCCTCTTGTTCTGGTGCTGGTTGCCTGGGAGAAGAGACTGCTGGGAGACCCCACCTGGCTACAACTTCCCTTCAGGTAGTTGTAGACAGCAATAAGGTCTCCTCTAAGCCTCCTCTTTTCCAGGCTAAGCAAGTCCAGCTCCCTCAGCCTCCTCATAGGGCTTATGCTCCAAACCCCTCCCCAGCTTTGTTGCCCTTCTCTGGAAGCATGGAATTTTCCCCTAGATACACAAAGAGGCACTGGATTGTTCCTTCAAGAAACCGGCAGTGAAAGCAGAAGGAAAAGCTGTGGCCAAAGAAAGGGCTACTTCCCAGGAAAACAAATGTGTGAACACAGCTCAGCCTCATTTGCTGTGTTGAGACCTAAACCAGCAGGAGGCTGAGAGCCTTGGATGAAGTATTTCCTGGGAAAACCAGGCCTTTTTCTAGGGCTGAGCACTGCATGTAGGATTTTGCTTTCTATATACACTGTTTTTCTGACTTGCCACCCCCGTTCAGCCTTCCTGGCTATCGAAGGTGTTTTGTAGAGCACTAGTGATTCAGGTGGTATAACCAGACAAATAACTGAGTTATTATCTTTATGAAGCACAGATCTCTTTGTAATAAATGTACCTTGTAGCTTGATTTACAGCAAAACCCTTCTCCTCTTGCTTCCCTGATGAGACCTACTTAAATCAGTGAGACTAGTCATGATGATAAGATAATTAAGTTTTTAGTACAACTCTGGTGAGTGAGCAGAATGCAGCTCTGAAATAATGAAGCTACTGGCTCCAGTCTGATATTCAAAAGGTGCTGATGATTTTGGTATTGTTCTTCATGTGCTCTGGGAAAAGTCCTTTTGTGCATTAAATCTGTAAACCTCATCTAGGACACAATTCAAATCGCTTTTTAATTTAAAGAGCCCCTTTTAGAATGGTGAAGCTGAAGTTCAGCCAGCATAGCAGTGACACCTGCAAACTGCCCACCCCTCCCCACACCAAAATGGGAAGATTTGCATGAATGTGTTTTAAAATGACAGGAGACAGGAATGGGAGCTTCTAAGCAAGTTAGACTAAGATTTTTAAGAGTGAAATGCCTAAAAATAAGCCCTTGAATGCATACTTAGGCACCTATATAGAGGCTGCTTGATTTTCAGTTGTTCTGATCACCCAGAGCTCCCATTAACTTCAGAAGTAACTGTGGATACTCAGCTGTTCTAGAAATCAAGCCACTTTTATTCAAGGGTCTAAATATGGATGTCTGTGCCCAAGTTTGGGGGAAAAAAATACAGGGGAAAAGCAAAAAAGAGAGAGTTCTTTTGCTGCAGAGACGTTTTATAAAAGGAAGTACTAGCCAGGTTTCATTTTCTCAGGTTACAATGCTTGAAAGTGAATCAACATAACAATTAATAGTGCAACACATCCGTGGCAGATGATTTTGTCTGAGGTGAATGGAAAGCTGCTGCAGAATCTGTAGCTCTTAATTAGCCATCTGAGGCATCCCAGAGAGATGTCATCCTCTGCAACTGCAAAGTGCTAGCGGGCCTCCTACATCTCTTTCCTTGTATCTCAGGGCTGCCATTAGGAGGCTTCTCAGGCTGGTCCGAGGAAAACTTTGCAGGAGTAGCTTTTCACATCTGCAAGCTTCTGTCTCAGAAGCACCATTTCTTCATGCTTTTGGGTCAAGCACAGCCAACAGACTTGAGCACATTTTTAAATACTATAAAATAGGAAGGAGGGAGAATTAGGCCTTTAATTGCATCATACCCCCTTGCTCGGCAGAAGACTTGTGAATGCCGGCTGGTTAAAGACCTGTGTCATAAGTAATCCCGAGTTGGTTTTGTGGCTAAGCCATTGCCAGGTCATGCAGAAGTGGATAAGAACCAGTCACATGATAGAAAATCTGCAAGAACAACAAAAAAAAGAAGGAAATTTATGACAGAACTATATATATGGCTATAAATCTCCACGTGGCAAGGAAGTAACCAATTAAAGGCACGCCAGGTGAAGATGATGGATACTTGTTTGTGTGTCTATGTGCATAAACTGTGATGTAATATACCTTTATATACTTGTTTACAGGATCTGAATTAAGGGCTCCTGATGCTTTGCTTGGGAAAAAAAAAAAAAAAAGAAAAAGACAAGACTTCTGTTGCTTTTAACTAAGCTTTCAAAAAGAGCCAGGCAGAAGGTATGTTATGCTCTCACTATAACCTGATTTTGACCACTTCAGTATTATTTAGTGATTTTCCAAGTACTCAAAATTGCTGATGCTTTTATATGGCTCCTTCACACTCTCACAGTACATTAGAGGTATGAAGGGACCTCCAGAGATCATCCAGTCCAACTCCCCTGCCAGAGCAGGATCACCCATGGTAGTCTGCACAGGAATGCATCCAGGTAGGTTTGGAAAGTCTCCAGAGAAGGAGACTCCACAACCTCTCTGGGCAGCCTGCTCCAAGGCTCTGTCACCATCACTGTAAAGAAGTTTCTCCTCATGTTGAGGTGAAACCTTCTATGTTCAAGTTTGTATTCATTGGTCCTTGTCTTATTACTGTGCGTCACCGAGAAGAGCTTGGCCCCCTCCACTTGACACCCACCCCTCAGATATTGATAGGCATTGATCAGATCCCCTCTCAGCCTTCTCTTCTCCAGACTAAGCAGCCCCAGGGCTCTCAGTCTCTCTTCACAGGGGAGATGCTCAAGTCCCCTAATCATCCTCATGGCTCTCTGTTGGACTCTCTCCAGCAGGTCTCTGTCTCTCTTGAACTGGGGAGCCCCAAACTGGACACAGTATTGCAGGTGAGGTCTCAGCAGGGCAGAGTAGAGGGGGTGAAGGACCTGCTGGACAGACTTTTCATGATGCACCCCAGGATACCATTGGCTCTCTTGGCCACAAGGGCACATTGCTGTCCCAATTCAAACTGTTCTTTTAACTCTGCTGTCTTGGGGTTGAGAAGCATTCTTCCACTTTCTGTCGTTGTTTTTAAATGCCTGCTTGTTTTATTGACTATAATGGTTGGGACATTTTGTCTTATGTTTTTAGATGGCACAGTATAGCATGACTGGGGCATTTGTGCAATGCCTGTCAGAAAAAGGGATGCCACCCTTAAGGAATGAGAGTAAATCATGTGTCACAATCACTGGCTGTGTTGTAAGACTCAGCAGCAACGAGAGTGGCAACAAGAAAGCTCATGCTGCTTTGTCACAACCAGGGACGTGATTCTAGGTCAAGACTGAGGCAGAGGAAGTCTGGCAATGAAGAAAGCCAATATTATTTTCACTGCAGGAGTGAGCCAGGGGGTTTCAACAGTCATGAATATTCACCTGAGATCTCTCAGTTGTTCTACATTTCTTAAGACACATTGGTATTTCAGTTGCTAGAAACAGTGGGGAAAGGGAACAGATTGAAGCTTTCTTCCTCCCCCCAGTCCCCTACATCTTATGTTCTCCTACCAGCAGCAACAGCACAAGAACTCTCAACTTTTTTTCTTGGCTAAAGCTCCTATCACCTCATTTCTTGGGTTTAATGAACATGGGAGTGAAGTTCAGCTGCTCTAGTGGTTTCATAGTTGCTATGACACTACACTGTTCTCAGCTGCGCTGTATCCTTAGGGGTTGATACCCTGCATCAGTGAGGAGCATTGTGGGTAGATAGATCGACAAAGCTGGGGAGGGGTTTGGAGCACAGCCCTGTGAGGAGAGGCTGAGGGAGCTGGGTTTGCTTAGCCTGGAGAAGAGGAGGCTCAGGGGAGACGTTCTTGCTCTCTGTAACTACCTGTAGGGAGGTTGTAGCCAGGTGGGGGACAGTCTCTTCTCCCAGGCAAGAAGCTCCAGAACAAGAAGACACAGTCTCAACCTGCATCAGGGGAGGTTTAGGCTGGATGTTAGGAAGAGGTTCTTCCCAGAAAGAGAGATTGGCCATTGGAATGTGCTGCCCAGGGAGGTGGTGCAGTCACTGTTACTGGAGGTGTTAAGGAAGAGACTGGATGGCAGGCTTGGTGCCATGGTTTAGTTGATTAGATGGTGTTGGGTGATAGGTTGGACTCAATGATCTCAAAGGTCTTTTCCAACCTGGTTAATTCTATTCTTTCTATTCTATTCTATTCTATTCTATTCTATTCTATTCTACCAGAACCTTTCTTCCCACTGTGAACTAGACATTGCCCCTGCACCTCATACAGTATTTGCTTGCCATGAAACACAATGACCAGCCTGCACAAAAATAAAAGCAAGCAGAACAATGAGGGTTTGATTTTCTTCTCCAGGAAATGATCCATATGTAAAAACTTCTCTGTCAGCAGTACTGTAGGTAGGATGAGACATGACTTTCTCTACAGCACAGGACTCTGCTGTGAACAGTTGTGGCACAGTGACACAAAGGACCTGTGACATGCTTTGATGGTCAGCTCAAGTGGAAACATCTTGGAGTGTGGGGTAGTTTTAGGCTATGCCTTTAAAATTGTTCACAGATCTTGAACAGAAAAGTAGTAAAATGTAAATAAATCACTATTGGGTGTGAAAAGGAAAATGAAGATAATTCTAAACAATTCCATTGGAGAGAGATCTACCAGAAGATGGTTGTACCAAAACAATTCCTCCTTCTCTTCGTTGCTCTGGAGAGATGCTAACTTGATTCTGCTTGACCTTGGCTGTGTTGTTTTGCTTAAGTCTAACAGCAACTTTCTATGCTCCTTTCTCCTTTCTTTTTGTACAGGCGGGTGGGGGCAGAAAAGGAGAAGCTAGTAGCTTCCTCTGGTCTCTGACCAGGAGGGTTCTTGTGCTGTTTGTTAATTGTAAATCCCTGTAAATATTGTCAGTCCTGGATATTTTGTACATATTCATTGCATCCCATTGTAGATTGTAGTTTTGCCTGTAAATGCAGCTGTCATTCGCTTCCAGCTGAGCTGCTCTGGCAAAGTTATTGTTGGAGGGGAAGGATTTCAACCCACCACAGAGTGCAAAGAAGTGTACTAGCACCAATTTGCAGAGCACTCTGTATATGTACAAACTGAGTCCCTTTGCTCACTGCCAGCCTGGCCCTGGCAATTGCCAGCTGCTGGAGTATCAGTCTCCCAGATGTTTGTAGTAACTGGCAAAGAAATACTGGGCTACTCGTTAATAATGAATTAGATGTATGTTCTATTACCTTTTAAACGGCACCAAAAGGCATATTCTGCAAAAGCAGCAAGCCAGTTCAACTGCAGTGCTGACTTTTTCCCTCCACCATTAACAACTAACCTGTTTCTCAATGTCTTCCAGCAAACTACTGGCACCCAGGCGAAAGAGCTCTGGTGTTAGCCATTCCACTCCCAGCTCCTCCTTCACCAGCATAAGCCAAGTAATAGCTTCTTGTGCTGTCCGAATGCCCCCAGCAGGTTTAAATCCAACCTTTATACACAGAGAGAGACAAGAAATAAATAAATAAAAAGAAGTGCAATACACATTCTCATTCATCAGCAACACTAGAAGAGCAATCAAGCATTTCCACACCTGCAGCCTCACTGTGCCTGTGGTGCTCATAACAGCTCCACTTGGTAAGTACCAGACTGCAAACAGCTCTGGACTTGACAGCTGAGAGCTATCAAGCCTCAGACACCACTGCAAATGATAACATTTTCATCCCAAGGGACAGCAATTCACAGAGTAACACTTCTAACCCCAGTGCACTTTCCCAGGGGCTGGGTTTGAGGTTTGATGGGAGTACTTTGCCAACAGGACATATTAGGCCAAGGCATTTAGACAGGATGTGGGTTACCTGCACATCTCCTCCTGCCCACGTTGTAACCTAATTCCAAACATCTAACAATGATACATGCAATGATATGCCCCTAAAGATGCTGAATTCAAGCACATGAGGCAGCACTTTATAAAGGTCTGTGCACTGCACAGGCAGAGCTAGCAGAGGTTTAATTTTCACAAATATTTTCCCAGTAGGAATTAAATTAGGTCTGACTTTACCAAAAACACAAAGTTTTGTGATTCACAGGAACTGCAACACATGCTGGATATGCTTTCAGTCACTTGATGTGAGGTATTTCAGTCACTTGTGGTGAGATGTTTTATCCTACTTTGGCAGGGGGGTTGGACTTGATCTCTGGAGGTCCCTTTCAGTGTTCTGCGATTCTGTGATTTTTGTGTCATATTTTGTCGGGTGAACTGCCCTGTATGTATAGGCACACACACACACAAAAAACTATCTTTGAGGTAAAGCAGACTTTGAATCCCATGATCAACCTGCTGTGCAGAGGTGACTTGGCACGATCCCCTAATGCCAATCTTTTGGTTATGTGCCATTTAAACATTCTGAGACAGAGCTTCTGACATGCAGCTATCAAATCCCTCACCAACAAATTCTGTCATCTGCATCAGCCAAAATCTTGGCCTGCAGCAACTTACCAAACTCCTGAAAACCAAGAATTAGGAGAAAGTGTTTCTGCACCCAAAAAACCCCACAAAAAAGTTCAATCTGTACAGTAGCACAGAGTGATTCTTTCTGCATTACCCTCTACTGTAAAGCTTTACCATGGGTACTCCTTCCCATCAGCCTCCTTCTGATTTCTGTGTCTATGTTCCTGAAACCTCAATGCATTGAGAATTTCCTCATACTAGTTATGGATATAAGAGTGGAATCCAAGACTATCTGGTTTTAAATGTGGCAATTTCTTTTTCTAATAGTGATTTCAGGACAAACAAGCACAGAATAAATCCTCTCACACTGAAGCACTGTGTCAACAGCACATTTCCAGTTAGATCATAAAGAAAAATAACAGGAAAAGCTTGGTAAGTCCAAAAGATGAAATTGTGGGGGGGTTTGGGGAGTGGATGGATGGATGGATGGATGGATGGATGGATGGATGGATGGATGGGTGGGTGGATGGGTGGGTGGATGGGTGGAAGGGTGGATGAATAGATGGATGGATGGGTGGATGAATGGATGGATGGATGGGTGGATGAATGGATGGATGGAAGGGTGGATGGATGGATGGATGGATGGATGGATGGATGGATGGATGGATGGAAGGAAGGATGGATGGATGGGTGGATGGATGGGTAGATGGATGGGTGGGTGGGTAAATGGATGGATGGATGGGTAGATGGATGGGTGGGTAGGTAAATGGATGGATGGATAAATGGATGGATGGATGGATGGATGGATGGATGGATGGATGGATGGGTGGGTGGATGGATGGATAAATGGATGGATGGATGAATGGATGGGTGGATGGATGGATGGGTGGATGGATGGATGGGTGGGTGGATGGATGGATGTGTGGATGGATGGGTAGATGGATGGGTGGGTGGGTAAATGGATGGATGGATGGATGGATGGATGGGTGGGTGGGTGGGTGGATGGATGGATGGGTGGGTGGGTAAATGGATGGATGGGTGGGTGGGTGGGTAAACTGGATGGATGGATGGATGAATGGGTGGATGGATGGATGGGTGGGGGGGTAAATGGATGGATGGGTGGGTAAATGGATGGATGGATGGATGGATGGGTGGGTGGATGGATGGATGGATGGATGGATGGATGGATGGATGGATAAATGGATGGGTGGATGGATAAGTGGACAGATGGATGGATGGATGGATGGATGGATGGATGGATGGATGGATGGATGGAAGGAAGGAAGATTGTATGCACACATCTGTTAAGATTGGAGTTCCAAAACTAATTTAAACCACAGCAACTGGAAAAGCATCTTTTAGAAAATAAATTAAAACAGTGGGATTGTGTTTTCCCTCAGGAAGAGAAATTCTAATGAAATTCCAATTTAGATTTATTCTGAGAAATACTACAGCTCTTTGAGATAAATCTGTGGCAAAAACAAGTAAGGGAGAGTTAATAAGAGAATTAAAAACATTATGCAGAATTCCTTCCCCTCTTAGCAAATTCTGAAAGCTCTTTCCTGGGCAAAAAAAATAAAAAGCTGACAGATGAACCTGTCCTCCCCCTCTTTCATTTGCCAGTTTTCCAAATGGCACATCTGACTGCCATAGAAAAGCAAAAAGAAGAGGGGAGGGGGGGGCTGGTATTTAATTCAAGAGCAGTATAAAGTCCACCTACCACTTTCCTGCTGTTTCACAGCATTTCATTATTTTGCTTAATAAGTTCATCTCCTCAAGAATTTTTTTCTCTTCACCTTATATTATAAAAAGTAATAAGTTCTTCTGGATTGGGGGTTTTCCCAACAGAAAAACCAATTTATGTATGTCCTTCAATAACGACGGGGGAAAGATTATTTCCCATTATACCGCACCCTTTTCATATCGCCGCCGCAGCTTATCGCTCAATAAATGATACTCTGCAACTTCTTCCTTCCCTCTGAGAAGTCTCATTTCTGTATTAACCTGTTTTGCCCAGCCAAGCCTCGCTGGCAAGCGTTCCTCCAGCAGCAAAATTAGTTTGTTAAAGAAAACCATTTAGAAATCTCTTGTCACTGATAATATTGCCTTCCGTTAGTAAAAGCGCACAAAGTTGGTTTACATCTCGTTCACAGGCTCACACACGTGCAGGCAAACATCAGCACTCCTGCTTAATAACCTATTTTTCCTTCCACAAATGCATCCTTCTGAAGAGAAAGGTGAATGTGACATTTATATCCAATTAGAGGGACACAGCTTCATTAGTGCAGCAGAGCCCAACCTCTGGCACACAGCTCCTGCAAGCAGCACCAGCGCCAAGGTGAGTCACCTGGCCCCAGGGATCTGTCTCAGTTTAGCAGCAGTGAAGATGTTGCTACAGAAGCAAGACTATTGGAGCTGCTCCAGTCATTGTGTGGTAGAGAGAGATGCAGGCTGGGGAAGGCAGAAGTGAGGATAGCCCAGAGATCACCACTATCCCCATCCAGATGAGGACAGGGAGCAGAGGGACATGCGTAACCTGCTGTCACATGCTCCTCAAGCTCCAATGGCCCCTGAAGCCATCTCAGCCCCTGTTCCACTGTTCATCCCATGGGTCTGTCTCTTCTCCCAGGCAAGAAGCTCCAGAACAAGATACAGTCTCAACCTGCATCAGGGGAGGTTTAGGCTGGATGTTAGGAAGAGGTTCTTCCCAGAAAGAGAGATTGGCCATTGGAATGTGCTGCCCAGGGAGATGGTGGAGTCACCATCACTGGAGGTGTTTAGGAAGAGACTGGATGGGGTGCTTGGTGCCATGGGTTAGTTGATTAGATGGTGTTGGGTGACAGGTTGGACTCAATGATCTCAAAGGTCTTTTCCAACCTGGTTAATTCTGTTCTGTTCTGTTCTGTTCTATTCTATTCTATTCTAAAGGGTGACCCAGAAATGGGGACAGGGTCTTAACTAGAGATTTGGTTTCCTTCCCTGAGGCTGTAGGTGAAGACAAAGCCCACTACTGAATACCAGCACCCTGATTTGCCTGTGGATAAGGAGGTGAGAGGTGGCTTGAGTCTTCCTGAATAACCTCCTTTCTCACTGCTTCAGCACAAGGATGGATGCACAGATAGTCTATCGCTGGCTCTGCCATGCACTCTCCCTTGTTCCTTGCCCCCACTGACTTCAACAGTGACCTGACAGCAAAATGTTGTGTACCAGGACACAATGTTCATCTCACTCCTGTCCCACTTTCCCTTCACTCGAGACAACTGAATCCAACTGAATCTACCTTCTTGTCCCCTTGGAAAGCCCCTCTGGCAAAGGAGGGAAGAGCAGAGTTTATCCCTTGTGTTATCAGAACAGAGTCAGAAGATACAGCTGTGTACAGACTCTCAACAGCTACATATCTGTGTAGCTCCATGGAGGTTTATGGCACTATGAAAATCACTGTCAGCTTCAGATTCAACCTCTTAATTACTGCAGATGACCCTTTCAATATCATACATGGTGAAACAAAACTCAAACCCAAATGCAGCAGTAGATACATCAAGACTGCAAGAGCTTCTTGGGAATTATGTGACAATCAAGGAAGGAAAGCCAAAAGTGCTCCAGGGACACAAGAGAGAAATCCCATTAGCTATTGCTCATCCAGCCACAGAAGCTAATGTATGTGGATTTGGATGTTCTGCCTTTTGAAACTATGACAGTCTTATTTGCTTCTGAGTGAGGCTGTTTGGCTAATTGTCACAAAGGTAGTGAGAATTACCTTGTTGCCAGTCTGCCAGTAGAATTCCTTAATGGCCCTCATCATGATTACTCCAACTGGAAGGGTTGCATTTTCCACCTCCTTTCCTGTAGATGTCTTTATAAAATCAGAACCTGAAAGGAAGTAAAAAGCTTTAGGGTAGTTTTAGAACAAGACCCACTCTGCACATACATAGTACACCCTCCAAAGATGTCTTTGTGCTTCAGAGCAGTTATGAAGCACTCCTTTACATGTACTCTGTTACATGGAACAGGCTGCCCAGGGCAGGCTGTGGAGTCTCCCTCTCTGGAGATATTCAAGATCTGCCTGGATGCATTCCTGTGTGACCTGATCTAGGTGATCCTACTCTGGCAGGGGGGTTGGACTGGATGACCTTTCGAGGTCTCTTCCAGCCTCTAACATTCTGAGATTCTGTGACACATCCCTGTGGTGTTCAGTGCTAACCTTGCCCTGGTAGAGGCTGGAGCAGAAGGATCATACTCATCTGGTTCCAGAGGAAGTCAGACATCTCAGCAGCTAAATGAACATCCCAGCAGCTAAATGAACATCCCAGCTATTATTTGCTTGCACCAGCTATCAGACTAACAATCTCTTCAGGACAGGCCAATATAATGTGCAGACACTCATTATATGTCTGTATATACACTAATAGGAACGTGTTTGACTAACCATAACAATGGAAATTATTCCCACTGAACAAATTTTGCCCATAAATCAACATCCTAGTATTTCCACAATGAACTTCCTGAGCAGAAACAATTTTCATCTATTTTTTTTTTCATTTAACTTTGCATCTATTTAGTCTTCCATTTGACAGCCCAGCATTCCATCTCCCACAGCCGTTTGAAGCGAAGAGACCCCGTATGTATTTAGGAAATCAGCTGTGTAATATTGTGAACAGGGGGCAAATGCCCTTCTTAGGTGCTTTGCAACTGTACCATTGCAAATTATTGTACTTAAAGCCATGGTATGATATAATGCAGTGAAAAGGGGAAAACCTCTCTGTTATTTAAAGGAGAACTAGCCTTGGCTTGTATTTATCTGGTTTCTTACTTGTGAACAATATTCTCCACTACCTGTTCTATTGTATTCTAGTCTAGTCTAGTCTAGTCTATCCTATCCTGTTCTATTCTACTCTATCCTATCCTATCCTATCCTATCCTATCCTATCCTATCCTATCCTATCCTATTCTATCCTATCCTATTCTATCCTATTTTACTCTACTCTATCCTATTCTACTCTATCCTATCCTATCCTATCCTATCCTATCCTATCCTATCCTATCCTATCCTATCCTATCCTATCCTATCCTATCCTATTCTATTCTATTCTATTCTATTCTATTCTATTCTATCCTATCCTATCCTATCCTATCCTGTCCTGTCCTGTCCTGTCCTGTCCCGTCCCGTAGTATTCTTGTGCATTCTTGCTGTTCTGGGGTGGCCTAAAACAAATCCTGCAGCACAGTAGGAGAAAAAGCTGAGAAAATAGCAACAACAACAACAAATTGCCTGGCAGTGTATGATCCTGCACTGACACAAAACAATGACAAAACTTCTTTAATTGCATTAGGGTGCACTTCATCCCTGGAACCTACTATTTAGAAAAGGTGTACTGTGGGATCATTAATTATCAAAAGTAATTGAGAGAAGAAGAGGGATAATTCAAATATCATGTAGTAGTGCATCATCCACTTAAGTCAATTGGAACTGCATCTGCTTCCACTTCAAATTTGGCTTAGGGTCCATTTTGTCTCTTAATTGAATGATGATGCCTCTACAACATTCCCTAGAGTAAGCAAAGGAAAGTTTCACTCCTGGTTCAAACTAAAGAGTTGCCTAGGCTACATTCTGGTGGTGCGCTGCGGCACACTGCAGCTGACTGGCACACAGCTAGGTCTCAGTCAAGGCAGAGCCAGGCATCTGTGTGCATCCTATGATTTAGGCATAATCAGAATTATATCCCTAACACCGTGCCTGGTAAGACCCTGGCTTTCTCTGCAGGCTTCTTGTCTAGGCACTACCTCAGCCCTTTGGTGATTAAATTGTCCCCTCCTATGACACTTCCCATTCTAAAGAGAAACAGTTACTTGGAGGAGGGGGAAAAAAAAAAGCACCACAAGTTCTAACTCCCGAGGAAGTGCAACATTCAAAAGAGGCAATTAATACTTGATTGAGCTTTGCAAAGAATGGAGCACATAGGAGAGACAATTAGTTATGTATTTCAGAGCTGCTCCCTTTCCAGAGAGACACTCTGGACATCTGATAGTCACATTAAAACGAGTAACAGTGGAAGTGAAACTTCAACGTTGCCAAATGATATTTTTAATTTCCTCTTTGAAATGCAGCACTTAAAGTCCTTCAGTGCAATACTTCTCCTTTTTTTTTTCTCCTTCTTCTTCTTTTTTTTTTTTCCCCTAGTATAGGGTAAGTCAAAGCTTTTATAAGTCTTATAATTACAAGTCTCTGTGGTACAGTTTCATTAAAAACTTTCATTAAACAACAGCTGCCCTTGTATATGGTCTTCTAATCAATTTGGTCAAACAGAATGACTTCTAATCAGCTGTTGATAAAAATAGAAGATGAAATTTTAATTCTAATAGATTAACCACAAACTCAAGATAGTCTTCAAAATCCATCTAGCTCTATTCTCCAGTGGATTTAACGACTATTCAGCAACTCATTACTAAATAGAACAAGATGAACATTTTCCAGTTCATTAAAGAAATGTACTATGTATTTTTGCATTGTCCTCATGATTCGTTACAGGGAGTCTTAATTACAAGATAATGGATAATGGTTATTAAATGCAGACTCCAGTAATGAAGCTCTATTCATTTGTGAGCCTCAGAGACCGCAAAGAGGGGAAAATAAAATTACTAGCTTCAAAAGATTAACGGATCAAATTATTATTCAATTTTGAAAATCTCATCCAGGCTTCACAGAAACAAGAAGAGATTAAAAACTAGTATTAGCACCAAAAGCAGTGCAGTTATATATTTATTTTAAAATAATATCTTAAGGCTATTACCGGAATAATCAGCTTTAGATGTGATTATTAGACAAACATACAGCCAATTTAGTAGCATCCTCTAACAATGAAAACAATACATTTTTATTTCCTGGGGAAAAAAAAAATAAAATGCTCTTTATGCCACAAGAGCTCTTGCTAGCAGGACTGCATGCAGCCTCTCCAAGAAGACAGAAGATGCACGCTAGCGGGGGAACACCACAATGGAAGGCGCTATTAATGTTTAGGTTTCAGGAACGAAAAGAGGGATTTAAAAATCAAGCCCTGGCACAAAAAGCACCTCACTAAGCAGACTTCATGCCAAACTTGTCATAATAAAGGAGTTTCAGCAATCTCTTTCTCATTCAGGCGAAGGAAAAACAAGGCTGAGGAGTGAACTTCAGCAGGAGCTTCATCTGGAAAGTGAGTTTCATCACCCATCTTCTCACCGTCCTGTGAATGCACGCACTCAAAAAACGAAGGCTGCTGTTAAGATACATGCTGGATGGCTTTCATCTCTCCTAGACTACATTACAGGAAACATTAAATTAAAGACTGAAAAAAAAAATTGAGTTCCTCAGATTAGATTTCTAGGCTCAGGGAGCCTGGAAAAGGCCACATTTTCCACCCTTTTCCAGTAAGCACAGCAGCACATTGCCTTTCAAGGCAGTTACTCATGTAAGACTCATTGAACCAGCAATGAGTGGAGACATTCAGACCTTTTTGAAACACAGCAGCATTACGTGCCTGTTTCAGAGGGGCTTGCTGCCAACCTAGTAACTCACCTGCGCATGATGCATTACAGCACCACAGCCTGGCAAGCACAAACTGTACTGGCTTACTTTAACTTGAGATGGAAATCTGAATAAACCCGGTGAACAGTGCTGCAGCCTTTGTTTAAGGGTCACTCTCTGGCTGACAGCAACCAAGCTCTTGGGGCTACTGAGAGCCAGACCACTTCTGCTGCAGTCACACATCTTGCAAAATCAGGTAAAGGATTTTAAGATATTAAATCCCCTCTCCCCCTCTGCTCTACTCATCATACACACCCAACTTTGCCACTCCCCTCCAGCAAAGACCACTCAAAATAACCCAGCTGAACGTGAACACACTAAACAGAAAACCAGCGCCTTCATAGCATGTTGTCTGAGTCTGTATCTAGAGGTCAAGATGAAGTTCATTATATTCTTCCTAGTCTATATACTCACACAGCCTTACTTATGGCAGCACCTGAGCAGAGGTGCAAAGCTGAGATACAGAGAAATTGAGTGATTTGCCCAAGGTCTCTCAGTCTCACAAAGGTCAGAAGAGGAGATGTGACTGGCCCACCCGACGGCTACCCTGTACAGCATCCCAAAACGCTACACAGCTTCCCAGTCCACATAACACTGAAGTACAGCATGAAAACTGGAAAATCTTGTTTAGATGACAGCTTCCAGGAAACACACTCTGGTTCCATAATTAAGCAATAAGGAATAATAAGCAGTATAGCGATCATGGAGTAATCCCAACCTTTTGGTTCTGAAGCGCTTCAAAAGCCCTTGGGGAATGATTATCGCCTGATAACTACAGACTGTGTTGTTGCCTTACTCTTAATAAAGAACAAAGACACGTCTGGCAGTTTTAAACAATAGTTTCGAGAGAGATGCTTGCAGAGGGACAATTATGCCATGCTACTTTGTAAGTACTTGCAACGAGCACAAATACATCTTGGTTGCTGCAACTCGGATGTAACAATAGGCAGCAACACAGGATGAACAAAACCCTTTCAAGACTTGCAGGACGGGCGGCAAAAAGAGGCACGCTGCTGAGGGGGCCTGGAAAAGTCCCTTGCTGTCTGTGCTGACAAGGTAGCAATGGTAAAATAGTACATTATCAAATGTGCATAGAGACCCATTAGCAAGTCATTTTTCTATTTTATGAGTACCTAAAAAAGGGTCTTCAGATTCACACACAATTAACCCGAGGAAAGGCGACCAGGTTATCATCCCTCTGAAAATAAAAGGCAGGGCAAGATATAAAAGACTAATGCAGTAGCTAATTCTTGGCAGCTGAGTCATCGTAATTGTCCACTTACATGTCCTTATCCTACTCCAGTGTCAAGATAAAATAGATGGCCTGCTAGCTTAACTTTGCTGTTCAGCAGGAGAAGAGAACACGAAGCTATGACAACTCACTTCAGCAGTAGATTTAACTCCATCACATATGGCTACCCTGCCAGACCACTTGGCTAAGTGCCTACAAATGATTCCACACACCTGTGTCTAAGCTAGAGTCTTTAAAAACACTAGCTCATAACTTGGGCTTTTTTTTTTTGCAAACCACCTATTTTTTGTAATTCTTTTGGGGAAAATGCCTGCACAGAGAGGGGAAAAAAGAAGAAATAAAATCACATCACAGGCTAAACATACAGTTCCATATTTAACACATCAGCTCTGGTGAGGCCACACTTCCAAGTATTGTGTTCAGTTTTGGGGCACCTTGATGCAAGAGAGAATTTGAGGTACTGGAGCGAGGGCAGAGGAGGGCAAGGAAGCTGGGGAAGGGCCTGGAGAATAAATCTTATGAAGGGTGACTGAAGGAACTGGGGATGGTTAGTGTGAAAAAGAGAAGGCTGAGGGGAGACCTCACTGCGCTCTACAACTACCTGAAAACACCTTGTGGAGAGGTTGATGCTGGTCTCTTCTCACAGGTAATTAGTGATAGAACAAGAGGGAATGGCCTCAAGCTGCAGCAGGGTAGGTTTAGAGTGGACAATAGGAAGAATTATTTCCCAGCAAGAGTGGTCAGGCACTGGAATGTGCTGCTCAGGGAGGTGGTTGAGTCACCAACCCTGGATGTGTTTAAGGTCATTTGGATGTGGTGCTTGGGGCTATGGTTTAGGGTTGAAACTTGCAGAGTAGGGTTCTGGGTTGGACTTGGTGATCCTGAGGGTCTCTTCCAACCTGAATGTTTCTGTGATTCTGTGAGCTGTTTAAAAGTAAGACAACCTTTCTTATGACTCATCCTATCATCTCAGTTTGGTTTACAAGACTGAGTATGGATGCTTACTCTCTTGTAGCCCACCTCCAGCATTCTGCAGGCCAAGTGATGCCCTTAGGAACGCTTACACATGGACATGAAGGGACAAATTGTTACATCCATACTTAAGCAATGATGTCTGAAAGAATTCAGCACTGCTGAATTATACATGGCTTGCTAATGCACTGTTAGTGTCTACCACAGGTCTCCACAGGATACTACTACTTAATTAGTATTAGTTTCTTGCGTGTTCATTTAAAATGTATTCCTTTAGAAGGTTCATCAGAAAGATCCATACCACTTTCTGTTGCTTGGCTATATAGCACAGCCTCTTATGATTTTTGGAGCATTCCTTCCAATCCAATCCCTGTTTAGTATGTTGAAAGAGAAGATAAATAAGTGACATGTTCTCCAGGCTCAGAGGCCTCAGCTGGAAATCCTGCCAGCAGTGGCTCTTGGCTTTAGGCTTCAAAGCACACCAAAGTACAGGAGGAAACAGGAGGAAACATGCTCACAGTCCCCTCTCATACTGCCAGGCAGCAGCATTAGGAGGTGCCAAGGTGCAGGAGGAGTTCAGGCAACCACGTGCTGCTGGAGCAGCCGCGCCTCTTCCTCTCCAATGAGGAAGCAGCAGGATATCCTCCCAAGAGTGATTAGTGGGACCACAAGGAAGCTTAAGGAATCCCTACATTGTTATCTGTTGTTAAATTTCATGTTTCTTTACTGAGATCTCATTTTTCTTCTTTAAAATGGTGTATCATGTATTACACTCAGGGGCTTTGCAGTGTATGGCCTGTATTAACCTTATTTCTTTTTGCAGATGGCATTACTGGAATGGTTAAGCAGTTTGCCTAATGATACATGATGAGCCAAAGGTAGAAAGAAGAAATAAATCAATGCATCCCAACACTGGGATTTGAAGTGTGGCTTTATCAACGCCCTGCACTCTTCTCATGTGCTCACTCTTCTCCGTCCCACTCCAGAAAGGCTAAGCCTTGGGAACATTGGCAGCACTGTGTCTGCCATGGGCTAGGAATCTGCTGAGGGCTGCAAACCTCCAGGAAAACCTCAGAGGAGGTTCACAGGGAGGTGAGCTCCCCACTGCCCTGGGTCTCAGAGTCCTTTTCCAACCATACATACATACATAGAATACATACATACATACATAGAATAAACCAGGTTGGAAGAGACCTTCAAGATCATCGCGTCGAACCCATCAACCAATCCAACACCACCTAAACAACTAACCCATGGCACCAAGCACCCCATCAAGTCTTCTCCTGAAAACCTCCAATGATGGCGACTCCACGACCTCCCCAGGCAGCCCATTCCAATGTGCAATCACTCTCTCTGTATAGAACTTTCTCCTAACATCTAGCCTGAACGTCCCCTGGCGCAGTCAGAGACTGTGTCCTCTTGTTCTGGTACTGGCCGCCTGGGAGAAGAGACCAACATCCGTCTGTCTACAACCTCCCTTCAGGTAGTTGTAGAGAGTAATAAGGTCACCCCTGAGTCTCCTCTTCTCCAGGCTAAGCAACCCCAGCTCCCTCAGCCTTTCCTCATAGGGCTTATGTTCCAAACCCCTCACCAACTTTGTTGCTCTTCTCTGGACTCGTTCCAGCAAGTCAACATCCTTCCTAAACCAGCACTGAGCCACGTGCTCCTGCTGAGCAGGGTGAAAAAATGCTGTGGGAGAAACTAGATTTGAAAATCAAAGCTTCCTTTACAAACACTGAACTGCATTGTGTCATTTACTTGTTCACACTTAAACAACTACTAAACAACTACTAACTATCCTACACTGTGATACAATTAAAACAGCACTGATCTAGGCCAGGTTTTTTCCTTCTTGGCATTCTTGGGTTTGGATCAATACACCTCAGTCTCTCACAATGTTGTCCAGTACGTGACATATAACAGACTGAGGCTAAAATCCTGATTTATCTACCACTAATAGCACTGCAGTTTGGAAAATGATAAATATGCATGACTGCTTAGAACTGCAGCACTCCATGGCATGTTGCATACCATGCTTTAGCAAACCTATTTAGCTTTGTGTTTCTTAGTGTTGATAGTGACTTTGAAACAACTATGGTAACAATAAAACTCAGGTATGAATAAAATAGAATAGAATAGAATAGAATAGAATAGAATAGAATAGAATAGAATAGAATAGAATAGAATAGAATAGAATTAGACTAGACCAGACCAGGTTGGAAGAGACCTTCAAGATCATCGCGTCCAACCCATCATCCAACACCATCTAATCAACTAAACCATGGCACCAAGCACCCCATCCAGTCTCTTCCTAAACACCTCCAGTGATGGTGACTCCACCACCTCCCCAGGCAGCACATTCCAATGGCCAATCACACTCTCTATGAAGAATTTCTCCCTAACATCCAGCCTAAACCTCCCCTGGCTATTAGCTTGTAACAAAATTACTCCAATCAAAGAAGGAGCTGTTTAAAATAGTCCACACTGGAGAAAAAGCAAGTAGAAAATCAGTCCACTTTAACAAGAAGGTGCTATGAATACCATTTTTTCTAAGTATACATACCACAGCCATAATCTGACACTTCAGGGCCATTCTGTGTGTTTTTCAACATATCATGATAAAAGCAGTTTAAGATTCTGTTCTGACTCCAACCCAGAGAAAGGCAGGATTGATTTTTGAGATTTAAAAGTCATGTCTTAATGCCACAGTCACAATCTGTCCGGCATCCAGCCTCTTTCTCATGCAGAGGACAAAGCGCCAGCATCGGCCTCTCATCCACGCTGTTCCCTCCACACAAAAAGGCAGCGGGCACAGGTGGAGGCTTTCAGCACCAGGGGGATTTCCAGTATCAAAAGTATTTCCCAAGAGTGCTTTGTGGCCAGTGTCAAGCTTTTGGCTTTCCCTGACAGAAAAAAAGAAAAGAAAAAAAAAAGAAAGAAAAAGAAAAAGGAGCCAGATCTCCCCAGGCTCAGCTGTGATGTGTTTGCTCCCCTGGGGCTTTTACAAGTCAGATAGAATAGGTTACTTATAGGCTGAATATTCCACTTCCACTAATCATGCAATTACTAGGAAAATGTTAGGCACTTTTAGTTTAATCACAGAATACACCTGTTTGGAAGAGACCTCAAAGATCATCCAGTCCAACCCTCGACCCAGCACTGAAGGGTCAGCACTAAACCAGGTCCCTAGCACCAGGTCCGCACGCTGCTTGAACACCTCCAGGGATAGTGACTCCACCACTGCCCTGGGCAGACCCCTCCTATGTTTGAGCACCCTTTCAGTGAAGAAATATTTCCTAACATTCAGCCTGAACCTCCCCTAGTGCAGCTTGTAACCATTTCCTCCGGTCCTGTCACTTGACACCAAGGAGAAGAGGCTGCCCCCTCCTCACTCCAACCTCCCTTCAGGTAGTTGTAGAGAGCAATGATGTCTCCTCTCAGCCTCCTCTTCTGTGGGATGAACAACTCCAGCTCCCTCAGATGCTCCTTGTAGGCCATGTGCTCCAGGCCCTTCATGAGCACTTTTGCCCTTCTCTGGACATGCTCCAGCACCTCAATGTCCTTCCTATAATGAGGGGCCCAGAACTAATCACAATACTTGGGGTGAGGCCCCACCAGTGATGAGCACACCTTCCTGTTCTTGATGACTGCAGTGTTTCTATGATATTGAAAGTCTTCAATACCAACTTATAAACACATTGATTCTATCCTGGAGGCAGGTGTTGGGCATTTTCCTGATGCAACAAATATCCAAAGGGGAACAGCCTGCAAGGCCTTACTTACACATAAGGCAGCACAGTAAAATGACAAGTTATGGTTGTTTTTAAAAGGTGCTTATCTTACCTGCAGCTCCTGCTTCCCATAAGTTTTTACCCTTTGGAGTGTTTCCTCCTTCTTTCCCCACCTTGGTAATTTCATATCTAGCAAAACTGCAAAAGCCCACATGGGCAGGTTGCAATGTGGGTAACAACTTCCAAATACTGACAGCTGTTTTCAGCACTGCTTCACAAGGTAGCCTGAATACCAAAAAGCCTGCCAACCACCTTTAATGAAAACCCAACCAAAACCTCTGACTGTGCAGCCACACTCCAAGCAAGACACCCCACTTCACTGGGGGTCAGGGAAAGGCACACTTCTCAGGGATCAGTCCTGGGACCAGGCTTGTTCAACATCGTTGTCGGTGCCAGGGGCAGTGGCACTGAGTGCACCCTCAGCAAGTTTGCTGATGACACCAAGCTGTGTGGTGCAGCAGACACACTGGAGGGAAGGGATCCATCCAGAGGGACCCTGACAGGCTGGAGAGGTGGGCACAAGACAACCTCATGAGGTTCAACAAGACCAAGTGCAGGGTCCTGCATCTGGGTGGAGGCAATCCCAGGCACAAATCCAGGCTGGGCAGGGACTGGCTGGAAAGCAGCCCTGAGGAGAGAGACTTGGGGGTGCTGGTGGACAAGAAGCTCAACAGAAGCTCTCAGTGTGCACTTGAAGCCCAGAAAGCCAATCAGATCCTGGGCTGCATCAAGAGAAGTGTGGCCAGCAGGGCAAGGGAGGTGATTCTCCCCCTCTACTCAGCTCTAGTGAGATCCCACCTGGAGTACTGCCTCCAGTTCTGGAGCCCCTATTACAAGAGGGATATGGACACGCTGGAACATGTCCAGAGAAGGGCCAGGAGGGTGATCAGAGGGCTGGAGCACCTCTCCTATGAGGACAGACTGAAGGAGTTGGGGCTGTTCAGTCTGGAGAAGAGAAGGCTCTGAGGTGACCGTATTGTGGCCTTCCAGTATCTGAAGGGGGCTACAAGAAGGCTGGGGAGGGACTGCTCAGGATCTCAGGTAGTGATAGGACTAGGGAAAATGGAATGAAGCTGAAGGTGGGGAGAAAGTCCTTCCCCATGAGAGTGGTGAAGCCCTGGAATGGGTTGTCCAGGGAGGTGGTTGGGGCCCCGTCCCTGGAGGTGTTTAAGCCCAGGCTGGATGAGGCTCTGGCCAGCCTGATGTAGTGTGAGGTGTCCCTACCCATGGCAGTGGGGCTGGAACTAGCTGATCCTTGTGGTCCCTTCCAACCCTGACTGATTCTATGATTCTGAGTTTCCCCACCCTCTGCTGTATTATTATTGATGCTTGCATGGCAAAGCAAACCATTTTATTTCAAAGGGATACTCTGCAAAGGCATGTTGCTTATACAGTCAGTCAGATTTTTCTGGCACAGCAACCTACTGTTAAAAAAGGAAGGCGATAAACAAAAAACCTTAAGCATTGTGAGAAATAGGCAGGAACTCATAGACAGGTATTTAATATGTTGGGGCATTGTTTCTCCACCTCCATTTGTCAACAGCCTCTGTGTTGATCTGGTCACAGACTGCAATTATGGTGAGCACCTCAGACCAAAAGTACCAACAATCCTATTAAACAACTGCCTGGGGTGTTTGGGTTAAAAAGCATTCCTTGCACATCTCCTTGAGTCCACTGGCAAAATGAAGGTGGTATTTCAACCTTCACATCTACATTTTTTTTATACAGGTTTCATAGTTTTAAAAAGCCACACTAAATATATACTCTCATTTTCTACTCTGGAATTCCACTTTTTCAAATGAAATACTGTGAAGGAGTATCAAAGTCTCTTTGTGTTAGATCTGTATATATCCTCATGGGTATTTAGTGGCAGGTTATTAAATGTCACTATTCATTGAGACAGTACATTTTATGTCTTTCTTAAAGGAGAGGGAAAAAAAAATCTAGCCCAAGTTTGTAGCTTTGCCTGGCAATAATTGTAATTTTTAGCTTTGCACATTAAAGGCTGCAGCTTTCCGTCTCTAACTGGGAAGGTCACAGTTGACTGGCGGCTGGCAAACGTGACACTCATCTACAAGGGCTGGAAGGAGGACCCAGGGAACTACTGACCTGTCAGTCTGACCTTGGTGCCAGGGAAAGACACAGACTAGATCATCTGCAGTGCTACTATGCAGCATGTGCAGAGCAAGCAGGTGATCAGGCCAAGTCAGCATGGGTTCATGAAGGGCAGGTCCTACCTGACAAACCTCATCTCCTGCTATGATAAAGAAGCCTTCTCAGTGGATGAGGGAAAGGCTGTGGGTGTTGCTTACCTGGGCTTTAATAAAGTATTTCAGAGTCTCCCACAGCTTCCTCCTAGAGTAACTGGCAGCAAATGGCAGGACGGGTGGACACCTCACTGGGTAAAAAACAGTCTGGATGTCCAGGCCCAAAGAAAGGTGGGGAACAGAGTTAAATCCAGTTGGCAGCTGGTCACAAGCAGTGTTCCCTGGTGCTCAGTGTTGCAGCCAGCTCTCCTTAATACCTTTATCAACAATCTTGATAAAAAGATTGGGTGCACCCTCAGTAAGTTTGAAGATGACACTAACAGAGGAAGTGTAGATCTGCTTGAGGGTAGGAAGGCTCTACAGAAGAACCTGGATGGGCTGGATCAATGGGCTGAGGTCAGTTGTATGCTATTCAGCAAGGCCAAGTGCTGGGTCTTGCACTTGGGTCACAGCTACCACATGCAACATTACAGGCTTTGGGGAGAGTGGCTGGAAAACTCCCCAGTAGAGAAGGACCTGGGGGTGTTGATTGACAGGCAGCTGAATGAGAGCCAGCAGTGAGCTCAGGTGGCCAAGAAGACCACCAGAATCCTGGCCTGTATCAGGAACAGTGTGAGCAATAGGACCAGGGATGTGACTTTCCCCTGTACACAGAGCTGGTGAGGCCAGGCCTTGAGTATTTTGTTCAGTTTTGTGGTCCTCACTGCAAGAAAGACATTAGAGTGCTAGAGCAGATCCAGAGAAGGTCAAAGAAGCTGGTGAAGGGTCTGAAGAATAGGTTTTATGAGTACCAGCTGAGGGAACTGGGGCTGTTTAGCCTGGAGAAAAGGAGGCTGCAGGAAGACCTACAGAGCATAACAGCAGGCAAAGCTACTCTCTCCTGCCTGGTGTACATTTCAGTAAAGCAGCTGGGTTTGAACAGATAGGGAGCCACAGCTGAAGTTACGAGGAATTATGTGTTCAGCACTTCTCTGCATCAAATCACATACAAAGGTAGCTAATAATTACTCACATTGGAAAACACTGCTTTAGAGTACAGCAGCATTACATATCCCTTATCTATCAGCTAAGCAGGGTATTCACTTGGCTAGACATCTGTAGAGTGCTTGAAAGTCCCCAGACATTAGACCAAAGCAAAAGTGCACTGTCTGCATTTAATTACAGACCTTTTTGGACTTAGTGCAACAAAATGGTTAATAGCAACAGGAGCCCACTGTTAACCAGCAAGCTGAGGTGCAGCTATGCGTGTGGAGTTCAGAAGAAAAGGATGATGCTGCATGCTGTTTACTCCTCCAATGTGAATTTTTAAAGAGGAGTGAAATTGCAGTATCAAGTAAGCCAGCAAGAATTAAAAGGATTAAAATCCCAGGCACCAAGGAAGTCAACGAGAAATGGAAAATGGATTCGGTCCTGAAAAGATAAAATTATTTAACAACTTATTAAAACAGTTCATCATTGTAATTAAATTCCAAGTGCCTAGAAAAAAGTGGCACAAGAAAGGTAATTATTTATGAGGAGACTTTAAAAAGCCATTTATTGTGAATTTGGGAGAGAATCAGCCTGAAAGAATTGGTAGTAAAAGGAAATTGTTTGTTTATTCATAAAACTTATTTTGGTCTAGCACACCACTAAGAACCCCTAACATCTGCTCAATGGCAGCTGTAAGTAACATTAGGAACACTCAGCCAATTTATATCTTTCCTTTTTATTAAAAAATAAACAGATCTTTTTAAATTATTCACTAGTAAATTAACATAAAAATCAGTGCTGCAGCAACTCACATTTTGTGGGAAGGCATCTGCAAGCTTTGTGTAATCACGATGATCTAAATTTCTCTACGTTTCACTGACTCCTTTGCTCTTTATGTGTTGTCCCACCTAATTTAGCAAATGAAAATGTAGAAAACCTACAAGCTATACCCAAGTCACAGCTATGAATAATACAGGATGCTTCAAATGTTGTATTAGTTGCTTCCTTGCAACTGGAATAGTATCATAGTAACAGACAGGGTTGGAAGGGACCACAAGGATCAGCTAGTTCCACCCACCCTGCCATGGGCAGGGACACCCCACACTACATCAGGCTGGCCAGAGCCTCAGCCAGCCTGGGCTTAAACACCTCCAGGGACGGGGCCTCAACCACCTCCCTGGACAACCCATTCCAGGGCTTCACCACTCTCATGGGGAAGAACTTCCTCCTCACGTCCAGTCTGAATCTCCCCACCTCCAGCTTCATTCCATTGCCCCTAGTCCTATCACTACCTGAGATCCTGAGCAGTCCCTCCCCAGCCTTCTTGTAGCCCCCTTCAGATACTGGAAGGCCACAATATGGTCACCTCAGAGCCTTCTCTTCTCCAGACTGAACAGCCCCAACTCTTTCAGTCTGTCCTCATAGGAGAGGTGCTCCAGCCCTCTGATCATCCTTGTGGCCCTTCTCTGGACACGTTCCAGCGTGTCCATGTCCCTCTTGTAATAGGGGCTCCAGAACTGGAGGCAGTACTCCAGGTGGGGTCTCACTAGAGCTGAGTAGAGGGGGAGAATCACCTCCCTTGCCCTGCTGGCCACACTTCTCTTGATGCAGCCCAGGATCTGATTGGCTTTCTGGGCTGCAAGTGCACACTGAGAGCTCATGTTGAGCTTCTCATCCACCAGCACCCCCAAGTCTGTCTCCTCAGGGCTGCTTTCCAGCCAGTCCCTGCCCAGCCTGGATTTGTGCCTGGGATTGCCTCCACCCAGATGCGGGACCCTGCCCTTGGTCTTGTTGAACCTCATGAGGTTGTCTGTCTTGTGCCCACCTCTCCAGCCTGTCAGGGTCCCTCTGGATGGCATCTGGATTCTGGATTCTGTTCTTACCTTCCCTTTCCCTCCTACCATTTAAACATTCCATTCAAATAATCAGGACCCTCACCTGCTTCTTCCTTTCATGGACCAGACACTGGACAACAATCTCAACCAGCAGAACCCTTCTCTGAGTTATTGCTAAGCAACAAAATGCAGCTGTGTTACTAATTAATAATTATTTGTCTTCATCTGCAGCATTTTCATGTGTAGATTGCAGCGTGCTCTGCACATTCCTGTGTTTCACTCCTAAACTGTGTTCTTAAGACAGAATACAGAATTAACCAGGTTGGAAAAGACCAAGTCCAACCTAGCACACAACACCATCTAATCAACTAAACCATGGCACCAAGTGCCTCATCCAGTCTCTTTTTAAACACTTCCAGTGATGGTGACTCCACCACAGTAAGAAAGGCACAGGAACCCTTCAAACCTAAAGGCTTCTCTTTGCCCCTTGCAAACACTTCTCTGTTTTTTAACTTAATCTCTTGGATATTTCAGCAGAAAAATACCTTACTTTCTTCCTAAGTTTCTCTTTCAGTTCTTTCTTCCTTATACAAGCAAGTGCCTGCAAGTTTCTCCTTCAGTTCTTTCTTCCTTATACAAGTGCCTGCAAATGAACTTGCCAAGAAGTTGTTCAAAAGAACAGAACAGCTGTTTATTTTTGAGCATGCTTGTTTTACTTCTAAGTACAAAGCAGTGCTTCTGCAGTACACTCTGGACACAGTTAGTTTAAAGCTAAGTGATCTGTAACTAACCCAGATGCCAGAAATCACTGGAAATGGCATTGTGACAACAGCACAGGGGCCATCCAGCTGAGGGGCCCAGAGAAGCCTGCCTCAAAGCTGCAAGTGACCAGCAAGCAGGCTGCTGTGAAGTTAAATTTGCTTACATCCAGAGCAGCTGCAAGCACAGTACCTGATGCCAGTATAATCATTTACCTATCAATGGCATGTATATGGCATATATATATATACACACACAGATAAAGATGAACATGTATCAGAGCACCATCTCCTCTTGCTGGAGACTAGAAGTCATGAGAAATGTGGCACCCTCTTCCATCACACCACATCAAGCTACTTTCTAATCCTGGGGCTCAGGTCCACTTCAAAGCTTTATGTTTCCTTTGAGCTCTCCACAATTCCATTTCCCAGGACTGGTGGGAAGGAGGCTTTTGAAGATGTATGAGTTTCAATTTTGTATTGAATAATTTAAGTTTTATATGCTGCACAGAATATGGAACATCATCATATGTTTCCTTTCTGGTCTGTTAGAAATGAATAGACAAATCTTAGAATCATGAAGCTTGGAAAAGACCTTTAAGATCATGGAGTCCAATTGTAACCCAGCTACCATGACCACTAAACTGTATCACAAAGAATCACATCTGCAGCCTCTTGAACACCTCCAGGGATGGTGACTCCACCACCTCCCAGGCAGCCTCACCACTCTCTCAGTAAAGAAGTTTTTCCTAATGTCCAATCTAACATGACCCAGCAGTGTGCCCAGGTGGCCAAGAAGGCCAATGGCATCCTGGCCTGCATCAGAAATAGCGTGGCCAGCAGGACAAGGGAAGTAATTCTTCCACTACACTCAGCACTGGTTAGGCCACACCTTGAGTACTGTGTCCAGTTCTGGGCCCCTCAGTTTAAGAAAGATGTTGAGTTGCTGGAAGGTGTCCACAGAAGGGCAACATAGCTGGGGAGGGGTTTGGAGCACAGCCCTGTGAGGAGAGGCTGAGGGAGCTGGGGTTGCTTAGCCTGGAGAAGAGGAGGCTCAGAGGAGACCTTATTGCTGTCTACAGCTACCTGAAGGGAGGTTGTAGCCAGGTGGAGGTTGGTCTCTTCTCCCAGGCAACCAGCACCAGAACAAGAGGACACAGTCTCTAGCTGTGCCAGTGGAGGTTTAGGCTGGATGTTAGGATATTCTTCAGAAAATGAGAGATTGGCCATTGGAATATGCTGCCCAGGGAGGTGGTGGAGTCACCACTACTGGAGGTGTTTAAAAAGATACTGGAAGAGGTACTTAGTGCCATGGTTTAGTTGATTAGATGGTGTTGGGTTATAGGCTGGACTGGATGATCTCAAAGGTCTTTTCCAACCTGGTTAATTCTATGATTCTGTAAATCTCCCCTGGCACAACTGAAACCCGTTTCCTCTCGTCTTAGCACTAGTTACTGGGGAGAAGTTTCTTGTTGATAAACTACAAGACTTCATCTCTTTCATCTTTGGGATAGACTGTTAGGTTGCACATTATATGTGTAACTGCAGTGATGATGGAAGGAAGACTTTCTCCTTAAGAAAGACTCCTGCCATCATCAAGGAGGATTTTTTTTTCTACATCACAGATTTAGGGAAAACTTAACTCAAGAAATCAGCTGTAGTTGTACACTGCAGGGAAATCACTTTATAGCACAAATGCTAGAGGGGGGAAAACCATGAAAGGTACAAATGACAATCAGATGTCAGAGCCCTGACTTGCCACGAAGACTATGGACCTTGCTGTCACCTTGGTCTTTGAAAACATTCTCTCCAAAGCAGGGCTATTACAGACAGCCATGGGAACACTATTGTCTCTGACAGCTATAAATTAAGCACAGTCACAAACTAGGACCTATTTTATCTGAGAGATGATGAAATTAAAAATTACCATTTCAGAAAATAAATCTAAAGAAAAAAACATCAACTGGGCACAGAGGATGAAATTCCAAAGTATAGTATAGGGAAGAACATAGAAGAAAGGAGTACCTTCCGCTCTTCTCAACATCTTCCCAACAAGGCTTGCGCTTTGGCAACATAAATCCAAGGAGCACAGAAAGCTTGGGAGAAGAGCTCCAAGTAACCTAGGTACCTACCAAGGAAGTTCAAGTCTACTGTGCAGCTCATCAAAAGTACTGCAAGCTACTACAGAGGCAAGCTGGTAAAGAGCTCTCTCTCCAACCACCACTGAAACGGGCACATTCCTGAAGAACATTGCTACATCCTATGGTCACATTCTGATAGAAAGATGTTCCTTTGAGAAAAGACTGACAGAGTCTTTTAAGAAGATCTTTTAAATTCCAGTTAAAACCTTACATTTCTAAGGCAGGGAGGATGTTTAAAACAAGCACAAAGGATTGCATTATAATAGGCAGTCCTGTTCAGCTCAGTGAGGAACGTGTGTGCAGAATCATGCAACCCAGCAGTCAGCTTGGGCATTCTGTTTCTCTGCACTTAATGATGTAACACTTTGAAATACAGCATCGGTACCACTAGGACACAGGACATGATCTGTTAAAAGTTAACTGTCTTTACAGAATTAACCAGGTTGGAAAAGACCTTTGAGATCATCAAGTCCAACCCATCACCCAACACCATCTAATCAACTGAACCATGGCACCAAGTGCCTCATCCAGTCTCCTCTTAAACACTTCCAGGGACTGCAACTCCACCACCTCCCTGGGCAGCACATTCCAATGGCCAGTCTCACTTTCTGTGAAGAATTTCTTTCTAACATCCAGTTTAAACCTCCCCTGGCACAGCTTGAGACTGTGTCCCCTTGTTCTGTTGCTGCTTGCCAGGGAGGAGACCAACCCCTACCTGGCTACATGTCCTGGAAGAGGCATTAACAAGCCAGCTTAACTGCAACCTCCCTTCAGGTAGTTGTAGAGAGCAATAAGGTCTCCCCTGAGCCTCCTCCTCTCCAGGCTAAGCAACCCCAGCTCCCCCAGCCTCTTCTCACAGGGCTGTGCTCCAAATCCCTCCCCACCTTTGTTGGCCTTCTCTGGACACATTTGAGCAACTCAAGATCTTTCCTGAATTGAGGGGCCCCTTTCTATTGACCTCAGTGGGTTTGAACAGCTTACTGGTAAGAAAACTATCCATAACCCCCTTAGGGCCAAACTTCTTGTTTCGTATGACTAATTTTGGTCCCATTTTAATGTCTCAATATGTACTTCATTTATGTTTGTGCCCATCTCTTGTTCTGCTCCGTTGTTTGCCACCGCATCCCTGCTCCTTATGATTAAGCTCTGTGATCCTGTGAATGGGTTTATTCAAATGGGTGTCCACAGGGTTTTAAAACAACCCTGCTGACGCTCAAGATCGTATTTTCCTGGCGCATTTTTCCATTCAACACCTTTCTGTTTAGAAATCTAATTTCACATTTCTGCTGTCATAAGCTTATGCCTTCAAATTAGATAGGCATGATCACCAGGCCTTGCCAGCTTACAAAGAAATAACACAATATCCCAGGGCCTAAAATCATGCTCAGTTTATTTCCACATCTATGTAAGTTTCTGTTAAGGGATAGGATTTTCTGACTGGTGTTCCTACTTGCATCTCTTAAAAGACACTTTAATATTTCATAAGCCAATTTGGTATAATTGATAGATACAGTAAATTAAATATTTATTCCTATTTTTCGCTGGTTTAGTGGAATTTTACACCTGCTGCTGACAGAAT